>NW_028141946.1:14385000-14985000 GCF_025532165.1 Camponotus vicinus
ATTCTAAGCATCTTGGTGCACAATGAAGTTTCTTACTCGTGTATGTATAATGTATATCATCTTTCATTGTATATTTTATATACATTAATCGGTTTTTGAACTGATTAATGTATACAAAATATACAATGAAAGATGATATACATTATATATACATGAGTAAGAAACTTCATTGTGCACCAAGATGCTCAAAATTTCTATTTATATAAATTTTTAATATCTTTCGTCAGATGCTTATTTGTAAACTTATGGCATCTATTTAGAAATATTATGATACATAGTGAATATTTCGCGATAACATTAGTAATTATATTAAAATATTTGTCTATATGTATTATTCTTTTTTAGCATATTTTAGCTAATTGGTAAAAAAGCCATTATATCAGAAAAAAAATAAACGTGCATCAGAGAAATATAGTACAATTGTATGCCAATAATCTTTTTAGAATAATTTTTTTAATTATAGTATTCTTCAGTCTACTCTGTGTAAAATTGGTATCTACAATAAATAACATAAAGCAATTGAAATAATCACCTTGATTTATTTCACCAATAATGCATTGATTCATTTTTTATCATATATCACAAAGACAAATCAAGATTCTTAATTTCATTGCATTTACTATAATAATAAACTACACATCCTATCTTCTCATGTTATTTCTTTTAATGGAGATATATTAAAAATAAAGAAGCATTTTATATGAATGTATAAATATATCTAAAAGAGTAGTTTCTACCAATTAAATTATTGATATAATAACACATATTTAATTTACTTGGATTTTCGTGTAGCTTTTTTTAATGAGAATTTTGAATTTTCTGCCTAGAAATACATTAATAGTTTTATATGCAAATATTTTTAAAATTATTGTCACTTATTTTTTCTGAAACTAAATTATTTTTTTCAATTATTTTATTTTGTATAAAAATGCATATTAGTGCTTACATTACAACAGCCTTATATAAAACTATGCTGTTTAATGTATTTTTTAAAGTTCAGTTTTATATTTATTCTACAATTAAGTATATATGTATGGATATATTATTCACAAGATGAGATGTGTACGTTTCTACTTCTGATCATATAAAAAAAATGTACGTTATTACGCATCATTATGAATAAAATTAATAGTGTTAAAAAAGAAAAAAAGATCTGAAGAGAAAGAGAAAATCTGAAGAGAAAAAGAAGAGGACAGAGAGAGAGAGAGAGAATGTACGACGAAGAGAAAAAATATACGCTAGCTGCAATGTAGTGTGTACTGTACATGTATATTACTCATACACGCATGAAAGAGATAATGGGTCTGTTCTTTTTAGCTGCACTGCTGCACTAGTACAATAAGTTGGAAAGAGACAAACATACTTTCTTTCACTCTAACTAATTGCACTAGTGTAGCAGTGCAGCTAAAAAGAACAGGCCCATTATGATTGTCTCTCCTTGTCACACAACAGAGTCTAACTCCATCTATCGCGACATCGGGCAACTAATCTACGGGTCTGTTTTACTCTTTTGCTTCGATCTCACACAAACACATATGCACAAAAATTTTCTGCACAGAAATTTTTTTTACTACGCTTCTAAACGCATTTCTGACTGTTCACTTATATTCCTTCAGGAAATTCCGAGCTGAGTGTGCTCTTATTTTGTACGTACAAACTACAAAACTTTTATATTCAGCTAATATTGTTACGAGTTGATGTCAGAAGCCGGTAAGAAAACTGTAATTTTCTATTTTTTCTTTATTTTAAACATAAAATGGTTCACTCTCATATTTCTTGCTATGTGTAATTTAATTGTGGAGAAGTATTTATTATTCTGTGCAACTAATAAAAAGTTTTCTGTGCACAAAATTTAGCGGTAATACAGGAAGGTCCGGCATCCTCTTAATGAGAACACTATTTTATTCGGTAAAGACACACTTAAACTGTGCGGCCGGACCGACGCCACGCTGCTCTCACATGTGCTCGCTCCTTCCCGCGCGCGCTCTCACTCGTGTGTCGACTCGACGCCACGTTACCCTCTCACCTCGCCAGCGCCCTCGCCTTCCGTAGCGCACCAGGATCGTGCGCCTCGTACAATAATCTTGGCGCGTGATTTGATTTTTCTTTGGTATCGCTTTCATCTCACAATTCGGCCTTTCCTGATCATTTGTCCGGCCTCGGACACGGTAGTATAAACAAGGTAATAAAGTATAATGAATAAGTACAAAACAATCTTAAACTACTGCTTATCAACTAATCTTTGGTCTCTGACTAGCGCTTTAGGTATAGTCAGGCGATTTCGTCATGCCAAGGTCTAATGTTGCAAGCTTCCCACGTTCCTTCGTAGGGGCGACGTGATGTTTGGGAATTCTCCATCTTTAACTATGTATCTGTCGTTTCTGAGGACCTTATATACTTCATAGGGTCCTTTGAATTCGGGGACGAGTTTCTTCGGCGCTCCTGGAGTATTATCGAAATTTCGGATCCCCACGTAGTCACCTTCCTTGTACCGGCGTGGCTCTTTTTTGCTCTTGTCAAAGTAACGCTGATTGTACTCTTGATTCTTTGAAATATTCTTAGCGGCCCTTTCACGTATCACTTCGAGATCACGGGTTTCTAGTGTAGCCTTTTCCTCTAAGTACTACTCCTTGATTCCATCGATATTCGGGCCTCGCTGATTGACTCCAAACAATAAACGACTTGGCATATCTCCCGTGGATTTATTTATCGTGTTATTGATCGCGAACTCTGCTTCCGCTAGTGCCTTATATCAATATTTTCCGGCGTTATTATCAACTATTTTGGCAAGGAGCGGACCTAATACACGGTTAATGCGTTCTACTTGCCCATTCGTTTTCGGAGATCCCGTGGCTATCAGCACGTGTCGAATGTTATTTTCCTTGAGAAATTCTTCAAACTCATTCGAGGTGAAACAGGTTCCTCTATCTCTCACTATAGTATGAGGGTGGCTATAGTTAGCGAAATGCTGCCTTACACAATCGATGGATTCCCTTGAAGTTGTAGTCTTTGTAGCATACAATTTAATGTACTTCGTGAACGCATCGACGATCACCAGAATGTGTTGTTTGATTAAGTGTTTTCGATCTATAGGTCCCATGTGGTCGATGTGGAATGTCTGAAATGGTATATTACCTTTAGGTATACTATACAGAAAACCTTCAGACCTACCTGTAGATGGAGTAAACGCAATACATTTCAAACAATTTCGAATATGATTCTTAATCTTAGTACGCATTTGCGGGAACCAATAGGTTTTATCGATCGCACCGCCTGTTTTTTCTGGACCGAAATGTCCCATTTCGTCATGATACTTTCGCAATACATGGCCTTCCATCTTTTCCGGTACATAGAACCGTAACTCGTCATCTCTTTTTCGGTACACGAGTCCATTTCGCATCTCGTATTGTCTATCTTGAGATTTCTCAAGTTTCCCGCGCAGTTCTCGAATTTTGGAATCGCGATTTTGACTTAACGCTAGCTCCAACTCGAGTGGGTTATCCTCAATTACCAGAATGTTTGTGGCGCGGCTGAGAGCGTCTACGTGTTGCATTTTGGTACTGGCTCTGTGTTCCAGAGTATAGTCATATTCCATAAGCTCGACCGCCCACCTTTCTATTCGCGGACATACATCTTTCTTATCTAGAGTCATTTTCAACGACGCGCAATCCGTGACGATCTTAAATTTAATGCCATGCAAGTAGATGCGAAATCGACGAAGTGCATAGATAACTGCGAGCGTTTCTAATTCGAAACTATGATAGGCTTTCAGTATCGGTCGCCCGTTTTGAGAAATACGAGACCGGGTGAAACTTCATATCTGCTTTCTTTTGCATAAGAGCGGCGCCAAAACCGTGCGAACTAGCATCCGTATGAAGCTCCGTCTCATCGTGAGGACTGTATATACTAAGTACAGGTACTTTTTGCAGCTTTTGTTTAAGTATTTGAAATGCTTTTAGTTGTTCTTTCCCGAACTTAAATTCCATGTTTTTACGGAGTAATTCATGAAGTGGTTTTGCGATGACGGAGAAACCCTCAATGAATTTTCGAAAATATGAAGCCATCCCGAGGAAACATTGCAGGCTTTTCAAATTTTGTGGAATTGGATATCTCTCGACTGTCTTGATCTCTGACTTGTTCGGCTGAATTCCGATCTTAGAGATACGATAACCCAAGAATTCTATCTCTGTATATAAAAACTGACATTTATCGAGTTGGAGCTCCAACAGATTGTCAACCAAGCACTTGAATAACTGCTTTAAGACCTTAAAGTGATGCTCTAACGTAGTGGTTGCGACCAATACATCGTCCATATATACGACAATGTCTCCGGTTCTAATCAATTCTACTAACGCTTCGTTTACAAATCTCTGAAATCTCGTCCTACTTTGAGTCCGAAAGGCATTCTTCTGTATTCGAAAATCCCGTACGGTGTCGTAAATGCGGTATATTTTATCGATTCATCAGCGATTCGAATATGAAAAAACCCGTCTTTCAGGTCAAGGATACTGAAATACTTTTTATCTCTAAGTACATCAATTTGGTCCTCTATTAACGGAAGAGGATAATTATCGCGACGCAAGACTTTGTTTAACACCCGATAGTCGACACAAAGTCGGAGTTCGCCATTCTTTTTCTTTAGTAGAATAATAGGAGAAACATATTCGGATTTACTAGGTTGAATGATTTTCCTCTCCAGGAGATCGTCTAATATTTTCCTCAACTTTTCCTTTTCAGAAACGGAGACGCGGGTTAAAGTGGAATGGAGTTTCATTCGTCAAACTTAATTTTAATTCCATGTCGACTTTTGGGCTAATATACCTTGCGGGCTCAACGTACTCCGACGTAAAGAGTTCTCGCAAACTAACCTGTGCTTCACGAGGTATTTCGGGATTGATACAAAGAGAATCTAATACCGTGTCGCGCGGATTATCTATTTCCACGTTCAAAAGCTCATCTATCACTTGAATTTCCAGTTTTCTCAGACCCAGACCGAATTTCTTCAATACGTCGCGACCTAACACTACCGGGTTTACCATAGTCGTATCCGGAACGACTAGTGTTGTTATGTTATTTTTTGTTTCGTTATCGATAGTGATATTCAGCCGTATATACCCGATTATCCGTAACGGCGAGCGGTTTAAACCGTGATAATTTCCCGGGGGTGTATCGAAAGATTCTACTGCTTCTTTCAACACGAAACTCTCTTTTATGAAACTGACTTTACTACTCGAGTCCATTAGCGTGTTTAATCTAATCTTATGATTTGTATCAGAACAGTTTATTTCGTAGTCGACGTCCATAAAAAATGTCTTCGTCCTCCGTGCAGCCGAAAATGGAGCAGACTTGATTCTCCTTTTCATTGACAACTGCAACTTCCGTTGATGACGTAGTCTTTGTTGGACAGTCCTTGGATATGTGGCCCATCTCACCACACTTAAAGCACGAGCCCTTCTCGCACAAGCGCTTAGGTTGGCGGCAGTCAGAAGCGATGTGCCCTAGTTTGTTACAGTTATAACAACGGGGATTTTTTCGTTTTCCTTCGTCGTTTTTTGCTTGATTTTCTTCTTTTTTCTCACTATCCTTTTGTGAATCAGCTGATTTTGCGTCGTGCTTGCCCGTCGATCGTGAATCTCGTTTGTTGTTTTTCACCGGCGTTCGCAATGATACCTTCTCAAAGGCTCGTAACATATTCTTCCTTTTTCTGGAACTCCTTCATTCGTGCTAGGTCTTGCAGATGGTCGCTCGGAATGCCATCGATTAAATAATCGACCATTTCTTCTTCGTCAATAGGAACGTCTTTCGCCAAGATTATTTTATCGTGAAAATAATCTGCAAAATTCTCAGATGGTTTCCACTCTCTTGTCTCGAATTTCTTCTTCAGGGCTACACGTAACGGACGATGATTATACATTTTCCGGAAGCCGTCCATTATTTCATCGAGAGTCATGGCGATTATGTTTTCTGCCTGAAACCAACTCTTCGCTTTTCCTTTTAATTTGTTGCTAACAAGTAGTTTAGCACGGTCATCGTCAAGATGATAGGTTGCACACAATTGACGGACTTGTTGCTCCCATTTTCTAAACGTACCTGCACTTCCGTCGAAGAATCCCACTAGTTCCAACATGGCGGTGATGTTTTCTGTTCTGCATGCCCACTCGGCTACAGATGGTGTGGCTCTTCGTAGTTGTTCCTTCTCCCGTCTAGTGATTTCTAACTCTTCTTAAGAGTTCGTTTTCACGACGCTCAAATTCGAGTTGCATGTCGCGATATCGGCGCTCTAATTCATCGCTATTTCGGCGGTCACGATTTGTTTTCTCTTGAGCCTTCTATTGTTCTTTCTTCGTTACCGTTATCTTCTTCTTCGTCTGCGGTCAACGCTACTTCCTCGTCCGACAGATCCTTGTCTGAGGCGGTCGTCGGGTTCTCGGCGCAAGCAACGGAATTCATCCATGTGCCGCTCGGCTCGTCTTTATCCAGACGCGCGATGAAATCTACCTTGCGTCCGTGCACCGGCAAGCCTCGTCTTCGTAATTCAGCCTTAAGTTGAGCCACTGAAAACTTCTTCGGATTCATTGTGATTTCGTTTCGTTCACTGGTCGTTTTCGGATTTCTTCTAAGTGTATAACGATAGCATGTGTCTCTCACACTGCGACTTAACCAATAACGGAAGATAGCTGACGCAATTTCTTCGAATTTCTTACGTTTTCTTTCGTGCGCTCGCGTCCTAATCCCACTTCTGATTTTATAAGGTGCCGTGCGGCAATAATTATGTACTCGGACTTAATGAGAATACTATTTTATTCGGTAAAGACACACTAAAACTGTGCGGCCGGACCGACGCCACGCTACTCTCACATGTGCTCGCTCCTTCCCGCACGCGCTCTCACTCGTGTGTCGACTCGACGCCACGTTACCCTATCACCTCGCCAGCGCCCTCGCCTTCCGTAACGCACCAGGATCGTGCGCCCTACAATAATCTTGGCGCGTGATTTGATTTTTCTTTGGTATCGCTTTCATCTTACATATTGTATGTATTATTATACGATCCATATATTATCTTGCATATGTATTAATGTTTTATTAAGAGCACATACAATAATGCAGATAGGATTTAAAATTATTAGTGTAATTTAACTACAAACAAAAATAATATAATTTATATTATATTATTTTACATATTTACATATATGTGTACATATGTATATGTAATGTATATATATTATATATATGTATATATATGTACATACATATAATTACAATATAGCTTATATATTTTATACATATTGTAAATATAATTGTAAATATAAATATGTACAAGAGGTATGACCTTTTCGCGATCAAAGTTTTTCATACTTTCTTTTAAAAAAGAACATTATTTATACACATATTTATATACATACCTTCTCTATTCGACTTTTCTTCTTTCTGTCTTTCTCCTTTTTCTATCCTCTTCACGAGATTCTTTTTACTTCTTTCTTAACACATTATGTAGCACGAAAGAGCAAAGTAACAAATAAGTTATGGATGACGAGGCGCTCGAGCGCTACGCTACTTACCACGAATATATTGCAACGCGCCAGCATCCAATCAACATCGCAGAAAAGGAGGCTTCAACGCTTCGATATATTCGAGTAATCGACTTAACATACACTTTTTAAGAATGGATTCCGGGTAATCGGTAGAGAAGCGAGTTTCGCGATACGACCGTTGACTGAAGGCGTCGATATACAGGATGATTCATATAAAGTGACCGATGTGAATATTAGCTAAAGTTGAAGAGCTATGAAAAAATTTTTATACCAAAAGATGTTTGACACAGAGGGGGACATCGTATGGTGCAAACAATATTTTTATAGATGAAGGCATTAAGGAGATTTCAAGATCAACTTAATTTTTTTAAATGGAACCCCCTATTTTTTATTACATGTTCTTGTAGTTCATATCGAGTGCTTTCTAAAACACTATAATTAAGTTAGTTTTCATTAAGTACTTTCCGAGTTATGAGGCTTGAAATCATTTCTTAACTTTACATAAACCGTAAAATATCTTGTAAAATATTCATTTTTCGATTATCTTACCTTAATACTTTTACGTACAAAATAATGAGAGAAATCAATTGGTGTAAAGAAAACACAGTTATTTTTAAGAAAAAATATGTAATTGTTAATTGCAAATTACATATTTTTTCTTCGAAACAACTATATGTTTTCTTTACACCAATTAATTCCTCTCATTATTTTGTACGTAAAAGTATTAAGGTAAGATAATCGAAAAATGAATATTTTACAAGATATTTTACGGTGTCCCCCTCTGTGTCAAACATCTTTTGGTATAAAAATTTTTTCGTAGCTCTTCAACTTTAGTTAATATTCACATCGGTCACTTTATATGAATCACCCTGTATATCACTCGTTAGAAAACGCGTTTCGCGAAATTCACGCGTATGCGTTAAATTCATGCGAACCGGGCGATTACGTAGGATTATCGTTTGATTCGCCGAATTTATCGCGTGGTCCTGCGGATATATCTTTTCGTCCGGCGCGTGATTTGAGTTATGAGGATATTTGGAGAGTTCGTTAGCACAAAGCGCCGGTGGTCTCGATATCGCTGACCAATTTAATATACGGGTTTATAATGTCTCGATGCCTTCAGGTCGCGGTCGCGTCGCGTTAACACGCGGGGATGTCGCGAAATGTTCGGTAGTCGAAATTAATAATTCGGATAACCTGTGTTTCCCTCGAGCCCTCCTAGTAGCTCAAACTTATAGCGAGCGCGGTAATATCCGTACAGGTGAGCTGTATGAGAAATGGAACGCGATAAGATATCCGCATTCTTCGTTACAACGCGAATGTGCATTGCAATTAACGAGAAATGCCAGTGTCGTAATACCGGAAAAGGGTTGCGGGATTCGCGAAATCAAACGTTTTCAACGTTATTTCGCTGCCGACAATATCGCGATTGTTGTGTATAATTTTAATACTTTCGCTCGCGGCGAAAAACCGTTGTATGACGGAACCGAAATACTCGCTTCTCTCGGACGCGAGTTCTCGCGGCGATTAAATATCTTGTATTACGAGGATTCGCATCATTATAATTCTATTTTAAATTTAAAAGCCGCCGCTGGTACTCGCGATTATTGTGTAGCGTGTAATGTAGGCTTTCGAAACGATAGGCCTAATAGTTATCGGTGTTTAAATAAATGTACCGCCGTGTGATTCCACTTACGCCGAAATAAAATGCGACGCGTGCAATCGGTTATTTTACGGTGCAGGGTGTTTCGAGCGTCATCGTAGCAAGAAATCGTACGACGGTAGAACACGCGTTAATGTTTGTAGCATCGTGCAATTTTGCGATAGTTGCGGTCGTATCGTTAAATCTAATTTAAAACACGAATGCAACGTTTCTTATTGCAAATTATGCCGTTCACAACAACCTCGCAATAATATGTGTTATATGCAACCCCTTCGTCAACGTGGCGATATTTCCTCTGCCGGGCCATCTTCGTCAACGATGGTATCGGATGAGGTAGATATATCTAGTACGAGAGAAGAAGAAGCACGGAACATATATGATAACGCGGAAAAGAACGAACGTGCATATGAACGCGGAAAGGGACGTGTGGCATTCGTATTTTACGATTTCGAAACACGACAGGACGAGACGGTCGAAGGAACGGGAAATATAAAAAAACATATTCCGACACTATGCATCGCGCAACAGATTTGCGAAGCATGCGCGGGGGAAAATAACGTATCCGTGTGGTGTCGTTGGTGCGGAGTGCGAGAGTTCGTATTTCAACGCGATCCGATTAAACAGTTTGTAGATTTCGTTACGCGTCCGGTAAAATATTTTAAACACATAATTTGTATAGCGCATGATGCGAAAGCGTTCGACGCGCAATTTATTTTGAAATATATCGTGGAAAATTGCAGAGATATTGAACCGAAAGTAATTTTGAATGGCACAAAAATTATTCTTTTAACAAAGGATTTTCTTTTACTAAGGATTTTATTCCTTCATCCTTATACATTTTTTAAAGTTTCGGAATAAAAATTTTCCACGTTTGGTCCTAACTCGGATCGTATATAGTTTACCTTATTATAATGTATTATGTCATTTTACATAATGGGTATAATTAATTTGTTAAAATTAATTATAATACACATGGTATGATATAATAATATAAAAAGTGTGATATACATATATATGGTATGATATATTAATATCTGTCTATTGAAAATTACAAAATTATAAGTATTTTGAGTTTATACATTATACAATTTATTTTACATTTATTATGTATAGATTATTAGTGCACGCATTACAATAAATCTGTTCCTTTTAGCTGAACTGGATGCACTAATTCAAAGAGAGTTTATCTTTTTCCTTCTAATGTAAAAAGACAAAAGATATACTTTGAAATAGTGCAGTCAGTTAAGTTAAAAAGAACAGACCTAGTTACATGTAATATCGTGATACTACTGTGATAATTGTGATACCTTCACATTAAAATATTGTTAAACATGTTTAATGACGGAAATAAACTAAAAAGAACTCGTGAGCTTACACGCTTGCGAGTTAAAAAATTTAGAGATAGTCAGCGAAAAGGAATAGAATTTAACCTAACACCGAGTACTTCGTACGAACAATTTACTGCAGATATACTTATAACAGAGTCTCAGCATACATACGATGAACAATTTGATCGATCATATGAAAATGACAACAATGTTTTAAAAGAAGCAGGAACAGATTTAACGAAACAAGAATTAATCATGAATGAATTAATTAGTGATGAATCAGAAAGTAATGTGTCAATATCTGAAGTAATTAATGAAGAATTTTCTGGAAATGAACTGAATAATAGCGAAATAGATGATAGTGAAACAGACGAGCTGGATAATAATGAAATAATTGACAGGATTAACAATGAATGTGTAACGAAGAACTCGATACTGTTGAAGCAATCCGTCAATGGGCTTTACTTGATCCACCGATATCTCATGTCCAACTTGAGTTGTTATTAAATATTCTAAGAAGAGATCATCCTAGTTTGCCTAAAAGTGCAAAAACATTTTTAAATACTACTAGCATAGAGTATACTATTGAAAATATTGATGAGAATAACGATCATGAATTTGTTTATTTTGGTATTTATCACAATCTTCTAAGATATATTAGTTTGGATTTACACAAAGGCAACAAAATAGAATTGCTCATTAATGTAGATGGAATACCTCTTTTCAAATCAAGTTCAAAGCAACTATGGCCTATCTTGTGCAAAATTTTTCACGATCCTGACATATATAAACCTTTTTCAGTAGCAATTTATTGTGGAAATAATAAACCTAGGAATGTATTCAAATATTTGGAAAAATTCATAAATAAAATTAATCACTTACAACAATCTAGAATTATCGTAAATGATCGACAGTTTTATGTATCCATAAAGGCATTCATTTGTGACAGACCTGCACTTTTAAAGTGCATAATTGGTCACGGTGGTTACTGGGCCTGTGAGAGATACACTGTGAAAGGAATAAGGAAAAGTAATCGCATTATTTATCCAATAACAGATGCAGAGCCACGAATTGATACATCTTTTCGAGCTCAAAGCAATGCGGAGCATCACATTGGAATGTCTCCTCTACTTGATATTGAATCACCAATTGATTTAATATATCAATTTCCGTTAGATTCTATGCATTTGGTTTATTTGGGTGTGATGAAAAAATTATTTCATTATTGGTTTAATAGTAATTTGAAAAATGTCTGCTTAAGTAATAATGCAAAGATATAACTTTCTAATTTATTAATCCATATTCAAAAACAAATACCATTTAAATTTCAACGGACAACAAGATCCCTTTCAGAAATTAATAAATTTAAACAGAATTTCAGTTTATATTACTATATGTTGGACCAATTCTTTTAAAAAAAATATTATCAAAAGATATGTATAAACACTTTTTACTTCTTCATGTTGGCTGCTGATTATTATGGTCAAAAGAACTGGCATTACAAAAATATGAGCATGCAAAACATTTATTAACTCAGTTTGTTACAATTGCTCCTAACTTATATGGGAATGAGTGTTTAATAGGCAATATGCATAGTCTTATTCACATTGCGGACGATATACAGTACATGAATTGTCCGATGTCGAATATCACAGCGTACCCTTTTGAAAATGCATTGGGAAAAATAAAAAAAATGATTCGTCACGGCAATAAACCCTTATCACAATTATGCCGTCGATTTAATGAAGTACTTTCACTTGAAACTGAAAAAACTGTAACATCGTCAGCAGTAAAAATATTAAGAAAATTACGAATGGACAATTCTGGTAAAGTGCAAATAAAAAGACTGCAATATAAAAATATTCTTGTGACAGATAAAGCCCCAAATAATACTGTATTATTGAATAACAACAAAGTTCTTCAAATTACTAGTATTTATATTCCGGAAAATGGTAACAAAAAATCAATAAAAATAGATGGAATTATTTTAAAGAAAATAGAGCCTTTATATATATATATCCGTGTAATGCTGAAATAATGAAAATGTGGAGAGTTTCAAAAAAGCAATCGAATATTCTAATGTGTGAATTGATCGATGTACAATTAAAGATGGTACAGATCAGTACAAGTAATGAAATAGAAGAGAAAATATATGTACTACCTTTACTTCATATGTAACACATAATGATAAGTAAAAAAATCTTAAAGTAAAAAAAATAACTTGTAAATTAATTAAATATATGAAATAGACTCTTTATGATATGCAATAATCAAATTATCAAAAGAAAGGCATATAAGAGTCAAACGCAAGATATTGAATGAATAAAATAATTTTATAAATTAAATCTCTAAAAACTTGTGTATTGTAAAGTAATTAATATTTATTTGAATTCCGTAAAGCATAAAATATTTTATAATAAGTATAAGCCGGTTGAGATTAATTTTCATAGAAAAAAATTATGGATATGATCTGTTTGATTTCTTTTTCTTCATGGCTAACTGTTGTCTACGCTCCTGAGCTCATTTCATCCTTGTCATGAAACAGATGCAAGTTAAACAAATGCAAGTTAAACAAATGATGCTCGCGAGTCACCGAAAGTGCGCGACATGGGTGCAACGTGGAACGTATCTATTATCGAAACATCCGTGCATTGAGTATATACCTCTTTCATAGAGTTTTAGATTGTTTTCTATAAAAGAGTTTCTATAAGTGATAAATTATTATAAACGAATTCTTTGGATTGTGCAGTGTTTACGTGAAAAATAAAATAAAAAATGGAATATAACTATCAGCAATTGTTAATCGCAAATTACATTTTTTTTTTCGAAACAATTATGTGTTTTCTTTACACCAATTGATTCCTCTCATTATTTTGTACATAAAAGTATTAAGGTAAGATAATCGAAAAATGAATATTTTACAAGATATTTTACGGTTTATGTAAAATTAAGAAATGATTTCAAGCCTCATAACTCGGAAAGTACTTAATGAAAACTAACTTAATTATAGTGTTTTGGAAAGCTCTCGACATAAGGTACAAGAATATGCAAAAGCATATAGGGTGTCCCATTTAAAAAGTTGGAGGTGACCTTCACATAACCTTGACAACGCTATTCGAGGTCATAATAATGTTGCTGTGTAATGCGCCACATAAAACCCTATAATTTTTGTATGAAACATTTTTTTTAAAAATGCATATTTTTCGAAATATTAAGGGGTTTCCACACTTTTGGTAAACCCTGTATAATGTCCCCATGGCAGTGTATCGGTGGTATTCGGGAACGATATACCGCTTGTCATAGTATGGACCCAGAGCAGTTTTCGTCTCGCGGACGGTATATACTTCGTACAATTTAGATCGTATACAAGACTGTTGTCGCGTCATTTCAATTTCATTATACAAACATCGCGTGTAATTGTCAAACGTTATTGTTCTCGCGACAACGTTGCTCTTGACGTCTTTAACCTTCTTCGTGTCTTTCTTACCATCGCACAGTGGTCCAGACTGTGAATTTAGCGGCTCAAAATTCGTACGCACGTGGGCGCGATATAAAATGCTTATGTAATCTGTTATTTTTCTGTTATTTTGCCAGAAAAAAAGGAATTTAAGAAAAATTTTGTTTGGAAATGGAATTATTGGTTGATGTTGTTCTTCAAGGCATTATTCATTTTACATTATAATATAAAATTTTATTATATATAAATTTTATTATATTATATATAAAAATAACTATATTTTAACTTATTAACTTATATATTATTAACTTATATATAAAAAAAACTATATTTTTAATAAATGATTTCTTGATATAATACATTGTGATTTCAATGGTCCTTTATTGCGCAAAATTTGAAACAGATCGTTATATGTCAAATTGTTATTATTGTTAGTTACACTATTCATGGTGTCAGCATTTATATCTCTATAATAGAATAAATACACACAGAATATAATAATGAAAGATGTATATATATAGGTATATTTTCGAACCTCATATATACACCCACGCACAAAGAATAATATAGATACATAATATAAAAAACTAAAAATATGATACGTACAATAATGATGTATATGGAGATATTAAATAATAACAGTGTCCTTTATAAAAGTGAAGAAAATTATATATGTATATAAAATTATATGATATGTGATATTAATATTCGGGTAATAAGAGCCTATCGCGGATGTAATTGCGTAATGATCAAAACTTTACTTGGAATAATCTCTTGGTTTGAGATTTAATTCCAACAAATTCCCCTCTAACCCCCCTAGATGGAAGTAGGCGAGAAAAATATCGGTCCGAAAGTCGCTGAATCGGGAATCGAACCCGAGTCTTTCGCTTGCCGGGCGACTACTCTTACCACTGAGCTATTCAGACCCAGAGATTATTCCAAGTAAAGTTTTGATCATTACGCAATTACATCCGCGATAGGCTCTTATTACCCGAATATTAATATCACATATTTTATATTCGAGAGCCGACATCAAGAAATTTAATGTTTATTTACGCTTTAGGGTGAAAAAGAAGCATCTTTACACTTAGTGTTTTTAGGCAATGAGAGAAGTATCGGATCGAAAGGGTCTGAATAGCTCAGTGGTAAGAGCAGTCGCCCGGCAAGCGAAAGACTCGGGTTCGATTCCCGATTCAGCGACTTTCGGACCGATATTTTTCTCGCCTACTTCCATCTAGGGGGGTTAGAGGGGAATTTGTTGGAATTAAATCTCAAACCAAGAGATTATTCCAAGTAAAGTTTTGATCATTACGCAATTACATCCGCGATAGGCTCTTATTACCCGAATATTAATATCACATATTTTATATTCGAGAGCCGACATCAAGAAATTTAATGTTAAAATTATATGATTTGTCAATTTCAAAAAATCAAACGTAGCTTGGGAAAGAAACTGGTATGCTTTATTTGTATGACTTCTTTATTTGAAAACTACCTACATTACACTTATGTGTGTCTTCCGTTGTTGTTTAATAACAAAAGAAAGAAAGAGAAAAAGAGAGAGAAAACATCTAGCAATTGTTCCAAATGATCCGGCGCGGCGCTCGCGCTGGCTGTGCCGCGACCGAGGCCTTGCCTCGCGCTCGCCTGTATAACATTGGATATAGAATACGTTGCAGAAGACGCAACTGCGAATCAATGCAAATAAATTTTTTTTATTCGACAGCGATATATTTGTACTATATTTTCATCATAGTTACATTAAAGTAAAACAAGGTAATTTTTAGTAATATC
The DNA here is from genome assembly GCF_025532165.1 of Camponotus vicinus. Lineage (NCBI taxonomy): Eukaryota > Metazoa > Arthropoda > Insecta > Hymenoptera > Formicidae > Camponotus > Camponotus vicinus. Next base: position 14,400,775 of record NW_028141946.1, read on the forward strand.
AATATGTCAACAAATTGATATAAAATATACTTACTTCAAACATATATGAATTTTTTACAAGATTAAATATATATATATGAGTTCATTTAATACACTTATCTGTAATTTTGATACTTATAGTAAAATAAAACATTAAACTAGTTTATTATCAACTGAAATTATCAAAAGTGAAAAAGAATAGCATCGCACGCGATGACATTTTTCATTGAGTTTCACGTTGTATTTGTGCTGGTTCTTCACTACACTCATGATTTTGTGTTTAAAAATACATTTTTAATCTTAATTAAGATGTGTACTTCAAAGTTATGATCATCAATAGTTTTGTTTCTCACTTTTAAAAAATGGGTTTTGAGCCGCTAAATTCTTATTCTGGACCACTGTGCATCGACTCGTAACGCGTACATTTTTGCTCTAAGCCCGACGAATTCGGTCATTATCGCGCCATTATTTTCATCTTTCATTAAACCCGGCACTTTTTTGTTCGCGAGCGGTATACCGTACGCATTATCTATCGCATAATCACTTGTATCAAATCGGTTGATGTCGCGCTTCATGTTCTCGTACACGTCTTCGCATTCAATGTGATATATCAAACTATCTGTGTCGGTGTACATTACCCGGCATTTGTCGCGATACAGAGGAAACATGTACTCGTGGTGAAATTCGTACAGACATTCGATATGTCGGGTATGCACATACCGACGTAGATTGGTTTATAAAATTTTACTTCCAGTTTGCGCAATTCTATGGCGATTAAGTTTTTCGAAAAAACGCTTCGACTATGGAAATTTCGTTTCGCGATCATCGCTTCTGCGCCGTATCGTCCGTCCCACTTAGTCAATAATTTTACATCAACACGATTACGCACATTTTCCATCGTTTTACCAAATACCGCATTGTTCATTAATTTGTATAAATTTTTTTCAAAATCATTTTCCGCAATTGTTCTAAACTATGTATTTAATTCGATATAACTGCGAAGCCACAGAGATTGCGTAAATTGTAATACGCGATGTATCAAGAGACACGGTAGTGTCTTGTGCTAAGTCCGCGCAAGCAACAAGACGCGCTCCGTGTCTCTTTACGCGAGTCGGATAGTTGAGCGTACTTGATATTTTCATTTCTCATATATCCGCTGAACGGATCGAGTTTTTACTAGATTCAATCGATAGCTTGGGTCTAAATTATATAATAAAAGTGTTTTTGTTTTTATGCTACGTGCTCTAGAAACGGAGCTATTACGACGCAAAGTCGTAAATAAAGAAAAAAATTCCTTATTAAAATATATTTACATGTTTAACTTGATTAATACTTAATCATTTAATAATTGTATTTCGATCAGTTCTATGCAAAAAAAGGTGTTATGTATCAGCAATTTCATGAACAATGTTTAATATTCTGTACTATTTATGTATAAAAAATTTTAATGTGAAAGAGAAAGAGAAAGAGATTATCAATTATATATTTTTATTATTAAATAGAATATTTTTATTATTTAAAATAAAAGTTTGTAACTCACTCTTTTCCTGTTTTACTTATTCAAAGATGAATTAGATAAGCAGAGCAATGATTATTTATTACTAAATTTAGAAATATTGATTGAGTGAAAAAATAATTAACTTCTAATGACATATTAATTTGTTTGTATTTGTCTAGTAAGAATAGCAAAGAAGTTTGAAGTCTGGTTGTCTAAGTAAACTCTAAGTAAGATCTAAAAATGACCGTCATATTTTAATAAAATATGATGGGGGTGGTGGCGAGGTCTTTGCTTATATATTTAATCATGTTTAATGTATGTATAGTACAAAAAGGAGTGGTATCTCTACAAAAATTACCCTTTTAAAAAAAAGGTAAAAAAAGGTGCTAAATCCGCGTAAAAACTGTTATGTGTTTGCAAAATAATGGTTATTATAACCCTCAAAAACTATAAAAAACCTATTTCAAAAATAGTACCATTTCAATCTACAAAATTATTTTAATCTACAAAATTATTTTAAACCGTAAAAAAACTAAGTTATTTTAGTTATACATTTTACTTACCTTACAAAAGTAATGATATCAATAAAATTGTGCTAAGTAAAAATAAAAATTTATAAAAATGAATCAAAAAACTGTATCAAAAAAGTTACAAAATACTATCAAATCCAAACAAAAAATAATATCGAAAAGTTGTGCTATTTGAAGATAAAAACAATAATATTTTAATAAAAAGTTAGACATCATGTGTTTAATTTTTTACAAAAATATATTACAAAATTGCGTCAACAAAATAAAAACTTTTAATATAAAATATATATTTTTCTTAAATTTCTAGTATTAAAAGAAAAATATTAAATAAAAATAAAGTTGAAAAATTTAATTAAAAAGGAAAAACATAGAAAATATTAAAAATAAAATAAAAACTTATCAAGAAGATAAAAATTAGAAATTAATAGAAAAAAAATACAAATTTATATAAAAATTAAAAATTAAAATAAAAATTAGAAAATAAAATTAAAAATTATTAAGAAAATAAAAATTAGAAATTAATAGAAAAAAAATTTATATAAAAATTAAAATAAAATTTTAGTTAAAAGACTTAGCGCTGCTATACGATCTAGAAATGACTGTCATATTTTAATAAAATATGGGGTTCTTTGCTTATATATTTAGTCATGTTTAATATATGTATAGTACAAAAAAGAGTGATATAGCAGCGCTAAGTCTTTTAACTAAAATTGTATTTTAATTTTTATATAAATTTTTTTTTATTAATTTCTAATTTTTATTTTCTTAATAATTTTTAATTTTATTTTCTAATTTTTATTTTAATTTTTAATTTTTATATAAATTTGTATTTTTTTTCTATTAATTTCTAATTTTTATCTTCTTGATAAGTTATAATTTTATTTTTAATATTTTCTGTTTTTCTTTTTTTAATTAAATTTTTCAACTTTATTTTTATTTAATATTTTTCTTTTAATACTAGAAATTTAAGAAAAATATATATTTTATATTAAAAGTTTTTATTTTGTTGGCGCAATTTTGTAATATATTTTTGTAAAAAATTAAACACATGATGTCTAACTTTTTATTAAGATATTATTGTTTTTATCTTCAAATAGCACAACTTTTCGATATTATTTTTTGTTTGGATTTGATAGTATTTTGTAATTTTTTTGATACAGTTTTTTTATTCATTTTTATAAATTTTTATTTTTACTTAGCACAATTTTATTGATATCATTACTTTTGTAAGGTAAGTAAAATGTATAACTAAAATAACTTAGTTTTTTTACGGTTTAAAATAACTATTTTGTAGATTAAAATAATTTTATAGATTGAAATGGTACTATTTTTGAAATAGGTTTTTTATAGTTTTTGAGGGTTATAATAACCATTATTTTGCAAACACATAACAGTTTTTATGCGGACTTAGCACCTTTTTTTACCTTTTTTTTAAAAGGGTAATTTTTGTAGAGATTTTTGTAACACGAAGGCCATATCGCCTACATTGCTGTAGGTTACGGTAGTGTATCACGTAACGCTTCTTATCGTATAACGTTGCAAGAAGCTTGTCTTGCCGCTTGCCGGGCGGCTTGTCGCGTGTCGGACAAAAGTAGTTAGGGCTAGGCGGGTTCTAACTCAGGTCCTCTCAGGGGGGGTGAGGCGTGAGGGGATCTCAGCGGCGCGGGAGAATGACGTCACGCGGGACGGAGGGGATTTCGTAGGCGCGGGGGCTGCGGGGCGGGGCGGGGGACGCTTGTGTTGGATGTTTTTTATCGCGTGTAAACAATATTACATAAGCCGATTGATAAACGGTGGTATTTGAAGAGGATTGGGTCTTGGGGCCGAGACTAACGCGTCGGGACATGTTTTTCGCAAACAAAATAGCTCTCGCGGTACCCTCCCCCTCCCCCAATATAATAGGTGCGAAAAGGACGCAAAGATAAGTGAGTGAGTGAATGATAGCGCAAGACAACGCGTGCGAGAGAGAACGATAATATCGCGTGCGAAAGAGAAAGAACGATAGCGAGACTTATAATTAGCGCGAGAGAGAGCGTAAAGGATGGGAATATACGTGCGAAGAAATTACGTCATGATTTAGACTTAAAACTCTTTATTCTTGTTTTGCATATTTTTCTTACGTACTATGGACTAAAAACTAAAGCTGCCAGCTCGCAATCGATGAATTGATGCTTATTGAAAGCGTCACTCGCGCGTATTACATTTGATATTTCTGTTGGATTTATTACAATGGACACGATATTGGAGAATTGCGTAAACTTGTCATCAACTGTTTCGATAATTTTACCCAATCGATCAAAAGTTACATCTATGCATTGATCGAGATCGAACATACGATGTAACGTCGATTCAATCATCATTATGCATACGTTTGGAGATTCGAGACTTATGAGTTTGACGTCGTTAATCGTACGAACTCTCACTGTTAGCGGTCCAACGCTTATGAAATTGTAGTCATTTTTAGAGTTGTTCCAAAGTAAATTTTGAATATTGCGACGTTGATCGTAGAGTCCCTTCCACGTTTCGAGAGATAATATCAGTTCCTTTCCTCGATGATCTCCTATGGCAATCTCCACGTAACGAGGTGGACCCACGTTGATACCAATTTCGAGGAATTTGAATTCCGTAGCTGTCAATGCGTATCGTTTACCTAGTATACGAACCGCACGACGCTCCAACGAAATGCTACAGAAAAATTAAAATTAAATAATAGTAATAATACAATTTGTAAAAATAGAAAAATAGAAAAAAGTTAAACGAAACTTACTCGTCACATTTGTTCTCAAACGATGAAGTTATATTACTCGGCACGTAATTATTCACGCGTCTTCCGACGCCGCTGCCGCTGCTGCTTCTTTCGACGTAGTACATTTCTCTGGAGGTTATGAAAAGTGAACCACGAGTTAACGCGAGACTGATCGTACAAGAATTAACCGAGTATACATGACGCTCAAAGTATAATGTAGTGGGAGGGGGATCAATGCTTCTAACGCTTTGAATTTTAGGAGAAGGTGGAGATAACGCTCAGACAAAAAATTCTTATAAACGCAAGGAAAGGTCTAAGGAGGGGAAATAAGAGATAAAACATATTAATGTTTACATATTTTATTTTCTTGCAATTCTTTCTGGCATTGCGACCACCAGTTAAATATTTTAAATACATTTTGTAATGCGCAATTCTTAACATGTTTTCCACATCGCATACTATTGGTAATATCTAATTTATTTAGAGAATCAATATCTTCATAGTCTGCATCCAAGGTTTCAATAATATAGCCGTTTCCCACATCGCCTAGTATATCGGTCAGCCATTTTCGCTTTTCAAGTCCTTTAACGTACACGACAGATGATTTCTTCTTCTTCTTCTTCTTCGTGTATCGTACCAACGACAGCTGTTGTAATTACACGCTGAGCCAAGTCATATGGGACGTTTCCGTCTTCCCATTGTAATCCATGATGATTTCTAATCACCCATGAAACATTGACATTGGTCGGATTTTGTAAGCACGCTCCACGGTACAGGACTTGCGAAAAAATAATGTGAGAAAACATATTCCTTTCTCAGGATTGCAGCTTCCTTCACGAAGAATAGTTTGTCGAAGGTAAATCCTTGCAGATTCACAAACGTTGGTACAGACATGACGAGATCTCTCTCTTTCTCTCCGATGCGTCAGTCGAGAGGAAAAACTCTAAAATCATCTCGCAACATTTTGATTTATATCTCGTTCCTCCTCCCCTCTCTCTTGTGTCGATGTTATCGCTTAGGTGATTTTGCGTACAACGTTAGTCAACGGATTGTATTGGATCACGCGATCGTGTATGAGGAGACAGTACGCAGTGGTATTCATCGGCATGTTCTCCTTACACTCGAATTCCAATCTTACATCCACGGTTGCGCTCTTAACCGATTCGTTTTGTCGAGAACAATCGATAATCACGAACGGACCATTAAGTAGAAACGTCGAGACGGTGAGACTTGGTTCGAGATACTCGTATCCGTAACAGTTCTTGCAGAAGCGCGTGTACATGTCATACAGAATGGACCATCTGTTTTTATCGAAATCCAGATTCATATCGTCGTACGGATAACATTCCGAGTTCAGATAGAGTTTCACGTTGATCAATTTGCAGTCGTCGAATTGACTCGTATCCTCAGACATGATATTCTTCCGGCTTGTCTGCAGAGCGAAGACAACGTATCGTGGTTTCTCCAACTGAGTCGCGGTCTTAATGGCCCACGAATGCTTGGTTGTACGCTGCAATAGCGGAAACTCGTACAGATCCCACGAGCGAAAACCCATGCTGAGATATCGTCCGCTTTCCAGAGCACGCAGCATCGACAGCTTTTCGATCTCGCTTAACAGCACGTGTGGCATTCGCCATTGTATCTTGAATATGTTGATCACAGGCTCCAGTGTCGAACCACCAAACAGACAATTGTTGTCGTTGCGCGATCATATTAAAATCAATTCGTGACGAGCGTTAATCACCACGCGTCTGTAATCTTCGCAAAATCCCAATAACATGTAGAGCGGTACGCAAAAATTGAAGTCCACTCGCATGGGTCGTCGGATCCCAGTCGGCGTTCCTCATAATCACATTTCTATCGGATGATACTGTTATATAGTGTTTGAGCGTAGTTATTCCTACGTTTCTATTGCGATCAATCTCAACGCCATCGAGTTCGTATCGAATCTCATCGAACATGAATGCGATGCAATTATTTCCCAGTATCACATCACTTCCTTCAGCTGGTTTGTTTTTCGCTAGTTCTCCCTCGATGTATAGGAAACTCATACGGCAACGTATATAGATCCTGTTGTTGTATGGGTATTCTTATCTCATCACTGTGTCCGAATGTTGTATTGGCGAACGGGTTGTACGCGTGAGTCTCAATCTTGACGATATGATCGTCAAAGATCGATTCGTCACCGATTTTGAGAATGTCGGTCATCGTTCAGCTGTTTCACACCGCGAATCCCAAAGATCGTAAAAACGCAACGTTCGATGCACTGAGTTTCTTTTTCTTGGATGATTGGATATTAGCGAACGTCGACGTTGTTGTTGTTGATGTTATTGTTGTCGCTGGCCTCGTAAAGATTGTGTTATCTCTCACGTCCTTCGATCCGTTCAACACGAGCATCTCATACGTCGCATACGTATGTTATCGTCGCAGCCGTCGTACGTGCAATCTCATGGTGATCTCTTCTCCTCGAAAATCGAGCAATCGTCCGTTCTGGTCGACAACGCGTAACGTTAAATCCGTAATGCTCCGCGCGATGATCGGCAGGTAAATGATCTGCGCAGGCGTTTCCGATATCTTATATCTCGGTGGTACTCTCGGTGAAAATTCATGTATCGTATGAACGAGTTTGCCGTTGTTGTACGCGCCCGCGGTCACATTACACTCTATACGAATAATATTCACGTTGATAATGTTAATCGGCATGTTCGATTCGTACCATTTTCGCGGCTCGAGAATACGATTCGAGAATCCTAGTAGCGATCCAATGTTGTTAGGCTTGCTAAAGTTTATTCTGTAGGCGCATTTGGTCTCGCTCCTCATCGTATTGTAATTAGCGCGGAGCACTATCGGATATTCTCCATCTTCATAGTCAATGTGTTTTTTATCATGACGTCTCCGTAAAATTACATGTTTCAAAAATTCATGTATATTTTGCAACTCATACGATCCCTCGGGAATCGTAATTTCCGCGTCGTCTTTGCCAAAGTAAAATTTATTATTCGAGGAATTCACATTCGGTATTGTGTGATCAGTCTCAAAATCCGTTAGACCGAGCTCGTATTCATCGTCGCTCAAATCTACGGTGGGAAAGAAGTTTGCCGCGAGAACGCTACTCTTCCCAGTCAACGTGAATGTCATAGACATGTCGACAAAACTGTTTAACGAATACTGAGTTAAATAGCGCAATATCTGTCCTTAAATTCGCATGCATCGATCGTTCGAAGAAACTGCAAGCACAATTGTCCGCAGATGCTCTGATCATAAGTTTGAACAGGTGTGTAATTGTACTGTATCTTCGTTACGTTTCGTCCGAGATATCGCACCAATTCATTCGGTGGTCGAAGATTGCCGAAACTGTCGAAATATATAGCGCGATTCCCTCTCTTTGCATACGCTACCCAATGAGTACCTGATCCTTCGACGCTATCCAAATTTACAATACCGCTCTCGTTTTGATATATGCCACCGATCGGTAACGAGTCGCGCATGAAAACATCTCTAAAATATGGAATGCGCATACGTTTTGCCAGTTGCAGCAATTGTACGTTGGTAGTTGCGCCCTGCGGCATTTTTAGCGTCTCTTTGACGTTTTTTTTTCTCGTTGAGGCTCCTCGTCCGTATTTATAAGGAGCGAGATATAATCCACGACCTTCCATGGCGTGATTGTGACGTAGCATCCCTTGCAACTGACGTTGCGCGGCTTTTCCGTCGTTCACCGCCTTTGCTACACCAGCCGCTCCACCGATCAGGGATCCGAGCGCACCCAACATTGGTAGAATCGGCAATACACCGCCGCATTTCGCTACCGGAAATATCCGTTTCTTCGCCGTTTTTTTCTTCGTCTTCGTCTTCGTCGTCTTCAGACCCATACCGAGCTTCGTCTTGGCTTTCATCGCTGTCTAGACAGCTGTGGCGGCGGCTCTCTCACCGAGAGTCGAATCTCTCGCAACGATGCAATTCCGCGCTTTCTCGGCGAGTATCCTATCCCCTGCGTGTCTCTCGGTGAGATCGTTGCTCCGAGAGTATGCTATATCGTGTTCACGACACGCCGCGTCCAATGGGTTGATACCTCGATCGCCTCTGACTAATCGCTTCTTCAACCGTGTGCCTGGCCCGCAAAACTGATAGCCGGGAATATGGAATTCGATCGGAAGTGTGTTTATTGCGTGATTTAATAGGCCTCTACCTATTTTCGTTGACATTCGCTGCAATTCTTTATCAACGGCGCCGGACCGTCGATATGCGTTTCCTGCCACGGCTGATTGTAGTGTTCGTAACAGCGACGATACGTCTGAACCTCCGGATCCGCCTTTATGTGTTCCGGAAGTTTGTCCCACACGTAGTGAACGTGATCACCGCACATTCGCAACAGAACTGCTTTTGACACAAATTGTAGCTGTTCGACGCTCAAATCGCGAATGTCGGAAGGGCTTGAAGCAGAACGAACATTTTTTCTCTACTGAGCGACTCGTGATTTCGCGCACCTATAAATAGGCAGGCGTTCGATCCAATCAGCAGTGTCAAAAAATGAGATTCTTACGACAACCTTTGACGATATGCGTGACAAATTGCGATGACAGATTACGATTAATGAGGGACAACGCGGAGATGCGCAGGCACGGTACGATACTATCGACTACTATACGCGCGATCGTTTGCGGCCACTCGAATTGTGGTAAAACCAACATTCTGATAAGTCTACTGGAAAGTCCGCACGGTGTACGTTTCGAGAACGTGTACGTGTACTTGAAGTCGCTGCAACAGCCGAAATATCAATATCTGGAGAATTTGATGATATCGATCGATGAAATCGGCTACTTTACGTTCTCCAATAACAGTGACATCATTCCATCGAGCGAGGCATGATCCAAACTCGATTTTCGTCTTCGATGACGTGGCGTGCGACAAGCAAAATACGATAAGAGAGTACTTCTCAATGGGTCGTCACTCAAACATCGACTGCTTCTATCTCTGTCAGACGTACGCGAGAATACCAAAATATCTTATACGCGACAACGCGAACCTGCTGATCTTGTTTAAACAGGACGGTACCAACTTGAAACACGTGTACAACGATCACGTGAATACCGACATGTCATACGAGGATTTCAGTGAATTATGTCGTACTTCTTGGCAACAATAGTATGGATTCCTAGTAATAGATAAGGACAGCTCGCTTACGAACGGGCGATACAGAAAAGGATTTAATATGTTCGCGATACCGCAAAACGATTAGTCGCTGCCAACATTTTGCCGAGAGGGGTGAAACGTTGGACACTCTGTCGCCATGGCTGAAAGCGATAATATTCGCGAGCGTGAAAAGATTGCGAGGGAGATTGAGAAAACGAGCGAATCGATCCGCAAGAAACATCGCGTTTTGAAGACCAGTAAGATCGACGACAATATCGCGGTCAAGACCCATTTTAGGCCTATTATCGAGCCACTACAAAAAATCGTCGACAACTCTAGCTTAATCGCGGTGAAAAACGAGCCGGAGAGTAACGCTGACGCTATAATTAAAACGTTATCCATCAAGCGGTACAAGGAGGAAGAGGAGGAGGAGGAGGATACGACACCGAAAAAGAGACAACCATTGGAGACAAATCGTTTATTGACGCTACGTACATCGGATGTTTTACTGGATGAACCACTGATAACCTCTACACCGTTCGCGACAACGAGAACCGTACAACCCACGATACCCGAATCACTCGCAATCAAAAATGTTTTCGAAACCACGCATAATCCGCTCGAAACATCCGTTCGAAACAGGTTACAAACGTCGGAAGGTCAAGAAATATTACGAGAGCACTTGGGGCCACTGGGACAAAAATACATGAGCGCTCTCCTTAGTGGCGATGAAAAAAACGAGATCGATCACGTATACGGTGTCTATTTCAACAATAATGAATTGCAGCTCGGTAACAAACGATTCGACATTGATAGAGATGACTTTATAATCATAGACAAAGTGAGGTACATTGGTACACCAGGATTATACGAGTTGATCTTCAAGAGAATTCCCGACGACGTCATATACACTGTGGACGATATGCAAAAATATAAGAGTATATTAATGGCGACGAGTGCGCATAAACGCCAATATGATGCGCAAGGTTAATTAAAGAGCAACAGGGGATACAAGTATAAACAAATAATAGCACCGTTGATGTCGATCGAATCGAGAATAAAAAAATGCGGTACAGGAGTATTCATGCCTCGCGCGATGATGCTAAGCGACAATAAGATCGATTACGTGCACTGGGACGATCCCAACGAGCTACTGGATCGTCTACGATTGCTCGACGCTTCGCGCCAAGCTTGCCACAACGCTCACGACAACGAGATCCTGTCGATCATCGATGAACTTCGCGAAGTTGGTCTTATTATAAATTAAACGGTGTCTCGACAAAACTAATCAGTCGATCGACGTCACTCGCATCGAGAGAAAAAAATGCCCATCAACAAATTTGGATTATTCGAACGGAGAAATGAAACAATTAGAACAAGCGATCATTGGGGTAAATCGGTGACAAGTTACTTGCGTCAAAACGCTCTGTGTCGCGTCGCTACGGACTATGACGCGAGGTCGCCGTGTAGCGCAACCTGAGGCTGATACCGATGCAGTCAACAAACTGTACGTAGAACAATGCGTTAAAACGTTGAAGAATCAGCAGAAAGAATCAGACGAGGAGCTGACTGCGTTCGAGAAGGACGTGCGAGATTTGCAGACTATGATAAACGAGCTTCAGCGTGCGATTAATTCAGAAACAGCTACGAACGGCTAAGGAGCGGCTACGAACGGCTATCGAACGGATCAGGAACGGTTACGAACGGTGATAATCAGGGTACATATCGTTTGATCGACGAAACAACGATGGATCGACGATCGGGAATAACCGAGAAAACGAAGAACGGCTACGAACGACTAGAGAGTGGTAACGAACGGCAACGAACGGTTCAGGAATGGCTGTCGAACGGGCCAGGAACGGCTACGAACGATTATCGAACAGCTGTCGAACGGCTATCGAACGGCAACGAACGGTAGCGGACGATAAAGAACGGCTATTGAAAAACGACAAACGACAGTGAACAGCTCAGAAATAGCTACGAACGGCTATCGAACGGCAACGAACGGTAGCGGACGATAAAGAAAACGGCTATTGAAAAACGGCAGTGAATGGTTCAGAAACGGCTAAAGAGCGACAACGAATGATAAAACGCACGGTGATACTCGGGGCACACATCGTTTGATCGACGAATCGAAACAACGATGGATCGGCGATCGGGAATAACCGAGGAAGCGAAGAAACAACATAGTTTAGAGAAACGGCAGTTGGTAAAAGAATTGCACGCGCCGGCGAGAAAAAATTTTCCCCGAAGACATGTCATAGTGCGGGGATACGATGACCTGTGGCAAGCTGACATCGTCGAGATGCGTCCGTACTCTCGTTTCAACAGAGGTTACCACTACATACTCACTGTCATCGATGTGTTGAGCAAGCACGCGTGGGCCGTACCACTCAAGAGTAAAGGCGGAAGCGAGACAGCTGACGCTATCGCTGAGATAATTCGAAATAGCAAAAGATGTCCGAAAAACTTACAGACTGATATGGGGAAGGAATTTTATAACGCTGACGTGCAACGGCTCATGCGGAAACATGACATCCATCACTATTCTACATATTCGGTATTGAAGGCATCGATCGTTGAGCGATTCAATCGCACGCTGAAAAACGACATGTGGAAGATGTTTACGCTGAACGGATCTTACAAGTGGATCAGCGCGTTGCCGCGACTCGTATCGGATTACAACGTGCGCAAGCATCGAACGATCGGTATGCGACCCGTCGATGTTACCCCCGCGATCGCTGAAAGACTCTTGACTACGGTGTACAACCGTGTAAATATCACGGGTCCGGCAAAATTCAAAGTAGGTGACTCGATACGCGTTAGCAAGTACAAGACAATTTTCGAGAAAGGTTACACGCCAAATTGGACAACCGAAGTGTTTAAAATTGTAAAAGTGCAGCATACTAATCCCGTAAGCTATCTACTTGAGGATTATCGCAAAAAATCTATCGCTGGGGCGTTCTACGAGCACGAGTTGCATCGCGCGAATTATCCGGACGTGTATCTCGTGGAGAAAGTACTGCGTAGGAGGGGTGACGAGGTTTACGTGAAATGGTTGGGATTTGACAATTCGCACAACTCTTGGATACATAAGGACAATGTGATTTAATTAATCATAGTGTTTATTTTTCATTTTCAAGAAAAATATATGTGTACAACATAATATTTGAAAAATGAAAATATACATAAAAAAAATATATATATACAGGGTGTCCTAGACCACCCGTACACCCCTTTTCTTCAAAAACTAAGCATTTTAGAGAAAAACGTTTTCGACAAAAATTGTATGGTTTTGAGGGGAACATAAGATGGTGTCATTGGTTTGACCTTGGATGGCATCGTTAAGGTGAGGTCAAGGACACCTTTAATTTCTTAAATGGAACCACCTATTTTTTATTGCATATTCTTATAGCTTATGTCGAGAGCTTTCCAAAACACTATAATAAAGTATTTTTTCATCAAGTACTTTTCGAGTTATAAGGCTTGAAATGATTTCTTAATTTTACATAAACCATAAAATATATAGTAAAATATTCATTTTTCGATTATCTTACCTTAATATTTTTATGTACAAAATAATGAGAGGAATCAATTGGTGTAAAGAAAACACAAAATTGTTTCGAAAAAAAAAATGTAATTTGCAATTAACAATTACATTTTCTTTTTCGAAACAATTATGTGTTTTCTTTAGACCAATCGATTCCTCTCATTATTTTGTACATAAAAGTATTAAGGTAAGATAATCGAAAAATGAATATTTTACTAGATATTTTATGGTTTATGTAAAATTAAGAAATTATTTCAAGCCTTATAACTCGAAAAGTACTTGATGAAAAAATACTTTATTATAGCGTTTTGGAAAGCTCTCGACATAAGCTATAAGAATATGCAATAAAAAATAGGTGGTTCCATTTAAGAAATTAAAGGTGTCCTTGACCTCACCTTAACGATGCCATCCAAAGTCAAACCAATGATACCATCTTATGTTCCCCTCAAAACCATACAATTTTTGTCGAAAACGCTTTTCTCTAAAATGCTTAGTTTTTGAAAGAAAAGGGGTGTACGGGTGGTCTAGGACACCCTGTATATACAGAGTGGCCCATTTTAATCCATCCAGTCAAATATCTCGAAAACCAAGCCCGGGAGAGAAAAATGTTTCAGACAAAAGTTGTTTGGTTTCGAGGGGGCCATAAGATGGTACTATTGGTTTGACCTTGGAGAGTCATTTGAAGGTCACGTGAAGGTCACCTCAATTTTTTTAAATGGCAGCCCCTATTTTTTATTACATATTCTTGTAGCTGACCTCAAGAGCTTTCCAAAACACTGTAATCAAATGTTTTTTCATTGAGTACTTTTCGAGTTATGAGGCTTGAAATCATTTTTTAATTTTACATAAACCATATAATATCTAGTAAAATATTCATTTTTCGATTATCTTACCTTAATACTTTTATGTACAAAATAATGAGAGGAATCAATTGGTGTAAAGAAAAAACAGTTGTTTTTAAGAAAAAATATGTAATTTGCAATTAACAATTCCATATTTTTTCTTTTCAAAAACAACTGTATGTTTTCTTTACACCAATTGATTCCTCTCATTATTTTGTATATAAAAGTATTAAGGTAAAGTAATCGAAATATGAATATTTTACAAGATATTTTACGGTATATATAAAATTAAGAAATTATTTCAAGCCTCATAACTCAAAAAGTACTTAACGAAAAGGTACTTAATTATAGTGTTTTCGAAAGCTCTCGAGATGAGCTACAAGAATATGCAAACGCATATAGGGTGTCCCATTTAAAAAGTTGGAGGTGACCTTCACGTGACCTTCAAATGACTCTTCAAGGTCAAACCAATGGTACCATCTTATGGCCCTCTCGAAACCAAACAACTTTTGTCTGAAACATTTTTCTCTCCCGGGCTTGGTTTTCGAGATATTCGGCTGGATGTATTAAAATGGGCCACCCTGTATATATACAGGGTGTCCCATTTTAACTTGGACAGTAAAATATCTCAAAAACTAAGCCCAGCAAACAAAAATGTTTCAGACAAAAGTTGTATGGTTTCGAGGGGGCCATAAGATGGTATCATTGGTTTGACCTTGAAGAGTTATTTGAAGGTCATATGAAAGTCACCTTCAATTTCTTAAATGGAACCTACTATTTGTCATTGCATATTCTTGTAGCTTATCTCGAGAGCTTTCCAAAACACTATAATTAAGTACTTTTTCGTTAAGTACTTTTTGAGTTATGAGGCTTGAAATAATTTCTTAATTTTATATATACCGTAAAATATCTTGTAAAATATTCATTTTTCGATTATCTTACCTTAATACTTTTACGTACAAAATAATGAGAGGAATCAATTGGTGTAAAGAAAACACATAGTTGTTTTGAAGAAAAAATATGTAATTTGCAATTAACAATTCCACATTTTTTCTTAAAAACAACTATGTGTTTTCTTTACACCAATTGATTCCTCTCATTATTTTGTACGTAAAAGTATTAAGGTAAGATAATCGAAATATGAATATTTTACAAGATATTTTACGGTATATATAAAATTAAGAAATTATTTCAAGCCTCATAACTCAAAAAGTACTTAACGAAAAGGTACTTAATTATAGTGTTTTGGAAAGCTCTCAAAATGAACTACAAGAATGTGCAAAAATATATAGGGTGTTCCGTTTAAAAAAATTGAAGTGACCTTCACGTGACCTTCAAATGACTCTTCAAGGTCAAACCAATGGTACTATCTTATGGTCCCCTCGAAACCATACAACTTTTGTCCGAAACATTTTTGTTTGCTGGGCTTAGTTTTTGAGATATTTTACTGTCCAAGTTAAAATGGGACACTCTGTATATAAATCTTTATTAATATTTCTTTCAATAGTATATGTATTTAATGTGTAAGATATGTATTACATAAAACTATGAAATATAAAAATACAAAAAAAAATCTTTATTAATATTTCTTTCAATAGTATAATACATTGTATCATACACACACACACACACACATATTTTACATTACATTTTATAAAGTTGTCCTATAATGTCCCCACGGTAGCGTATCGGTGGTTTCGGGTACGATATATCGCTTATCATCGTACGGACTCAGAGCAATTTTCGTCTCGCGAATTGTGTATACTTGATGTAATTTAGATCTTATACAGGACTGTTGTCGCGTCATTTCGATCTCATCGTGCAAACACCGCGTGTAATTGTCAAACGTTATATTACGCGCTACGACATTACTTTTGACGCCTTTTGCCTTCTTCGTGTCCTCTTTTCCGTCCACTCTAACCGCGTACATTTTTGCTCTAAGCCCGACGAATTCGGTCATTATCGCGCCATTGTTTTCATCCTCCATCAAGCCCGGTACTTTTTTGTTCACGAGCGGTATACCGTACGCATTGTCCGCAGCATAATCGCTCGTGTCGAATCTAGCGATATCGCGCTTCATGTTTTCATACACATCGACGCATTCGATGTGATATATTAGACTATCGGTGTCAGTGTACATTACCCGGAATTTGTCGCGATACAGGAGAGACATGTACTCGTGGTGAAATTCGTACAGACATACTTTCCATATGTCGAGTATGCATATACCGACGTAGATTGGTTTATAAAGTTTTACTTCCAGTTTGCGCAATTCTACGGCGATTAAATTTTCCGAAAAGACGCTTCAACTATGGAAATTTGGTTTGGCGATCATCGCTTCTGCGCCGTATCGTCCGTTCCACTTTGTCAATAATTTTACATCGACACGATTACGCACATTTTCCATCGTTTTGCCAAATACCGCATGTTCATTAATTTGTATAAATTTTTTTCGAAATCGTTTTTCGCGAGTGTTCTAAACTGTGTATTTAATTCGATATAACTGCGAAGCCACGGAGATTGCGTAAATTGTAATACGCGATGTATTTTTGTAACGCGAAGGCCGTGTCGCGTACATTGCTGTAGGTTACGGTAGTGTATCACGTAACGCTTCTTATCATATAACGTTGCAAGAAGCTTGTCTTGCCGCTTGCCGGGCGGCTTGTCGCGTGTCGGACAAAACGGAAGGTCAGTGTGCGTATCGTGAAGATGTTGCGGGTACTCTAAATCTACCTCGAGGATATAGCCTGTAGGCGAATCTAACGCGATTGATGCTACGTCAAAATTCGACACGTCGTCGACCCATCGAAAATCGGCATAGGGCAACGGCTGACACATTGCCCATCCGTACAAATTATTTACATCGAAATACATCAAGGTATGACAATGGTTTCGATAGATCGTACGACTCCATGTACTTGATATTAGCGCGAGCGTATCTGTTGGAACATTGGCTCAGACCACCGCGTATACCGCGTTCGATAAACATAACCATGTCGATGTCGATAAGCAATTCGATCGTAATCTTGGTATGCTTCAACATGGCGTCCCACGTGTATCCGGGGAGAGTATAGTAATACGCGGGGTCGAGTCCGTAACTTTTGATGCAACTATCGCGAAAGTTTTCAAAAATATCGGCTAATAACAAGACATCGATTTTCAGGTACAAATCGCTATATTCGCCTAACGTCCGAATGGAGAATCGCGTCCAGATATTTTCGGCGTGCGCGTAATTGCTCTCGGATATAGTTTCGCCGGTCAAGGAACTGTAAAATGATTCGCACGGTGGTAAACACGTATCTTGCAACCTATGTACAGAGTCGACGTATTCGTACGGAAAGACGCCTTTCCGTGTTAATAAACTGAAATTTTCTGCAGATAAATTTTGAAATTGTGAATGTAAAATTTTGAGTTTATCTTCCTCTAAAAAAGATGCCAATTTGTCGAGACTTGTCGCGAGAAATTTATACGAATCGATAAAACTTAATTTTATATAATTTTTCCAATTGTCTTGTGCGAGTTTAACAGTTTTTGTAAACGATATATACTTTTCTTTAGTTATTGGAAGTAATTCGATTTCCCCTTCGAACGCCGTAGCTATATCTTCGATAATGAAATATGCGTCGTAACCTGATAAATTGTGAAAGACTATCGGCATATATAATGATTCTTTGTAATTTAGATTGCAATTTGAGTGCGCGGGACCCCTATATCGCAAGGTCAAATGACAATGATCGCGTACGCGTGTATCGTCTTGCGCAAACGGTTTTTCGCATATATGACAATGCGTTGCGCTGTGAAATTTTTCCCACTCTTCGGACGTCAAATTTACCATGGGGACATTTGTAGTCATTAAAATAGTCTTTACACGTAACGCTAAATTTCTAAGTTCTTCGGCGAACCACGAAACGCAATCGGCGCTACGGCGAGAATGGTACGCGGATAACGATTCGTCGTACGAACAATGCACATAATACGCTATACTAAATACCCGATGGTGCTGGTGCGCGTTCTTTTCTTCCTCCTCCATCTTGGTCAAAACGCATTCCAAGTCGGCATATACCACAAATGGAAGCCGCTCTTTCCTGTTGTAGTTGTTGAACGATATCCGCTTGTCCTTATCGCTCGGCAACCGGATAGCGCAATCGTTCATCTCCCCACAGTCTACCGTATGTAACTGCAACTTGTCTTCTGAACCGAAATAGTGCAAGCATCTGTAAAAGAAAAATTTTATCATAAGATTTCTTATTTTATATAAATTATTTGATATAATTATTTTATATTATATAAATTAAACTTACCGATCGCAGATATATTTTTTATTCTTGTGTTTGCTCAGTTGCGTACCCACGAGTCGGGGTAAATTTTTGATCCAAGCGAAATGCCCGACGTTGTTGCCGTCTTCCACGTACAACAAGTTGACATGCTTATCCCACTTCTGCTCCGTAAGACGTATCGGGACAATGCTGTTCTCTTTCTCGATGCTGTACACGTTGATTGAGATATTGTTTGCAAGTTCAAATTTTTTAATCTTATTCAAAGTCACTGGAAACTCAATGTCTCGGAGATTCAGCACTGTCGCGTAATGCGGGTACGATGATTCCCGCGTTCCGCGTGACTTTCGGTAGGATATAGAGCGACGACCACTGCCCACGCGAAACACGCATTGTCTTTTGATTGCACGTTAATCACCGCTCTCTTCATCACAATCTCCCGCAGTAATTTGATATGACATCCCGCGCGCATAGGATTATACTTATTTATATTTACAGTCAAATTTAATATTCGCGACAGTGCTCACCCGCTATCGCGTTCCTGAAACTCTTCGAGCGATGCTAGGGTGGGCTCGATAACGCGCCGTTCGTACCACTCGCGTAAATCAGACGTGCGAAAGAGTTCATAGTTTCTCGTATTGATACTTTTATTTGCGCGTTTATCACCCGACACAAATTCACCATTAAACACAGTATTCACTTTTACACAATTGTGTCTTTTTATAACGTCTTGCACTTGCTCGAGCACGATGTCTTTGGCATCCTCGAGAAATTGACGAGGTTCGATATAGTTTGCGTTAATCACAGCACCGGTCAGAATACGGCTATCGAACGCGGTATCGATCTCTCGCCAAACGAGTCTTTCCGCGTTATTGTCGCCACTATAATCACCACCACTGGGTATAAATCGTCTCTGCAATCGAGTCTTTGCACCTTCGAGTTGCGCGATTTTAGCTACCAGAGATTGTCTATTTCCGATCGAGAATCGCGGACGCTTGACACGACTTTCTTCGAGCTCTTTAATAAATTCCTCGCAACGCTGCAGCCATGCAAAATACTCGCCCAAAGTGGCAATTTGATGAGATCGCTCCACCAGATCGCGTTCAGTCTGCTCGATGTTTTCCATTTTTCCTGTCTTTTTTACATTACGTCACAGTTTTCTACGGAGCACTTACACGTGACTTTTGCACACGATAAGCAATACCGTTCGCTATCTTGAACGTGATAGAGCTTACTCATATAATTATAACGTTGAAAGCATCGTTTATAGCTTGGATGCATACATCGCCAAATTTTCATATCAGCTCCTCCCAGGCTCTGGTCTTGGGCCTCCCGATGGCAGCGCCGAGGGAATGCCGGGCCTCCCGATACTCCCCCCGCGCCTGCTCAATACAGGCCTCGCTACGGTTCCTCCTTCGCATACATCTTTGAAGTCGGCGTCTGGCCCGGACTGAGGCGTCGCGCACAGTGGGGGAAAAAGTGTTTTTTGTGGACAAAATTCGTTCGACAATCGAATTCTTAACGGATTTTAAAGTTTTTTTTTTAATTTATTGGAAATTGAATAAGCTATAAGAACTTTCTGCGTAAATTTCGATTACGGTCCAAATTCAAAATGGCGGATCCAATAAAGTAGATATAAAATATTAAAACTGTATGATTGCGAATGAATCGGTAACGTACATATATGCTCAAATGTTATTATGTGTTTGTATAATCGACATTGTTAATTTGCAGTTTGAATTTTTAAAAAATGGCGAATTTAATATGGCGGAAAACTTTATAAATAGCGATTTGCATGTGATATATGTATACTTATGTCTTACGTGTAAAATTATCATAGAAAAACATTCGTTAGATGGCTGTGATGTTTCTGAAAATAAGGGAGTTTAGTTATATAATTATGTTAGAAAGCATCGATTTTCTTTCTGCAGACTGACTTTTGTATATTACTTCATAATATGAACATTATATAAAGTAATTTGTAAGCCCTTTTACCACGTCAAGGTGTCAGTCTGTGAAAAGGGTTTTTTCAGGTTATGTATAATTTTTTTATTTTTTTTATTTTAAAGTTTTTTTATTTTTAAAAATTTTTTTTATTTTTCAGACATTTATTTTTTCAAATTTTTTTTTAAGTAAAACAGAAAATATAATTTACATTTTTTGTTCTTTTTTATTTTTCCTTATAGTTAATTAATAATGATTTTGCTCCTTCTGATAATTCTGTCCTTGTTTTATCTCGTTTTATTCTAATGTTAGTAATCAAAGGATCAGAGGAAATTAGAAGGTGATGCATTACATCTTCATTGCTGGCTTTACGTGAACACATTCTACTATTATTTGCTCGAGCATTTCTAAAGACTTTATTTGTTGTTTCTTGCGCTTCTTCTGATAAGCTGCCAATCGGTATACCTAATACTCTAATTATCTCGTCACCATGAATTAATACCTTATGCACGGAGGGAGGCATATTATACCAAGAATAAAACTGTATATATAATTCAGCTGTTTTGGTACAGTATTCTTTAAACTTAATGTAATCAATTTTATATCCACTAGCGAGTGCTTGTAAAATATCTCTGAATCTTATTATTAAACTCTCTTCTAATCCAGTCACTTCAGCTATAATTTCAGGATGTGAGAAAAAACATCTAGCTACGTTACCAGTATTTGTTGTTCCATAACCTTGTTTTACTACATCTACTGTTATAGACAGTTTAGATTTCAAAGCTTTTTGAATCATTCGTTTTCTGTTCTGTTTTAAAAGTTTATCATCTTTTACTGCATACGATTTTTTGAAATCTAAATTGTAGGCAATATGTAACAGACATTTCATAAAACGGATCCAGCAGTGTAGAGTAGAAAGTCCAAATTTGTAACTATCTTTGTCACACTTTGGTAAACTTCTAATAAATGATAAATTATTCATTTTGCTTGGATTAACTTTACAAACATTGCAACTACTCGAAGACTTCTGACCAGTTAAAACGTTGCACGTCTTGCCATCAATCATAGTGCACTTAAGATCGTATGTAACTTTGTATGTTCTATCTTCAATAGTTACATGTGTTGCAGTAAGTTTATTAATTTCTTCGTTATAAAATTTATATTCATTTAAAGTGTTCGTAGCATTTTCTTTTATGAATTCAAATTTAATTGGTCGGTAGTATCTAGTCGAGGATGGCCGTTCATTGAGCCACACAATAACATTATTAACTATTAACTGAAGAGGAACAAATGAAATAATAAATACTGTTGTATCAGATAAGTTTTTTTCATTATATGCATCGTCATTATTAGTTGTATCATTATCATCGTTCACGGAAGTTTTTTTTTCTTCTGACCATTGTTGTCTTGTAGTTTGTTGATTCGAAGCGCCATCCATGCCCCATTTTCCATATAAAACTAATTCTGTGCTGTTCAATGCATGTAGTGCTTCTTTGTCTAATGTTAAGAATATTCTACGCACAGTATGATCTAACAATGATTGTAATTTGATGCTTGCCCCATTTTCTGTTACAATAATATCTTTTGGATAACATTTTTTTTTTGCTTCCCTAATGTCTTCGTAGGGAGGATATAATTTGTCTCCATGCAAATCTTCATTGTAAATACGCAACTTTTCGTACTTATCTCTTGTCATTTCTAAATCCATATACATAGCTAAAGAACCGTTTATATCTTTTTCAGTTTTTTTAATTTTTTTTTTAGAAGCAGACTGATTAATAAGATTGGTATGCAATGAATCAGTTGCCCGTGTTAACTCTTCATCTGTATATTTTTCAAGAAGTTCACGAATGCGTCTTCTTTTAGTTTTGTCTGAACCTTCATAATAAGATAAACGTGATCGACCACGCTTATTTAGTAAGGAATTATCTAGTTTATTAGGAGAATTTGCAGAATTACTCGGATGTGAAATTGAAACAAAGTCAACTATAAAAAGATTATTTATAAACTGTTTAAATTGCCTTACAAAAGTTAACCTATTACGAGTAGCCTTATTCCATTTCTTATTGTAAGATGCTAAAAAATTATTAAGCAGTTTATTTTTAATCTGTTCAAGTTGGTTTTCATCATAATTGCATTTTTCTTTAATTTTGTCGACTAATATATCTATTTTCTCCTTATTTTTGTCGGTATTATCCCATATCCAGGAACACAAAAGTTCCTGCTTTATTGTAAAGTCCATTTGGGTATCGCAATAGAATTAATGAAAAAAAAAAGAATTTATTTTATAGGAAAATATGTAGAAAATTATAATCGTAGTAATTTTTTATTTCTTCTAATAAATATGACACTTTGAAGTCTACGAAAATTCTTTATCAGTCCTTTTAATCATACTTTTTCTGCAACGAGCTACGTATCTCCCGTCGAAATGTGTTACTACAGAGCTGTCCGTAACCAAGGCCGCACGTCTTGGTTACGATTGTTAGATGGCTCGTTGCTAAGGTATCGAGGCGTAAGGAGGGGGCGATAGGCGTTGATTCACGGAAATCGGCCGAAAAGTGCAAAACGTGGACAGCTCTGTAGTAACATTTCTATTCTTAACATTAGACAAAGAAGCACTAAACATTGAAGCATTGAACAGCACAGAATTAGTTTTATATGGAAAATGGGGCATGGATGGCGCTTCGAATCAACAAACTACAAGACAACAATGGTCAGAAGAAAAAAAAACTTCCGTGAACGATGATAATGATACAACTAATAATGACGATGCATATAATGAAAAAAACTTATCTGATACAACAGTATTTATTATTTCATTTGTTCCTCTTCAGTTAATAGTTAATAATGTTATTGTGTGGCTCAATGAACGGCCATCCTCGACTAGATACTACCGACCAATTAAATTTGAATTCATAAAAGAAAATGCTACGAACACTTTAAATGAATATAAATTTTATAACGAAGAAATTAATAAACTTACTGCAACACATGTAACTATTGAAGATAGAACATACAAAGTTACATACGATCTTAAGTGCACTATGATTGATGGCAAGACGTGCAACGTTTTAACTGGTCAGAAGTCTTCGAGTAGTTGCAATGTTTGTAAAGTTAATCCAAGCAAAATGAATAATTTATCATTTATTAGAAGTTTACCAAAGTGTGACAAAGATAGTTACAAATTTGGACTTTCTACTCTACACTGCTGGATCCGTTTTATGAAATGTCTGTTACATATTGCCTACAATTTAGATTTCAAAAAATCGTATGCAGTAAAAGATGATAAACTTTTAAAACAGAACAGAAAACGAATGATTCAAAAAGCTTTGAAATCTAAACTGTCTATAACAGTAGATGTAGTAAAACAAGGTTATGGAACAACAAATACTGGTAACGTAGCTAGATGTTTTTTCTCACATCCTGAAATTATAGCTGAAGTGACTGGATTAGAAGAGAGTTTAATAATAAGATTCAGAGATATTTTACAAGCACTCGCTAGTGGATATAAAATTGATTACATTAAGTTTAAAGAATACTGTACCAAAACAGCTGAATTATATATACAGTTTTATTCTTGGTATAATATGCCTCCCTCCGTGCATAAGGTATTAATTCATGGTGACGAGATAATTAGAGTATTAGGTATACCGATTGGCAGCTTATCAGAAGAAGCGCAAGAAACAACAAATAAAGTCTTTAGAAATGCTCGAGCAAATAATAGTAGAATGTGTTCACGTAAAGCCAGCAATGAAGATGTAATGCATCACCTTCTAATTTCCTCTGATCCTTTGATTACTAACATTAGAATAAAACGAGATAAAACAAGGACAGAATTATCAGAAGGAGCAAAATCATTATTAATTAACTATAAGGAAAAATAAAAAAGAACAAAAAATGTAAATTATATTTTCTGTTTTACTTAAAAAAAAATTTGAAAAAATAAATGTCTGAAAAATAAAAAAAATTTTTAAAAATAAAAAAACTTTAAAATAAAAAAAATAAAAAAATTATACATAACCTGAAAAAACCCTTTTCACAGACTGACACCTTGACGTGGTAAAAGGGCTTACAAATTACTTTATATAATGTTCATATTATGAAGTAATATACAAAAGTCAGTCTGCAGAAAGAAAATCGATGCTTTCTAACATAATTATATAACTAAACTCCCTTATTTTCAGAAACATCACAGCCATCTAACGAATGTTTTTCTATGATAATTTTACACGTAAGACATAAGTATACATATATCACATGCAAATCGCTATTTATAAAGTTTTCCGCCATATTAAATTCGCCATTTTTTAAAAATTCAAACTGCAAATTAACAATGTCGATTATACAAACACATAATAACATTTGAGCATATATGTACGTTACCGATTCATTCGCAATCATACAGTTTTAATATTTTATATCTACTTTATTGGATCCGCCATTTTGAATTTGGACCGTAATCGAAATTTACGCAGAAAGTTCTTATAGCTTATTCAATTTCCAATAAATTAAAAAAAAAACTTTAAAATCCGTTAAGAATTCGATTGTCGAACGAATTTTGTCCACAAAAAACACTTTTTCCCCCACTGTGGCGTCGCGAAGATTCGCAATCTCCTCGGTCCACCAGTACGCCGACCTCCTCCCGCATCCTTTCCTTACCCTTGGCATCAAAGCGTCA
Organism: Camponotus vicinus; assembly: GCF_025532165.1. Taxonomy (NCBI): domain Eukaryota; kingdom Metazoa; phylum Arthropoda; class Insecta; order Hymenoptera; family Formicidae; genus Camponotus; species Camponotus vicinus. Next base: position 14,425,946 of record NW_028141946.1, read on the forward strand.
CAAGCTCCCCAGAGAGCACCGCGAAGCCTCGATGTCAACTCCTCCATCCCTTTTTCCTCCCATGCCAAGGAATCCTCCCCCCAGACCCATAGCGTTCGTTCGGGGGGTCTAGCCCGGCCCGTCCCAGCTACGCTACAGTGGCCGCGGGAGTTTCCTCCCCGGGGCCTTGGGGAGCTGGACTTGTAGTCCGCTCCCCGGACATTGGGGAGGTACGGATAGGGAGGTGTGATTCCGGGGACCTCCTGGTGGAGTTCCCCGGAGTCAATAATGTAGAGAGGGGGAACATTAGAGATGCGGCGGTCTCCCCCGGTGGGTCTCCCTCATTTGGGGATACTCGTCGGGGGGGTCGCTGAGCCAGTCCCACAAAATGGAGGGCGATATCGAGAAAGGGAGGAAGCGCCGGGCCGGGCTCCCCTCGACAGTTTTGCCGGGGGGGCTCGGCTCGATGCTATCAGTGCCTCGAGGCTGGGCACATTGCACTTAGGTGCCCGACCCGAGGAAAGGAGGAGGGCGGCAAGGGTGCGCGCTGCTACAGATGTGGCGCGCGCACCCATTGCATGGCGAGGTGTAAAACCGGAACCTCGAGATGTCCGTTTTGTTCGGACCTCGGGTGACCGGCAGAGCACGTGCTGGGGGGGAAGGCTGTTTGCCTCCCTCTCCGGCGACGCGGCGACGGAGAAGGAGGTCGGGGGGAGCCCCTCTTAGCTCTGGTTCGGGCACGAGACTCCCTCCGATGAAAAGGAGTGGAGAGGAGAGCGGACCGGATTCGAGGGCTTCGGGGTCCTCATCTGAAGAGGATGGGGACTCTACGGGGCGGGAATCCGAACCCGCGCCGCCTCCCCTCCTGGGGTATTATCCGGGAAGGTGGTGAGCGGTAGGGGCAAGAGAAAGGATCCTCGGCTTAAAAACCGGGGGTCCTACTCTGCCCCTGGGTAGGGCCGAGGGAGAGATTCTTCCTCGGCGCGGGACCGGGGGCACTTTTCTGGTAGAGCAGTAAGTGTCCCCCCGCTACAGGTCCCGCATTGGACTAGTGAACGAGTCCCGCCGTCATATTCCCGTGGGGGGGATGGGATGATTATCACCCCATCCCTGCCACCCTGCGGAGGGACCCCTCTCACTACCAGTGAGGAGTCGTAGCGCGCCAGGGAGGATCGCGGACGAATGCGAAAGCGATCCCGTGGCCCTCCCATTTGCGCGCGATGCGTTCACCGTGGGGTTTTAGCGGGTAGTCGGGAGGTCTTTCTCTCCCGGAGTCCCGCATAACCTCCGCCTATAACTCTACCTGGCGGGGGTATGCGTAAATGCATTTCCCCATGTAAAAAAAAAAGGCCTCGTAAAACCACAAAGCGTGTCGATAAAATAATTAAAAGAAAGTCGATAGCAGATGTAAAAAAAACTGCCGTGGATATTTCTCGAGAACTACGAGAAGAAAATCTTGCTGATGTTAGTCGGAGTACAATATCTCGACGTCTAAAGGAAATGGGACTTATGGGACGTGCAGGTGTTAAGAAACTATTAATTACTGCAAAAAATAGAAAAGCTCGATTAAAGTTTGCAAGAAAACATGAACATTGGACTGCAGCTGATTGGCGAAAAGTGCTTTTTTCTGACGAATCAAAATTTCAATTATTTAGAAGTGACGGTAGAAAGTACGTACGACGTCCGACAGGTACAAGATATAACGTAAGATATCAAATTTCTACCCTAAAACATGGTGGATGAAACGTGATGGTTTGGGGATCATTTTTCTATGATGGAGTTGGTCCATTGGTCGAGATCAAGGTTACTATGAATGCTATAATGTATCGAGATATCTTGTCACAGCACATGTTGCTATATGCAATTCGAAAAATGCCACGTGGTTGGATTTTCCAACAAGATAATGATCTCAAACATTCATCAAAATTAGTAAAAGAATTTTTTACCATTAATAAAGTCCAAGTTCTGGACTGACCATCGCAATCACCGGACTTAAATTGTATTAAACATTTGTGGCAAGAACTCAAACTACGCATAGGGAATAAGACACATTCAAATAAGGTAGAATTATGGCAAGATCTGCAAAATCAGTGGCAAAATTTACCACAAGATCGCATTCGCAACTTAATTGAATCAATGCCTCGCCGTTGTGCTTCTAAAGGCATAGCAACAAAGTATTAAAAGTTTAAAATAAAAGTTTAACATGTTTTTGTTATTTTTTAAAAATAATTTTTTTGCGTTATGCATACAAAATATTTGGCGCAATACTTTTGCACTGTTCGTAATAAAACATTGTAAAAAATAAAGTATTTAAAATGATTAAAAGTTTATAAAGTTTATATAATTAAAGTATAAATAAATATATCTTGTTTATATATATGAGTTTTTTTTTAGCGATTATTGCATAATAAATATGTAATAAAAATCGTTTGGCTCAAAACTTTTGCACGCCACTGTATATAGTATCAATCACATGTTTTCTGAACTAATTTGGGATGCAATGAGGAATACAAAAGGATATTCTTAAAATATCTCTTACAGTTCCGCAGGACTCCCTTAAGAAATCCAAAAAATATCCTGAGCTGTTTGGCTTTATACCATATCCTGAATAAATCCCGCGTATATCTCGAGGATATTTAGGATATATTCAGGATCATCCTGAGGATATCTTGTGCTGTTTGGGTTATAATACTCTTGATGTAAAGTATGTCATAAGCATCTTTTCAGCAAATATAAAAAAGACATTTCTTGAAGTAACTAACTTGACTCTTGACTCTCTTGTTATTCTTGAAGTAATTAACTTAATTCTTGACTCTCTTATTCAATCTACTTGATTGAATTAATATTTCAACATTCGTGATCAAATATTTCCATTTCAAAACGATAACGATGGTGATATACATATATTTCACAAAGAGTACTCTCTAAAAGTGAATCAGTGAAAATATCACTAATATAAACAGTAAAATAGGATTTCACTGAGAATCAGTGAGCATTTGACTGATCTTCAGTCGAGAAGCTGATTTTTTGCTTTTTTATCTTATATCTCACTGATTATGGTCAGTGAAATAAAACTTCACTGTAAAACCAGTTATTTACCTGTCGGTAATGATGATTTCGTATTTGTTGCGGTAAATAACCGCGATATGTGTCGCTAGCGCATGTAAAAAAGAAAAGGGCTAGTACGAATAGGATCACAGTCGTACGTCGCATATCGCATGGACGGCTTTTCCATTGAACCTTTTTTGTATCCTCAGAATTAGTTTGCCTCGCTTTGCCAAACCGTATATCTTTCATAATTTAGGTGTTATAATATAATATAAGAAAATCGTTCTTAAGGGGCATTATCAATATAGTTATATCGCTTCGAGGGTTAGAAGAAAAAATTGTGAATTTTTTTTTTTAAAGTAAGTGAACGATTTATTTTAAACTTTGTATACATAATAACTTTGTATATTTTATGTATATTTAGAAATTTTTGCAAATAAAAATATTGAAAATTATGATAGTTATAAAAAAATATGTGTCTGAACACGCATTATCTTACGGCTACAATAAAACGTAGATAATACTTTGTGATACTCTGTGACCACAGACAAAAAGGTGAATAAGATTATTAATCTGCAGATGTTCGGTTATCATTGAAACTAGGATTATAAAAAATGAACTATTTTTTCAATTATTTTAAGATGTGTAAAAATTGCATTTACAAAATTGCCACAATAATCGAACAGTTTAACGTTAAAAATAAAAAGAAAAAATTAACATATTTTAATTCCGCTAGTTCTAACGATAATTGAACATCTGCAGATTAATAATTTAATTGCCTTTTTTGTTTCAGATCATTGAATATCTAGTCTTTATGGAAATTGTACGACAATGTGTATTCGAGAATGAATTCTTATAACTATTATGATTTTTATTATTTTTATTTGCAAAAATTTCTAATTATAAATAAAATATGTATTATTATGTATAAAGTTTGAATTATTTGCATAGTTTCCGAAAAAAATTCACATAAAAATTATCTTTTCTTCTAACCCTTGAAACGATAGTGTTCCTTTAACAATATAGCAAAAATTTTCTTTATAACTTCTGTAGAATTCTCAATAATCACAGATATATAAATATTATATAACATTTTATATCTGTGTTTTCTGAATTAGTTATAATTAATTTTTTACATATTTTCATATTCAAATTGTAATTTGCCAATTCTTCTCCTTATACGTCATTTCTATTTCTTTACTTTATTAGATTTAAAAATTAAAATGAAACAAGTGAAAGATTTTTCAATACAAGAATTAGGACAGAAAATTGAAGAACTTACAGATGCGGAGACACGGAAAATTTTTAACGGTAAGTACTTATCAACTTATTTTAATCTTTATAATATATTTTTTTATTATTATTAAATTTTATTTGTCCTCATAAATTTCAGATATCTAAAAAACTATATATAAAGAAAATATAAAGAATGGAGTTAAATTGTTTTATGTGTCATAATATTGTTAAAGGAGGATTAAATTGTTTAACTCAACATTTTCAGATAAAACATGGTTTAACAATTAAACGAGGATTACAAAAAGGTGGATTTGAATGTGGTCAAAATAAATGTCGTAGGAGATTTTATAATTACTTCTCTTTAAAACAGCATATTGTTAAGATTTGGCGCTCAGACTTTTCATTCACAGGATTACCGCGTGTTGGCGCTGTGGACTAATAACTTTTTGTGTTTCGGTTACCTAACTATTGTATTGTTTTAACCTCAACTCTCTCACTGCTTACTGCATCGCAGTCGCAAACTTACTTTGTATTTTATTAATACTTAATAAAAACTATCAGGTTATGGGCCCAAGACGTAACTGTTAAACGAAGTAAGTAATTGTGGATCAGATTATCATGGTTTATACCTGAAATCTGTTGTTGAGTAAATTTACATGGACGGAAACATGGACGTGGACCGCACAAGCATGGTCTTGCCGACTCTTAATAAATCGAATTATCAGCGATGGAAATTCGATGTCAAGTTAGTTCTCGAGTCCTTGGAATTATTGGACATTGTGCTCGGCATCGAGAAAAAGCCAGCTGGAGCGGAGGACATCAAGAAATGGCGTAAGTTAGACGCCAAGGCCCGTCGTGTATTGTCATCGGGATTTGATGACGAGCTTCACGCCACAATCAGAAGTTGCTCGACTGCTTATGAGATGTGGAAGATGGTCACTGAACTTCACGAAGCGAAGTCGGAGTCTAATAAGTATCTTGCAAATCAAGTATTGTGTGCGTTAAAATTTACAGAGGAAAAATCAGTTGCAGGTTATTGTGCCGAAATGTCGACAATCAGAAGCTTGAGGTCTTGGGACAGAAGGTGGAAGAGCCTCAAAAGATTGCGAAGCTGCTCACGGACTTACCATCACCAAGGTTTGATTTGTTTCGTCACACGTACCGGTTACAAGCCGCTGTTGGCACGGCGCTCACCTTCGCGGATATGCAGGCGCAATTGCAAATCATTGAGAGCGACTTGTCGTGAACCGCTGAGAAGAACATCGATGTGACGGACAAGGGCGAAGTTTTGGTGGCCCATCACAATCAGAACCGTGGATGCAATCAGACTAACAAGCGCAATAATAAAAATCGCAACAAGGAGAAGCAAAAGGAAACGCGAGCTTGTCATTTTTGCAAGGAAGTTGGACATTTACGCAATGACTGCCCAAAGTGGAAGGCCAAACATGCTAGTGGTCAAGGCGAACAAGGGCATCAAGATCAGGACCGTCAAAAACAAGGACGAGCGAATGTCGCGCTGACTTCAAGTGTTCCGATGCGCCAACCTTATCAAAGCGGTTGGGTAATTGACTCTGGTGCTTCGAATCATATTGTGCGCGACCGGATTTGTTCAAGACTTACGAGCTGCTGAAAACGCCGTTTGAAATTACTCTTGGTGACGACTATGCGCTAGAAGTCATTGGAAAAGGCCATATCGAAGTAGACTTCAATGACGGACACACTTGGGAACCAGGAACACTAAATGATGTTTGGCACGTTCCTACTTTAGGACGCACTAATTTATTCGCCATTGGTGTCGTCACGAAACGGGACTATGAAGCAGTATTCCATGAAGAAGACATCAAGATCAAGAATAAAAATGGTGAAACTGTTCTTGCAGGATATCCAGGCGACAACGGACTTTACTATTTAATGATTCGTCTTCGTGGACATGTCGCAAAGAAGGCTGCTGGAAGTGTCAAATTGTGACACGAGCGCCTTGGACACATCAGTGTGGACACTGTAAAACAGATGGCAAAAACGAACATTGTCAGCGGTTTGGACATCACGACGGACGACACGGCGAACTTCTATTGTGATAGATGCGTGAAAAGAAAAATGTCTCGAAAGCCTTGTAAAGTGAAATCATCTCGAGAAGTTGTTGTCGGCGCTCGAATTCACTCCGACTTATGTTCAATGGAAGTCGAATCAATTTCTGGCAAGAAATACTTTGTTCTTTTTAAGAATGAAGCAAGTGCGTTTCGCAAAACGTATTTCATCAAGGAGAAGACAAGTATTTGACAAATTGCGTGATTTTATAAATGAGCAGAAAGCCGAGCCCGGCGATCAAATGATTACATTGAGAACGGATAACGGCACGGAGTATATCAATGCGCGGTGCATTAATTATTTGAAGCAAAAAGGAATTGGATTAGAAAAAAGTTTGGCTTATGTCCATGAGCAGAATGGCCTCGCTGAACGGGACAATAGGACGTTGATCGATCTTGCACGCGCGATGATTCATGCAAAGAAGTTGCCGAAGTGCTTATGGGCCGAGGCTGTCAACACGGCGACCTACATCATGAATCGAGTCATTAATCGTGATTCAGACAAGACGCCTTATGAATTGTGGACTGGCGAAAAGCCAGACATTGGACATCTTCAGGTTTTCGGAACAAGAGTCGCGGCTCATATTCCCAAAGAAAAACGCAAGAAGTTAGACAAGAAGTCCGAAGATTTGATTTTAGTTGGATATGAGAAAACTTCGAAGAATGTTTCTCATATTCTTCGAACTTCTTCTATCGAACTTCCGACTTTACAATGAGTCAACACAGTAACAATTCACAAAGATGTTGAGTTCGACTTGACAAGCGAATCGACAATCAATGCTGGTCATCAAATTATTGTCAACAAAGAGAAGAGTGACGAATCGCTCAGCGAAGATGACGAACGACAAGATGACGATGTCAAGGAACTACGAAGGCGCGGACACCCGGTCGGTGCGAAGAACCGCACTTATGAGAAAGTTGATCGCCCACTGCGATCAAATGCACAAGTTCTAATTATAACTAGCGAACCACAATCGTGAAGATCGATGAAGAAGCAATCAGTTGTGAGGAGGCACCACACTGGATTGAGGCCATGAATTGTGAGATGGACTCGCATGACAAGAACAGGACTTGGACTTTCGTCGGCAAGCCCGAAGGCGCGAACATTGTAAAGAGCAAATGGATTTTTAAAATAAAAAAAAATCCCGATAGCTCGATTGCAAGATACAAGTCACGCCTTGTGGCTAAGGGTTACTCGCAGAAAAAAGGGATCGATTACTTCGACACATGGGCTCCCGTTGTAATGCGCAATTCAGTTCGAATTGTGTTAGCCATCGCTCACGGACAAGGAATGAAAATTGTTCATTTTGATATGAAGACTGCGTTCTTGCACGGCATCATGGAAGAAACATTATACATGGAACAAGCAAAAGGATATGTTAAGAGCAACAAAGTTTGTAAATTGAAGAAGACAATTTACGGGACAAAACAAGCATCGCGCGCCTTCAACAAATTATTGGACAAGTTTCTAGTCAAATTTGGAATGACGCTCAGAAGCTGATCCATGCATTTACGTTTCAAACACAGAGACTTCTACAACAATTCTTGGAATTTATGTTGATGATGGCTTATTGGCATCAAATAATTCCATAATTGAAAAGATGATCAAATTCTTGGAGAAGGAGTTTGAATTACACGTCGAAGAATTGTCATGCTTTGTTGGAATGCAGGTGAATATCGACAAGTCAAAAGGTACGCTAAAAATTCATCAAACTGCATACATCACTCAAATGCTTGAGAAGTTTGGAATGAATGAATGTCGCGCAGTAAAGACACCTGGTGATCCTTCGATCAAATTGCGAACTGCAACTTAAGACGAAATCGTAAATTATCCGTATCGCGAAGCGATTGGAAGTTTGATGTATGCCGCGACGAGCACTCGACCAGACATCGCTTTCTATGTCTGTAAATTGGCACGCTTCATGGAGAAGCCAACAGCAGTGCACATGACTGCAGTAAAAACGATATTTCATTATTTAAAGGGAACAATCTCCCTCGGAATTGTCTACAAGCAAGACGATTATAAGAAGCTTAACTACACCGACGCTGATTACGTGATTTGGATGAACGCTACAGCACAAGTGGATATGTCTGTCTGATTGCTGGAGCTGCTGTTCCGTGGGCATCACGACTACAAAAAATTCAAGCCCAGTCGACATGTGAGGCAAAGCTGCCAGATCTCCGCCGCAAGCAACATGCAACACTGCGTGGAGGGGATAATGAGGATGTGAGCGTAAGCGTACGTGTGAGCTCGACGCTTCGGCTAGCTTCGGATAGTAGAAGAGGACAGAATACAGTCTTCTGTCTTCTTCCTACCAACGAAAGCAACGGCCGACACGCGACGCTACACGCTGCTCGCTCCTCGATATCTCGATATGCGCTCAATGTTTCTCTTACAGCTTTATTATCGTATAATATGTTTATAATATGTATGTGTATATATATATATATATACATATATATATTATAAATATATTATACAAATATACAGGGTGAGCCATTTTAAGTTACCCACCCCAATAACTTTTTTATTTTTGAATGTACAACAAAATGTTTCAAATAAAAGTTGCTTGATTTCGAGGGGGACAGAAGATGATGGCAAAAATTTGACCTTGGATAGTCATTTGAAGATCACATATAGGTCACCTTCAATTTCTTAAATGGAACCTACTATTTGTCATTGCATATTCTTGTAGCTTATCTCGAGAGCTTTCCAAAACACTATAATTAAGTACCTTTTCGTTAAGTACTTTTTGAGTTATGAGGCTTGAAATAATTTCTTAATTTTATATATACCGTAAAATATCTTGTAAAATATTCATTTTTCGATTATCTTACCTTAATACTTTTACGTACAAAATAATGAGAGGAATCAATTGGTGTAAAGAAAACACATAGTTGTTTTGAAGAAAAAATATGTAATTTGCAATTAACAATTACATTTTTTTTTTCGAAACAATTATGTGTTTTCCTTACACCAATCGATTCCTCTCATTACTTTGTACGTAAAAGTATTAAGGTAAGATAATCGAAAAATGAATATTTTACAAGATATTTTACGGTATATATAAAATTAAGAAATTATTTCAAGCCTCATAACTCAAAAAGTACTTAACGAAAAGGTACTTAATTATAGTGTTTTGGAAAGCTCTCGAGATAAGCTACAAGAATATGCAATAAAAAATAGGTGGTTCCATTTAAGAAATTAAAGGTGTCCTTGACCTCACCTTAACGATGCCATCCAAGGTCAAACCAATGACACCATCTTATGTTCCCCTCAAAACCATACAATTTTTGTCGAAAACGTTTTTCTCTAAAATGCTTAGTTTTTGAAAGAAATGAGGTGTACGGGTGGTCTAGGACACCCTGTATATATACAGGGTGAGCCATTTTAATTAACGCACGCAATTATTTCGGAAACAAAGCATTTTAGAGAAAAATGTTTCAGACAAAAGTTTTATGGTTTCGAGGGGGCCATAAGATGGTGTCATTGGTTTGACACTGAAGAGTCATTTGAAGGTCACGTGAAGGTCACTTCAATTTTTTTAAATGGAACACCCTATATATTTTTGCACACTCTTGTAGCTTATCTCGAGAGCTTTCCAAAACACTATAATTAAGTACCTTTTCGTTAAGTACTTTTTGAGTTATGAGGCTTGAAATAATTTCTTAATTTTACATAAATCGTAAAATATCTTGTAAAATATTCATTTTTCGATTATCTTACCTTAATACTTTTACGTACAAAATAATGAGAGGAATCAATTGGTCTAAAGAAAACACATAGTTGTTTTGAAGAAAAAATATGTAATTTGCAATTAACAATTCCATATTTTTTCTTAAAAACAACTATGTGTTTTCTTTACACCAATTGATTCCTCTCATTATTTTGTACGTAAAAGAATTAAGGTAAGATAATCGAAAAATGAATATTTTACAAGATATTTTACGGTTTATGTAAAATTAAGAAATTATTTCAAGCCTCATAACTCAAAAAGTACTTAACGAAAAGGTACTTAATTATAGTGTTTTGGAAAGCTCTTGAGATAAGCTACAAGAGTGTGCAAAAATATATAGGGTATTCCATTTAAAAAAATTGAAGTGACCTTCACGTGACCTTCAAATGACTCTTCAGTGTCAAACCAATGATACCATCTTATGGCCCCCTCGAAACCATAAAACTTTTGTCTGAAACATTTTTCTCTAAAATGCTTTGTTTCCGAAATAATTGCGTGCGTTAATTAAAATGGCTCACCCTGTATATATATGAATATATATATGTAGTGTTGCATCTTCCCACCGTCAAGATCTTGTTACCCGTTATTAGTATTGTATCCACCGAGCGAGATGAGCCTTGGTCACGATACTAAGAGACCGGACATTATGCGAAATGTCAAGACAGGTTCGCTATGTTTCTTAAATACGGACAATTACAAGAGAAGTTCGCAATAACATTAATCATTTGCACATAAGTGAACAAACGATTTGTAATCGTTTGAAAGAAGCAGATATTCTTTCGCGTTCTTATGCGCAAGTGCCAAAATTGACATCCGTACATTGTCAGTTCGTCTGCAATTTGTGCTCGATCATATTAATTGGAGCCCGAGACAATGGAGGAACGTATACTTTCCCGACGAGTCGTATTTTTCTCTTTAGCTTCGTCTACAATGAGATTTTAAGGAGACTTAAGGCGTAAGACTTAAGAACCCAGTGAGAAATGACAAGTTGAATAGACGTCTAAGACGTCTAATAGATGTCTAATAGACATTTATTAGATGTCTTAGACGTCTATTTGACTTATCATTTCTCACTGGGAAATTAACCAATCACAGTCGAGTATTCCCTTAATACTTTACTGTGATTGGTCAATTTCTTAAGTCTTACCCCTTAAGTCTCCTTAAAATCTCATTGCCGCATTTATGGCAATGATGCTCGTGTACGTACTTGGCGTCGATAAAATGAACGTTACGATCGGCGTTGCGTTATTAGTGCGAGCTTATAATGGCGATTCCGTGATGGTACCATTTCAATGAGCGGAAGAACTGATTTAGTAATAATAGTAGTAAGCTACTACTTCCTGCAATGACGTGTACTCAGTGGCGTAGTAAGGGAAAATGGCGCCCGGGGCGCCTGTACTGTATATATACTATATATATTGTGACCGTTAATTTATTAAGGGCTAATGACATTAAATGACCGGTGATAATGGCCCACGGCACATCTTCGGCGCGATCTTCTAATATAAAAGAAAAGTGTTTCTTCTCCAAAGTAAAATATATGGGCGCCAGGTGCGGGAATCCGCACCACTCTAATAAAATTTAACGTATCGGCAGTACACACGGAAAAAATGCAAAGCTCTCAGAAAAACCGCGACGGACGCTCGGCTAGCCCCGTCTCGAAATTGGTAGAGGGGCGGTCCGTTTTAATAATTCACAAGGAAGGATCGAGAATACAAGGTGGCTGCAAATAAAACATAATATTTTAGTAACAAGAATTAATATATTTAACATATGAATAAATTTCAACGGCGGACAGACTCGCGTAGATGTAGAACGATTTTATAATATTGATTATCAGATTATTAGCCGGCAGCGACGGGCCGGCATTCGAGCGCGATCACCGCAGTATCACGTGTCACGCGGCAGGAAGAAAGCGTAAAAGAAAAGTTCCGGAATTCCGCGCTAAACGAAACTTGTTAGAGTTTCGGCAGCTACGAATTTCCCAAATAATTTTTAATAATGAACACCGCGGTTTTGGCTCCTTTAATGACATCCGTCTGTCGCAAATAAAATAATTAATTACAATAGTAGATCTACTCGCCACACGCACAATTAACAGAATCGATTATAGATGCGAGTCGACTATTCAGATCTACTGCTTTAACGAAAGAATTGAGCGACTACTAACGTATCTAACATAAACGGTTGAATCTAGACATGAAAAATTATAAATAACAATAAAGTATCAAACGATTTGAGCCTCGGAAATATGCGAGCCGACGCCGCGACGTAGTTGCCGGTTATCGAGTATCGCAATCGCCTTTGTGCGTGAGCTCGGTTACAGTACTTTTAACAGACAAAGTTTTACAGCTAACAGTAATAATTGTACAAATAAACATTTACAGTGACTGTCGGCGCGCAACTGGGAGAGAGGGCACTTAATTTTACGAAAGCTCGAACAAAGTCTTTCGGCCGGCCGTCGTACTCTAAGACGCAAATATCGAGAACACAGAAAAGGAATTTCACAATAAATTTAAGGACGGCAGCTATACGGCACCGACATTGTTCGAGCTAATTCTACCTGAATTATTTAACAAAGACGGCCAGATGGGGTCGACGCTTGTCTCACAGGTGACTCCTTGAGGTTCTCCGTGCTCTCGGCATCCACGTGTCGGATCGATAATTTTGGGCCGTCGTTCCCTTCGCCGGTCCGCCGAACAGTGGCGAGCGGAAGGCCCGTCGGAATCACACTAGCAAATTAATGCGTAACTAGGCCACCTGTGGCGCTTCCGCAACCCTCAGGATCGTCGTGTGGCCCATTTAATCCTGCGGCCTTCAGGGCTGTACATGTGCTTGTCGCACCCCGTTTCCTCTTTTATTTTCCATAATTCCTCTCGTCGAGGCCCGTCAGGAGGGATACTTTCGGCAGCCACTCGCCGTTATTTAGAATGTTCTTCTTTAGCGCTGTTCCGGCCGAGATGACTCCGACTCGGGGTCTCAGTGTCAGTTTTCGTCCGCTGGTTGGCCTTCCCCTCAATTGTTCCCCGTACCTGCTGGGCATGTGAATGTTTACAGGGGCGGCAGCGGTAGTCTTAAGTGGACTTTATTATTGACGCAATTAAATAATAATACTTAGCTTGGCGTGTTCCTTTTAGTCGGCGCCTCCGCTCGCCCGTTTCCTTGTATCCTGTACTTCTTCCTCAATTTTGAGCCACCGGATGAGATCCCGTCAGCGTTTCCCATCGTGCCCGCTCTTAAGCCTAATCTTAACGCTACAAATAAATTTGTACGCACGGGAGGCGAGTATAATCTCGCCTCCAATAGCCGCTCTCTCCCTAAATTAGGGGAGAACGAGGGCCCAAATTCATTCTCGGTCGGATCTCGCGATCCTTGTGACGGACCGCCAAGTGTCACGTCACAATATATATATATATATATATATATATATAGTATTTTTTTAAAGACAAACGTTTGTTCTGGATCACCCTGTATATATATATATATATATATATATATATATATATATATATATATACAGGGTGATCCAGAACAAACGTTTGTCTTTAAAAGAATAAATTGTCGAGTCTATTCTAAGACGATTTTCCCTTTACCAAAATTGTCTACGAGGCTTAGTTTTTAAATTATTAAATAAAATAGTTTGCGAATTACGGAACGAGTACAAGAGGTAGACAGGGACGGCGCAACTCACCGTCCGATACAGGCGATCATGTGGGGCGCTCGACGCGATCAGCTGATTGCTGCACACGATGAGTGTAACAATCAGTGTGTGTGTGTGTGTGTGTGTGTGTGGTGTATTTATGCACGCGTATCCACACATGCACCGTACTCTCTCTCTCCCTCTTTCTCTCTCACTCACTCACTCACTCACTTATTCTTACCTTAATAATGAGATTCTTCATACTGCTGATAAATAGCAGTGCCCAGTGTGTTGCACGATAATAATCGTCGTCGACGAGACGTCGTTTCTTCAACACGCAGTCTGACACATCGTCAAATAAGCGAAGTTTTTTCTTTCATCACTTTCGACACTTACAAATTTACTCGCGCACTTAATCACTCACGATTGATAAAAGGAGGAATTTACCAACGGTTACGGTACGAATTTAATAAACGGTTAACGCATTTAATTATTAATTACACACTCGATTAAAAAAACGCGTTAACAGAACGCGATACTCGATGCAAAGCGCGCGACGCGACGACCGACGACAAGCAGGTCAGATTAGTACTAGCACCTCTAGCGCTGTCAAACATAAACGTGTAGCATTACGCGCGTGTCGCGGGTCGCGTGTCGCGGGTCGCGTGTCGCGTGTCGCGGGTCGCGGATTCGTCGCGGGAGGCGCGGAGGGGGCATGGACCCCCGCGAGGATCGTATAAATACGGAGAGACGATCGATATTGAAATCAATAATCGCTCGATTATTAGAAGAAGAGTTAAGAGAACATGGCAAGCTATACGATTGAAGAATATTACGACATGATAATGTCACTCGGTGCATCCGACGGGCAGCATTACGTTGCTGCAAGACGATACGCCGAATTATACCCAAATCGGGCGAGACATCCAATGCCTGATGTTATACTCGGAGCAGCCCAAAGATTATTCGAAACGGGCAATGTTCTCCCGAATAAACACAACGTTGGAAGAAACCGAACCGCAAGAAATTTGCGGAATACCGAAGTAGTGATTCGTGCTGTCGAGCAAGAGCCTGAGACAAGTATTCGGACTATTGCTCGAGAGCACAATCTCTCATATTCAACGGTACAGAGGATATTACGAGAAGAAAAGTTGCACGCTTATCATTATACCCGCGTGCAACATTTAAGACCAGAAGATTATCCTCTGAGAAGAACATTCTGCGAAAATTTTCTCAGGAGCGTGGATAGAGATCCTAGATTCCCTTCTCGTATAATATTTAACGATGAATCGCTATTTACACGAGAAGGAATATTTAATCCACATAACATGCATTTGTGGAGCGAAGAAAATCCCAGAGCTACACGAGTCAGAAATTTTCAGACTCGTTGGAAGCTCAATGTCTGGACTGGAATTATGGGAACAGAAATACTGGGCCCTGTTATCCTCCCGGATATTTTAACCAGCGGAGCATATCTGGAATTATTGGAGAATAATTTACCAGATTTCCTAGAAGAAGTGCCGCTATTGGAAAGAGAAGAAATTATATTTCAACAAGACGGTGCTGGTCCACACAATGCCAGGATTGTGACAAATTTTCTAAACAACAAGTTTCCTGGACGTTGGATGGGCCGATATGGTCCGATACGTTGGCCTGCAAGATCCCCGGATTTAAATCCATTGGATTTTTTTCTTTGGGGATACTGCAAAGAAACGATCTACAAAACGCTCCCTGAAGATGTAGAAGATTTAGAAACAAGATTGCGATATTCCATATGGTCCATAGAAGAAGACGTAATGGAAAATATTCAACAAAATTTATTGAAACGCATGAGAGCTTGCGTTAGAATGGATGGGGGCCACTTCGAACATTTATTATAAATGTTCAAAATTAATCCGCCCTTTTTAAGGCGATCAAAAACAATCCGCTCTTTTCAGAGCGACCAATTTTTTAACGTATGGAGTATCTTATTTTGCAATTAAAAACACAAGAAAAAGAGAGAGAGAATAAAACGCGATTAATTAATATGTTTTCATTTATCTATTTCATCTATTTATTTTTAACTATTTATTATCAATGACCGATTTTCGATCATTGATAATAAATAGTTAAAAATAAATAGATGCAATAGATAAATAAATAGATAAAATAGTTAAATAAATATTTAATATTAATATTTTATATGATAATAGTAAAAGTAATAAATATTTTAAAAACACTTATTTAATCTAATTAATTTTTAAATAGACATCATACGATGTATGGATATCACACACATTCATGATAATAATAATATTAATATGTTAAATGTTTATTATGTTTACCGCATTCTTCAATCGAACACATGATCGCGTTCGATAGCGCCAGTAGTATCTTAACCTACCGCAACCTACCATGACAAAAAACTGCTTGCAGTCGCCGAGTCGTAATTATCGTCGCATTGTCGCGTCGTCGCGTCGTGTAGTAACGTGTCCGCGCGTGTTTCTTTCATCGAGTGATTTTTAATCGCCAACAATTATTATTCGACAGTGATTAATAGTGATTAGTGATAGAGTCATTAGTAAATTTCTCGTCTCATCGAGTGAGTAAATAAATGTGATTACGTTAAAGTTTAATAAAAGAATACAGTTCATGAAAGAAGAAAAACTTTCAGTTAATAATTTAGTGTGAATTTCTTGTCTTTTGCAACGTGATATCTACGTTAAATTTGAGAACGTACGATCTATTGGAAAATTCATTTCTCCTTCAAGCAATTACAGCAATACATCAAAAGTCATCGAACAAGGTAATAATAACTATTTTTTGACGTTATGTGAAAACAGATCTCGGGAAGTCAGAGGGACAGTGTGTTAAAGGAAATTCGTGAAAAGAGAGGGGTTTTTAGTGGGTAGGGAGTACCGAGTTGGTAATTCGACTTGGTACTCGAGTCCCACATAACTCACTGGATCGACCGGTGGGTATGCATAAAATGCATTTTCCCCTCTCTCGTAAAAAAAAAAAAAAAAAAATTTACAGGTGAGTGAGCGAATGAGAGAGAGAGAGAGAGAGAGAGAGACAGACAGACAGACAGACAGACAGACAGACAGACAGCAGAGAGAGAATGTATGTGTTCGCATGTGTGTCTGTATGTGTATAGCGATCAGCTGATCGCAGCAGGCGCCCCGCGTAAGCTCCCGCGTCTGACGGTGAATCGCGCCACCCTTGCCTGCCTCTTGTATTCGACCCGTCATACGTTAACTACTTCCTTTAATAATTCAAAAACTAAGCTTCGGACGAAATTTTGCCGAAGGAAAAATCGTCTTAGAATTGATTCAAGAATATGTCATTTCAGGGACACAGGGGTTATTTTGAATCACCCTGTATATATATAAATTCTTTAAAGATAACAAATGTTTTAAATACTTACCGGTTCTTTAGCGACAGAGCGTTAACTGTTGGTACATATATATATAAGCCGTATGCTATGTACTATAGACAATCCGCGAAAGATTGACTCAAAACTGAGGATTTGCAGGTTGTACTAACAAGCGCAGCACAGAAAATACTGTGAAATCAACAAGAGTTAACTTGTTTGTCTCCGCGCCGTTCGATTGTTTCGAAGCAATCGAACCGCGCGAAGAAAGAAAGAGCGTATTAATAGTATAAGCAAAGACAAAACAGTCTTCTTATTTTACACTAGAAACTATGATAGCAATAGATAAAAAAGAGAAATGTCGAGTTTTATTAGGTGCTTCATGTTTCTATTACACAAGTTAGAGAATTGAAAAGGTGAGATTTTCATACTTGATTAAACAATGCTCGAGTTTCGAGCAATAAAAATACATTTACATAATACTCAATTGCGCCCTTGTTAAAACGGCGCTCGGGGCGGACCGCCCCCTCCGTTCCCCCATTACTACACCACTGCGTGTACTCGTTATGTTAATAATATTCTTTGATCTCACGTTTCGCCTCTACGTCGACTACATCGAAATCTTGTGTTTATGCAAGACAACGCTCGTTCTCATACGGCGAACGTAACTCGGTGTTTTTCTTTAATGACACAATATCACATTGCTTGATCATCTCCTTAATAGTCCGGACTTAAATCCGATTGAGCACATTTAGGATGAAATATACGACGATTAAGACGTCCCGAGAAACAGCCGCATAATTTTGATTAATTAGAAGAAACGCTCAGGTAAATTTGGCACGAAATTCCGCAAGAATTGATTGGAAGATGCATAAACATGCAAGGGCGTTTACAAGCAGTAATTTATCAGAGAGGAGGTAATACACGATATTAAACGCATACATACTCACGCGCGCACATACATACACACACACACACACACACACAGAGCAGAGAGGGCTTAGAGTTATTAAATACTGCGGGAGTGACGAACTGCGGAATCTCTATCTCTGCTGTGTAACATACACACACGCGCGCACGCGTACACACACATACATGATGTGCAAAATCCGACCGGCAACCTCCACGTGGTGCATATTGAATAACGCTAATGCCGTCGGTATACGTCATTTCACATAAAAAGAATTGATTTCGAAGTCATGCAGGTCGATCAAAAAAAATCGTAAGAAAATAAAAAAAAGCGCTTTATTGGCCATTATAAAATGTTGTAGTTTATGGAATTTGAGTTGAATTTTTCGAGAAAAATTTTTTTATCGAACTGCAAAGTTTAAAAATACGTAATTTTAAGAAACAAAACAATGTTCTTTTTTAAAGTACAGAACAAGGAAGATAAAAAATTTAAAAAGCTAACGATAGCGCGTTAAAAGGAGGATGTTAAAAAAGTCCGATTTTTGGCCCCCTTGCGGAATTTTAGATAATAGCAAAAAATTGTTGTTTCGGTCCTACTTGAAAAGAAAGAAACAGTTTCACATCCCAGAAGTACAGGGAAAATTAAATTACTCAGGGTTGTATCGGGCTTTCTTCCGAAAATTGGATAGTCACATAGCATGCTTACACTTTTCATGAATTCGATGTTTTGGAAAGGTTTTTCATAATATTTTATATTGAAAGGCTCGAAATATTAGAGATAAGAGATCTCTGTTATTAGAATGTAGAAATAGTGTGTACAAAGTGGCATCCACAATCCTGAAAAAGTGAAGACAACTACGTTTCGTAATTGTTTTCCCCCTTACGTTTCATTACTACATTGCCTGTTTCATTACTGTTTAGAAAGTTCTCAATTCATTCGAGTGCCATTGCAAGCTTTCAGATTACTTCATTTCTAGTGTATTTATTTTAAATCCTTTCATCGTAATGGCAAAGAATTGCTTTGGATGTGGCGTATCCCTTGAAAAAAAGCGGCGTTCTGAGTATCGCGAGGTAAATAATACTATTTTTTGTCTGAAATGTTATCGAAATAAAACTCGCTTGAATCAACGTTCTGATGAGAATCCTAATGTTGAAGCTAATACTTACTCGAATGCAGCAAAGGACGATACGAAAATAACTTTACTGTTTTCGAAGACAAATGTTTCTCATAAAAAATGTATCCTCTGTGAGCGCTCTGACAGAGTTTTAAGACTTTTATCGAGAGATGAATGTATTGAAGTGTATATCAATTCAACTAGAAACTTGTTCGTTCCATATGGAGCTCGTGTTTGCAGCATTGACATCTGAATAGATAGACGGAGCCTTTTGAGAGGGGTAACTGATAAATGCGGTAAGGGGGGAGTGCATGAACTTCGGTTAATTACCGTCAACATTCGACTATATTCGGCACAATGTGAAATTACATGATGATTCTCAATCAGATCTTTACAGAAATGTTTAAATAGTGTTTATTTCGAAAAAATCTCTAACGGCACTTAAATAATTTTATATATATTTTAAATAGTAATTAGAAAGTATTTTCTGTTGTTTCGCAAAATTAAACAAATATAAAAATGTGCAAAAAGATTATATTTATATTATTATTTCATTTACATTTATTTATTTTGTCATTTTTTTAATAATAACGCTATATATATACAGGGTGTTTCATTTTAATCCGACCAGTCGAATATCTCGAAAACCAAGCCCGGGAGAGAAAAATATTTCAGACAAAAGTTGTTTGGTTTCGAGGGGGCCATAAGATGGTGACAATGATTTGACCTTGAACAGTCATTTGAAGGTCACATAAAGGTCACCTTAAATTTCTTAAATGGAATACCCTATATATTTTTGCACATTCTTGTAGCTGACATCGAGAGCTTTCCAAAACACTATAATTAAGTACCTTTTCGTTAAGTACTTTTTGAGTTATGAGGCTTGAAATAATTTCTTAATTCTACATAAACCGTAAAATATCTAGTAAAATATTCATTTTTCGATTATCTTACCTTAATACTTTTACGTACAAAATAATGAGAGGAATCAATTGGTGTAAAGAAAACACATAGTTGTTTTGAAGAAAAAATATGTAATTTGCAATTAACAATTCCATATTTTTTCTTAAAAACAACTATGTGTTTTTTTTACACCAATTGATTCCTCTCATTATTTTGTACATAAAAGTATTAAGGTAAGATAATCGAAAAGTGAATATTTTACAAGATATTTTACGGTTTATGTAAAATTAAGAAATTATTTCAACCCTCATAACTCAAAAAGTACTTAACGAAAAGGTACTTAATGATAGTGTTTTGGAAAGCTCTCGAGATAAGCTACAAGAGTGTGCAAAAATATATAGGGTGTTCCATTTAAAAAAATTGAAGTGACCTTCACGTGACCTTCAAATGACTCTTCAAGGTCAAACCAATGATACCATCTTATGGCCCCCTCGAAACCAAACAACTTTTGTCTGAAATATTTTTCTCTCCCGGGCTTGGTTTTCGAGATATTCGACTGGTCGGATTAAAATGAAACACCCTGTATATATATATATATATATATATATATATATATATATATATATATATATAAAGTAATATATAAATATAAAAATAATTAAATCATAAAATAATAAAATAATATATAAATGCAGTATATATATACCTCTAAAAAAACCTTATAAAGGTAAAAAAAATACGCCAAGTACATAAAAAATATTCTACCTTGTATGCATGTTTAATAAAAAAATTCCTTAAAAATAATTTACAGTAATTTTCCCTCAAAAATCATTTTTCTAAGAAACAAAACCTTAACAAATAATTTTCATAAAAAAATATTACAAAAAATATCAAAACTAAATATGAAATCAATAATTACTATTAGCCAAGTACTTAAGAGCAATTTCTAAATTTGATATAATATTTGCCATAAAATATCAATTTTATACAGTAGAAGTATTATACATAAATTCTCCCTAAGAAATTAAAACGCATTTTATATTTATTCAGAGAAAATTGATTTTTAAAATATTTAATGAGAATTAGGATTCTTTTAATTCTTAAAACATGTTTTATATAACGTATATAATTAAAAAAAAAAAGTTTTATGCAAGTTTTAAATCGCAGTAAGTTATGAAAACTTGGCGTGCCCGGATCGTAATCAAATACAGATTAAATATTTAATTACATAATGTCTAATATTTTACATTTTATTGAAGATATATTTGTTTATAATGTAAACAATCCAGGCACGCCAAGTTCTCATAACTTATTGCGATTTAAAGACTATGCGATTTAAAACTTGCGTAAAACTTTTTTTTTTAATTATATACGTTATATAAAACATGTTTTAAGAATTAAAAGAATCCTAATTCTCATTAAATATTATAAAAATCAATTTTCTCTGAATAAATATAAAATGCGTTTTAATTTCTTAGGGAGAATTTATGTATAATATTTCTACTGTATAAAATTGATATTTTATGGCAAATATTATATCAAATTTAGAAATTGCTCTTAAATACTTGGCTAATAGTAATTATTGATTTCATATTTAGTTTTGATATTTTTTGTAATATTTGTTTATGAAAATTATTTGTTGAGGTTTTGTTTCTTAGAAAAATGATTTTTGAGGGAAAATTACTGTAAATTGTTTTTAAGGAATTTTTTTATCAAACATGCATACAAAGTAGAATATTTTTTATGTACTTGGCGTATTTTTTTTACCTTTGTAAGGTTTTTTTAGAGGGATTTCACACCTTTTTGTAAATATACCCTTTCTGTAAATTATTTTTTGGAGGAAAATGTTTGCATATTATTTTTAGGGATATTTTTTATTTTTGAAAATTATTACTGCACAGTGAATTAATCTTTTTATAAGTCTTATCTAACGGCACATATTTATATTTCTGTGGTACATCGTTTCTGAAACATTGGATGTCATCCCCAAGGGGTGGTTTTTAAAAATTGTTATTATACGCTTAATTAGTCTTTCTACATGTCACAACTAACAGTACAGATTTTATATTTTTATGATGCTCCAATTCTGAAATGAGATTTTACCCTCAAGGGGTGGTTTTTAAAAATTGTTATTATACGGTAAATCAGTCTTTTTACAAGTCTTATCTAACGGCATAGGTTTTATATTTTTATGATACTCCATTTCTAAAATATTAGATTTCACCTCCAAGGGATGGTTTTTAAAAATTGTTATATTATACGGTAAATTAATCTTTCTACTAGTCTTATTTAACGGTATAGGTTTTATATTTTTGTGGCACACCGTTTCTGAAATATTAGATTTCACCACCGAGGGGTAGTTTTTAAAAATTGTTATTGTACACTTAATTAGTCTTTGTAGAAACCTTAACTAACGACACAGGTTTTATATTTTTGTGGTATACCGTTTCTGAAATATTAAATTTCACCCCCAAGAGGTGGTTTTTAAAAATTGTTATCATACGGTAAATTAGTTTTTCTACAAGTCATAACTAACAGTACAGGTTTCATATTTTTGTGGTGCACTGTTTCTGAAATATTAGATTTCACTCCCAAGGGGTTGTTTTCAAAAATTATTATTATACGCTAAATTAGTCTTTGTAGAAACCTTAACTAACCGCATAGGTTTTATATTTTTGTGGCGCACTGTTTTTCTAAAATATTAAATTTCACCCTCAAGGGGTGGTTTTTGAAAATTATCATTATACGGTAATTAGTCTTTTTACCATTCTTATCTAACGCACAGGTTTTATATTTTTATGATACTCCGTTTCTGAAATATTAGATTTCACCCCCAAGGGTTGGTTTTTAAAACTTATTATTATACGCTTAATTAGTCTTTCTACAAGTCATAACTAACAGTACAGGTTTTATATTTTTGTGGCACACCGTTTCTGAGATATTAGATTTCACCCCTAAGGGGTGATTTTTAAAAATTATTATTGTATGCTAAATTAGTCTTTGTAAGATGTCTATTAAGCTGCATGCCAACATGGGCACAATGACATAAAACGTACAAAATATTTAGTGCTCTTTATGTGCTAATTTATTGCTCTAATCCTGATTTTATTGTTTTAGCCGTTTAGCGAGAAATTATATTTATGCTTACTTTTAAAAAAGTTAGAATTCCCATTAAAAAAAATAATGAGAAAAGAATAATAAAAAGAAAGCACTTATACTATAATTTAGTGCTAATTATGTGCTTACAATATACACTAGTTTAAATTTCGGTACGCTACTCTTTACACCGGAAACAACCTCAAAATGTACGTCATACAAGAGAGAAGTACCAAAAATAATAACGATTTCGAAAATTTCTTTACATTATAATTTAGTGCTAATTATGTGCTTACAATATATACTAGTTTCAATTTCGGTTCGCTATTTTTTACACCGGGAACAACCACAAAATGTACGTCATACAGGAGAGAAGTACTAAAAATAATAACGATTTCGAAAACTTCTTTATACTATAATTTAGTGCTAATTATGTGCTTACAATATATACTAGTTTCAATTTCGGTTCGCTATTTTTTACATCGGAAACAACCACAAAATGTACGTCATACAAGAGAGAAGTACCAAAAATAATAACGATTTCGAAAATTACTTTTTTTTTAATTGTATTTAACAGCAGAAGTTCCGTATTTTTACGGCTCCGTTTCTAGATATTAAATTCCACCCCGAAGGGGTAGTTTTGAAAATTATTACTGTACGATAAATTAATCTCTCACACGTACGTACACACATACATATACATATCACACGTATGCACGGATATGATTTTGTCTCTTAAAGCATTGTACATATCGAAGCAATAATCGTATATGCACGCTGTGAACGCCGCTTGAGGGACAAACTCGTTTTGCGTGTGTGCGAGCATATGTACGTGAGTCTGAACTTGGAGAAAAACGAAAAATGTCACAACTTTGATATTCGATCATCATTTCTCAGGATTGACTGCACCGATTTTATTCAAACTGGTCGCAATCGAAAGCTTATATTCACATTATATCACAAAAGTGTCGTTAGATTTTTGATTACGGCTTTAGTTTATTAAATATCTTAACCGAAAGTTTACATGACGTGAAATTCCGGATAAGTTATTTGGTAGCGCCGCGTCGAGAGTAGTGACTCTCAATGTTCGGATCCTGTTTTTTATGTACTTGGCGTCGCGACGCTACCGCGTCGCTTGATGTAGATTTTTATTGACCTTTGAACAAAATTAATTTACTTAACTTATGTATATCACTAATTCTAACATTTTGTACATAATGTGTTAATCTAGTTTTGCAATATAATTGTATAATAAGACGCAATAAATGATTTACATGATTATCCGAGAAACATTGATCGTTTATATGTTTTCTTAATTGTGTAAATATATTTATACCATTGACATCGATATGATTTATACCAGTGCTGGGATTTACTTGCAACTTTCGGCCAGATTTCTTAGCTTACGCCTACTGTTCCCCTCTTACCGCTCGCGCCTTAGAGACCGCGCTACCGGACGCTCGTAACTAAGAAGCGCTTAGGAACGTGCACGTCACAAATGTAATGTGGCAATTTATCTAAGTTCTCTTTATTGTTTATTAATAATAAAAATAATTATTCTATTATTAATTACGTATATGTTCTGTAACAATTTAAAATATTTGTGTTTTGAAACGTAATTACAATAAAGAGAACTTAGATAGATAGATTGCCACATTACATTTGTGACACGCACGTTCCTGAGCGCTCCTTAGTTACGAGTGGCGCGAGCGGTAAGAGGGGAACAGTAGGCGTAAGCTGAGAAATCTGGCCGAAAGTTGCAAGTAAATCCCAGCACTGATTTATACCTATAAGATTATTCATAACATTGTTTACGAAAGTATTCATCTTAAAATTACTTATATATGTATATAATGTTTTATTTATATATATATAATTATTTATTGCATATTCTACTCTCTTGCATACAAATACAAGATCTTTTGACGGATATATTAACGATCCTTTATTTTTTATATTTATTAAATTATAATTGTATTTTGTTCTATCTGTATTTTGTTCAATTAAAGTACTAACGCATTCAATACAATGTAAACTTTTAGTAAGTTTTCTTAATATGTATCCTGCTACGTAAGTAATAATTTCGCTTTTATATTCTGTTATAGAAAACGGAAATTGTGTATTTAAAAAATAATAATCATCGCTATGTGTTGTATCAAAAACATTCAGCCAATTTTTATATGAATTTTAATTTGATGTATTAATAATGTTAACGGAATCTCTTGTTGATGGAATATGCAATATAGGAATTTCTTCTAAACATATACAATTACCAGTTTTATTTTCTTTTATTTCAGTATGTATTATTAATTTTTTGAAAGCAGATTTGAATTGTTTTACCGTAGGGTTATTATTGTATCCACCATGAGATCGTATACAACTAAAAATTAATTCTAAATGATCTTGACTGATTTTATACACATTGGAATATATTTTAATAAATCATAGTCCATGCAAAGAAATTTATACATATGTAACATACTTTGAATGTTTATGAAAAATCCAAGAAAACCTGTTTTAATTGTTGAATGAAGTATGTTTTGATGTTTTTCAACAAGAAATAGTGATTTAATATATTGTGTGCATTCTTCGACCTTTTCACTAATTTCAAAATAATATTATTAGTATTTATCGGTTTTTTAAAACCGTGCTGTCTTTGATTTTTTGAATTAAAAATGTCAAATAAATCGTTAAAAATAGAAGCAAATCTAATAGTTGCAGAACATTCTTGGAATTGTGGTAACTTTAATATATCTTTACAAAATTGAAGTGCATTTGCAATTGATGTACTTAATAATTGCGTTGCCAATTTAACTTTCATTTTGTTTTTATAATATTCTATATGCTTAATTCTAAGTTTATTCGCTAGATGTAAATCTTCTGCTTCTTGCAATTTATGCAATTCCTCAAAATATTTCCATTCTATTTCCATTATTATCAACAAGTTGTTTTTTATGTCAAGAGCATTTCGTACCAATTTCAACATATGACTTGGATCCAAAAATACATTGACATCGGTATCACTGGCGGGATGTTTAAACCAACTCTTAAAATCATTTGTTTCAATTTTAAAATTACACCCAAGCTTTTCTAACATATTTACATTCGAACGTAAACCATTACATGTTAATGATGTAATTAGAATTCCTGTTTCTTGAATTGTTATTAAATATTGTAATGTTAAATTAAGTTTTTGTTCAGTGCTTATACCATTGATCAAATAATATGCGATAGGCAATTTTCACGATTAATTTATACAAACTACACAAAAAACTAATGCTTCTTTAGCAATTTTTGTAGTGGCACATTCTATATTATTACCACAATCTACATATCCTACAAATTTATTTTCACAATAATCTGTATGTTGACGTATGGCCACTTCATCAAAAATTAATGCACCTATTAATCTATAAGACACTGAACGTACATGTAATTTTATAGCTTCTAAAGTTTCTGTATTAATGCCAGGCTCTCCACCAATAACATTTTGACCATTTTTACCCTAGAGTTTTTGGATGTGGCAAACAATTATAAAATTTATAACGAACATAATTGTACGCTTTAGGCGAATAAAAATGAAGAGATAAAGCAAATTGTCTTAAACTATCTTTATATACCCTAGAAACAGGCAAATTTTGTCGTCTTCTTAAATCTCGCTTGATTAATTCTTCGTACCTTTTTCTAAATGTTGTAATATATCGCTTTCATCCGATGTTATAAGATTTCGTTTCTGCAGGTCCTTTAGAATATTCCTCAATGATTGGAGTTTTCTTTGCATTTTCTTTTGACTGTAATTTTGAAGATTCAATTTTCTTTTTAAAGATTTAATTTCACGTGCATGAACTTCACGTAATCGAGTTTTTGTTGGTGAATTGAATATTCTCTCAGGAGAAATACTTGTGGAACGGTGCGTCATTGTGCTACATGTCGGAACTTGAATCGCAATAGATTTCGTATTATTTTTGTTGTCTACATAATAGAGTTTATTATTTTATTAATATTATTTTATTTAATTATTTAATTATTTAATATATATATTTTTATTTATTTTATTTTATTTTATTTTATAGGAAAATAGAAAAATTGGAAAATTGGAAAATTTTATTATAAGGAAAACTAACTTGCTTCACATATTTCTATATTTTTTGTAATATTTATTTTCTGAGGTTCTCTTGTGCAAACAATTCTCTCTTCAGATAACTACAAATAAAAATTATTAATTTTCGCAATATTATATAATTATATAAAATGCATTATTCAAACAGATATACATATGGAATAGCATCTTTTTTCAATTTATGAAACAAATGACTTTATTCATAATTTTCTCCTTTAAAATATGCAGAGCAAACTGCGACCGTTTTAGGTGGATTATAATTTTCTAAGTTTAAGGTTTTAAGCAATTTATCCCTTTTTTCAACATCTCGTGGAAATCTAGAAAAAAAATATATATATAACAAATAAACAAAAGCTCTATTAATAATAAAAAAATGTAAATAGCAGCACAATGTATAAAGCACAATTGAATTTATATTAAATTATTGATAAAATGCAAAATATACAACGTTTAAATTAGTGCAAATCAAAACACATCAAAATTAATGTAATGAAAGTAATAAAATATATTATCATCAAAATATATCATTATCATATATACTCATCAAAATGTATCATTTAAAATTAGTAATGAATATATTATAATAATTTACTTACAAGTGGAATGAAAATTTTTTATTTGCAGCTTTTTTTCTAACTGTTGTAAATTTTTCTTATTTATTCGATTATTGCAGCCGAATACCACGCAAAAACTCGTGGTCACTGGAAATCACTTTTGCAAAACTATGCACCAAATGACATTATTCATAACACAACTTCGTACAATACATGTAAGTTGAACTTTAATGTCAATGATTGGAATGTGTGGCGGCTACGATCCACCACACATACAGCGCCTACTGAACCGCACGCCGTACACGCGCTACGCGTACGGCGATGCGAGCCCTAAGGCGATTCAGTACGAAGCGAGCCGATAGATGTCCGCAGGGGCAAACCATTTCGCGTAAAAGAAATGAGGCAGCCTCGTTATATAAGACCACGCGAGACGACGGACTACCGAGTCACGGCTCAACTACTCTAGATAGTGTGCTCGCTACAGAGAAGTCGCCAAAGCTCTCCAAACTTTTGTTGGAGCATTACTGCTCCATAAAGCAGACTTTTAAGCCGACGGCACACGGTACGATTTTTCGTACTGGATTTGATAAGATTTAGTAAAATACTAAAAATGCACCAATCAGAATGCAGCATTTCTAATATTTTACTAAATCTTATCAAATCCAGTACGAAAAATTGTACCGTGTGCCGTAGGCTTTAGTCTGCAGTTTTTTGGGTGGTCTTTTTACTCCTGACATCATCGCCGAGAGACCGTCGAGGATCCCACGGCCAGTATTCACGCCCCGATCACCAGGGCCTAATACCCGGCCGTTGGAAGCAGAGGGACACCGGCCGCGACCAATCTTGACGCCGCGGTCACCTGGACTTAACGGCAGACCGGCAGCGCAGGAGGAGCCAGCGGGAAAGCGGGTAGCCTTCCAGCTGCTACCCTGGAGACTTACAACTATCGACCTAGACGACCAACCGTTGACCAGGCCTCCTCGATATCTGCTCAACACGTGGGACATCAGGGTACGGTGGTACACCTCTCCCACTGGTCCCTGGAGCGTTCCAGCAGTCCTGTCGCCGCTGCCACCGTCACCTACAACGTCGACCACGAAGGGTACGCAGACTCAGCTGCCCAGAGTCCACAAGGGAATCCAGGTGCAGCCTCTCTGTCTCGACCAGGCTACCCAGTCAGACAGCGATTGGGAGACACCCTGCTACGACAAAGGAGTGCAGACTGCGTCTCCACCAACGGACCCAAATAATAACTGCATAGGGCCTTTGAAGTACACCCGCACTCGGCCAGTCATTTCCTATAGAAAGCGCACACTGTGAACGACTTATACAAACGGTCTTTTTAAGGACCACTGTAAATACTTTGTACATAGACTAGAATAAATCATCAGTATTCTGTCTAGTGGTTGAAAGAGAACATCTCCCGGCTCCATCTCTTCCCAGCAAATTAAAATAAGAGTACGCGCCTGATATACGAACACACTCACGCAACCAATCGCAAGCGCTACAGTGATGGCCAACCGACGTTGGGAGAGATACGGACATGCCGAAAAAGGAGAGCACGATAATCGTGGACGATGACGATACCAGCATTAAGCGAGTCGCAATGCGCATTCCCCCTTTCTGGCCAGACGATCCAGAGCTATAGTTTGCGCAACTCGAAGGGCAGTTCGCTCTAAGCATCATCACCGACGATGACGTCAAATACGGATACGTTCTGTCCAAGTTAGAACCACGACAAGCAAGGGAGATTAAAGACGTAATCACGAACCCCCCTCCAGCAATAAATATCCAGCTATAAAGAGCGCTCTCATACAAGAGGCTGACAGATTCGCAAGAGCAGCGGATCAGGCAACTTCTGGAGAGAGAAGAGCTCGGAGACAGGAAATCATCACAATTCCTACGGCACCTATCAACGCTAGCAGGAACAACAGTCTCCAACGACTTGCTGCGGACACTATGGCTAGGACGCCTTCCACCGCAAACACAGGCCATACTGGCCACGAGGAAGAGCGACAATCTACAAGATGTAGCAGAGCAAGCAGACCGAATCCACGAGGTCAACAGTCGAGCTCTCGTTCTAGCCACGGAACATCCACCAGCAGCAACAGGCAGTAGTCCACAGAGCGCGGACATAACAGATGGAGGCACTTACCCAGCAGGTAGCCACTCTCACAGAACAGATGACCAACATGGCCAAAGAGCTACGGAAAGGACGTAGTCGAGCTCGAAGTCGATCACGAGGTAGACCACGCAGCAAAACACCTATCAGGGAGGGTCTATGCTACTACCATCGACAATTCGGAGCGGACGCCCGCCGTTGTGCACAACCATGTACATTCCAGAAAAACGAGTAGCGCACACATTGCTGGCAGCCAATGACAACAGCCCGACACCGTGCCGCCTATACGTGACAGACCGTAACACGAGAACGAAGTACCTGGTGGACACGGGTTTAGACATTAGCGTTTTCCCGCAGAATTTGGTAAGCGGCAGAAGGCGACCAGAGGCATACGAACTCTTCGCGGCAAACGGCTCCCACATAATCACATACAGCTCCATAACCATCAAGCCGAATTTCAGCCTAAGGAGAGCATTCCCATGGAGGTTCATCATAACAGACGTCGGACAGCCCATCATCGGATCAGACTTCCTCGCACATTATGACTTGTTACTCGATATGAAGAAGGGCAAGCTCATCGACAGGAAAACAGGACTGACAACCACAGGTACTAGATGTTACAAGCAGGTCTCCTCTATAAAAACGTTAGTGGAGAAGAGCGGATTTCATACGCTCTTGACAGAATTCTCGGACATCATCAAGCCAACAAGGACAAAGGAGGTGATAAAACACGGAACTCATCACCACATACAGACAACGTCAGGCCAACCAGGAGCCAGCAGACCACGTAGACTAGCGCCAGATAAACTAAAGGCAGCAAAGACAGAATTCGACCTACTCTTCCAAGAAGGCATCATCCAGCCATCAAAAAGCGCATGGTCGTCGCCTCTCCACATGGTACACAAGAAGGACAAAACATGACGCCCATGCGGAGACTACAGGAGACTAAACGCAAGAACCATACCAGATCAATATCCGATACCGCACATAGAGGATTTCGCACAAACGCTCTACCAAAGAAAGATCTTTTCAACGATCGATTTGGTCAGGGCATACAATCAGATCCCGGTACGAGAGGAAGACATTCCAAAGACAGCGATAACCACACCATTCGGCCTTTTTGAGTTCAAATACATGCCATTTGGCCTACGCAATGCAGCACAAACGTTCCAACGCTTCACCAACGAAGTATTATACGGACTTATTATTGATTTCTGTTACGCGTATATCGATGATATACTCGTAGCATCATCTACTAAGGAGCAACACGAAGCACACCTGAAGCAGCTGTTCACCCGACTCAGCGAATACGGGGTTAGGATCAATTCAGCCAAGTGTGTCTTCGGAGTCAATAAAGTACAGTTCCTCGGCTATTTAGTTTCAGAAGAAGAGACACAACCATTGCGAGAGAAGATCGAGGCCATCAAAAACTTTCCACACCCAAGTACTGTGAAGCAATTACGTCAATTCTTGGGCATGATCAATTTCTACAGAGATTCATCCCAGGAGCAGCAGAAGACCAAGCCGTGTTAAACGACGCGCTAAAAGGGCCAAAAACTAAAGGAAAGGCACCCATAGACTGGAATCTGGAAAGAGACAAGGCATTCAAGCAATGCAAGAACAGCTTGTCACGGGTCACACTCCTAGCTCATCCAGATCCAATAGCTAAACTGGCAGTGACAACTGACGCTTCAGCTACGGCAATGGGAGCTGTAATCCAACAGAAAACCACAAGCGGATGGCAGCCACTGGCATTTATAAGCAAGAAGCTCAGTACAGCACAAACAAAATATAGCCCATACGACAGAGAACTGCTAGCCATATATGTCACTATCAAACATTATAGACACATGTTGGAAGGAAGGCTGTTCACCATATATACAGACCACAAACCGTTAATACACGCCTTCAAGAAAGACCCACTCCAAAGTTTACCAAGACAAGCACGACATCTGGAATACATAGGGCAGTTTACGACAGACATCCAGCACGTAGAGGGAAAAGACAACACGGTAGCTGACGCACTATCACGAGTCGAAGCGATACATACGGCTGTAGAACTCGATACATTAGCCCACGAACAATAAAACGATACAGAACTACAACAATTGCTGAAAAGCGAAGACAAAATAAAACTGATACACATCCCTATACTAGAATCCACGAAAACAGCTTGGTGCGACACAAGCACGCCAGTAGTTCGACCTTACGCGCCCAAGAGCCTAAGAAAGCAGGTTTTCTTATACCTGCACGGGTTAGCTCACCCAGGCATTAAAGCGTCAACAAAACTCGTCAAAGAGCGATACATCTGGCCAGGAATACAACAAGACTGCACAAAATGGGCAACAGCGTGTATACAATGCCAAAAAGCAAAAGTAACAAGGCATAACCATACTCAACCCGGAGTATTTGAACAGCCAACACAAAGATTTCAACACATACACACAGATATAGTCGGACCACTACCAATATCAGAGGAGTATAGATACTGCCTCACCATAGTGGACAGATTTACTCAGTGGACAGAAGCAATACCAATACCCAACATCACTGCAGAAACAATTGCCAAACACATCTTTACAGACTGGATAGCACGATTCGGCACACCAGCTCGAATAACTACGGATCAAGGCCGGCAATTCGAAGCCGAGCTATTTCTAAAAGAAGAACCTAACAAAGCTAACTGGCACAAAACACATCAGAACAACAGCTTACCACCCCGAGGCAAACGGGATGGTAGAAAGATTTCATCGACAAATGAAGGCATCTATCAAATGCCACGAAACAGAGGCACGGACACAGATACTACCAGTCATCCTCCTCGGCATCAGAGCAGCCTGGAAAGAGAACTTAAACTCCACTCCAGCCGAAATGGTGTATGGAGAGCCAATCCGGCTACCCGGACAGTTCCTTAGCGAACTCAATAGGGAATACAAAAACGAAGACACCCTGGTAACCAGACTTCGAAGGACAATGGCACATCTCCGACCAAAAATCAAACAACACGGACAAAAGGCTACATTCATCTTCAAGGACATGGGTATAGCTTCACACGTATTTATACGACATGACGCACCAGCAGGAACTCTCCACCTACCTTATGATGGACCCTATGAAGTACTAAACAGGGGTAACAAAACATTCAAACTTCGAGTGAGAGGAAAAACAGTTAACATCACAGTGGACAGGCTGAAACCAGCGTACATAATGGACGACGAAGCTCCAGACCAAGCCGAAGCCGCTAGCCAGGCTAAGCCAAGCACCGAGGCCACCACAAAGACGACAAAATCAGGACGAACAGTACGCCAACCAGTCCGGTTCGCGCCAACATAAAATGGGCCTTACCACAACCAGGGGGGTCCTGTGGCGGCTACGATCCACCACACATACAGCGCCTACTGAACCCCACGCCGTACACGCGCTACGCGTACGGCGATGCGAGCCCTAAGGCGATTCAGTACGAGGCGAGCCGATAGATGTCCGCAGGGGCAAACCATTTCGCGTAAGAGAAATGAGGCAGCCTCGTTATATAAGACCACGCGAGACGACGGACTACCGAGTCACGGCTCAACTACTCTAGATAGTGCGCTCGCTACAGAGAA
Source organism: Camponotus vicinus (assembly GCF_025532165.1). Lineage (NCBI taxonomy): Eukaryota > Metazoa > Arthropoda > Insecta > Hymenoptera > Formicidae > Camponotus > Camponotus vicinus. The sequence continues at coordinate 14,459,446 of NW_028141946.1, forward strand.
GTCGCCAAAGCTCTCCAAACTTTTGTCGGAGCACTACTGCTCCATAAAGCAGACTTTTAGTCTGCAGTTTTTTGGGTGGTCTTTTTATTCCTGACATCATCGCCGAGAGACCGTCGAGGATTCCACGGCCAGTATTCACGCCCCGATCACCAGGGCCTAATACCCGGCCGTTGGAAGCAGAGGGACACCGGCCGCGACCAATCTTGACGCCGCGGTTACCTGGACTTAACGGCAGACCGGCAGCGCAGGAGGAGCCAGCGGGAAAGCGGGTAGCCTTCCAGCTGCTACCCTGGAGACTTACAACTATCGACCTAGATGACCAACCGTTGACCAGGCCTCCTCAATATCTGCTCAACACGTGGGACATCAGGGTACGATGGTATACCTCTCCTACTGGTTCCTGGAGCGTTCCAGCAGTCCTGTCGCCGCTGCCACCGTCACCTACAACGTCGACCACGAAGGGTACACAGACTCAGCTGCCTAGAGTCCACAAGGGAATCCAGGTGCAGCCTCTCTGTCTCGACCAGGCTACCCAGTCAGACAGCGATTGGGAGACACCCTGCTACGACAAAGGAGTGCAGACTGCGTCTCCACCAACGGACCCAAATAATAACTGCATAGGGCCTTTGAAGTACACCCGCACTCGGCCAGTCATTTCCTATAGAAAGCGCACACTGTGAACGACTTATATAAACGGTCCTTTTAAGGACCACTGTAAATACTTTATACATAGACTAGAATAAATCATCAGTATTCTGTCTAGTGGTTGAAAGAGAACATCTCCCGGCTCCATCTCTTCCCAAGCGAATTAAAATAAGAGTACGCGCTTGATATACGAACACACTCACGCAACCAATCGCAAGCGCTACAGAATGAATTGAATCATTAACCGATCATTATCGGAAATAACCGAATTTAACCGAAGTTTATAGAGTCCCTCCTTATCGCGAATATCAAAGTTCCTCTCGTCTTAATCGGTAGTTAATGCTCCGTCTATCTATTCAGATGTCAATGGTTTGCAGCGTCCATACTGAAAACGATTTGTTGTCGCTGCCTCAAATATTGCAGGAATCTGGTGTTGATATCTCTTTAGATGCTGAAGAAATCGTTACAACATTAGAGACCATGAAGAAAATGATTTTAAATGAATGGAATAAAGGATCTGAAGTTTCAGCAACTCTGTTTCTCAATATGAATAGTGATATGCTCAAGTTTGAAACCAGTTTAAATCATCAACAATTTCATGAATTACTAAAATTTTTAAAGACCGAAGAATTGCATGTTCGTCATGCAGAGTTTTCACTTGGGGTTTATTTATCTCGGCTTCGTCGTGGATATAGAAGAATTAGGGATACGATGGAATATTACGCGACAAACAGCCAGCTCAAATTGCAACGAAATTCGGAAAGCCCTTCTCCGATCATTTTGTTTGCAACATATTTCATTTTCTCTACCTCGTGACGACTTGATATCTCATCAAAGCTTTATTGCGAAAAGCTTACGGATCTTCTGGACCCTATATAATACTTGTATGGGATGGCACATATATCTTTATTCAAAGAAACTCCAACTTCTCCTTCCAACGTAACACGTATTCTGGTCACAAGCACCGAAATCTAATTAAACCTATGATGGCTGTGCTCACTGACGGCTATATCGCTGGAGTTTTTGGATCGTATCCAGGAAATAAAAATGATGCTAGTATTTTAGACGAGCTTCTAAGAAGAAACATTTGGCATTCTTTTGAACCAGGTAATGTCTTTCTAGTTGATCGAGGATTTAGAGATTCCATAACTTCAATAACTGAATAAATGGGTTTGCTGCCAAAATGCCTGAATTTGCAGACATTCCATCAGTAGCTTTAACAACCGCCCAGGCAAATCGGTCTCGACTTGTAATGAAGAATCGTTTTATAGTAGAGCTTATTAATAGCAGAATCAAGGAAAAATTCAAATATTTTGGGCAGACTATTCAGAACTCGACCATTGACAGTCTTTTTGAGGATTTCAAAATCGCTTGCGGACTTTTGAATCTAACCTTTGAGCCACTTAAAACTTCAAATCATGATAACCTTATTGTCAACCGCATGATACATTTTTCTAATCAAAACAATCCTTTATTGGAAGTAATTAAGAAAGAAAACTTCAACGCACGAACGTCGAATTTTCAACGCATTGAAGTTCTTCAAATTGATTCTTTCCCTATATTTAATATTCAACAACTTCAAGTGTATACATGCGGTATCTACCAAATAAAAACAGCAAAAAGTTATTACGCTGATCATATCGATAGTTCAGGAGATTTTGAATTTCAAATCGCGAAAGAAAGTGCAAAAATATATTTTACAGCATATTCAATACCACTAACTTTACAAAACAGTCTCTTGATCAAAGTTTGACTGCGATCAAGACACTCAAATTCTACTAAATACTTCGTTTACATACTCGTTGATAAGACGAAAGAAGCACTTGACACCATCATAAGCCATACATGTGGATGCAAAGTAGGAAAAAGAGTTGTAGGCTGTTGCTCTTACGTAGCAACGGTATTATGGTATTTTGGTTATGCACGTCACCAAGATGAAATCCTGGTAGACATGTTGTTGGATATTTTGATCAAACATCAGTAACCACTGATGATGAATTTACAGATGACGAGTAAAATCTCAAAACAAACCTTTATCACTTATAAAATATTATAGATGTTGCTTTGACTGACTGGATTGTGTCACATCTTGCCTCTATTGGTTGGATCGTAATGATTCTTGCTTTGGCGACACAAATCGTGCCAGATCTTACCTTGACTGGCTGGATCATGCCAACAGCTTTCCTTAACCAGAGAATTAAAAGTGCAACATTTTGCTGATAGCCCTTTCAATGCGTATGAGAATCCTTTATCTTCACTCTTTATTGATGAGATTTGACAATTATTTTTAGTGGTTTCTTTCTTGGCTTACATGAGTGGCTTTTGAGATAACTAAGAGAGCATATTTTTTACGTGTACAGGACCCTTTCGAAGTGTAGAGACACTCTTTATCTTCATGGTTCTTTACTGTCGATAATTTCTGAGTAATTTAATTTTCCGTGTACTTCTGGGGTGTGAAATTGTTTCTTTCTTTCAAGTAGGACCGAGACAAAAATCGGGCCAAAAATCGGATTTTTTTAACATCCTTTCAAGCTTCAAAATGCTTTTTTTATTTTTTTCTATGGTTACTTTTCGCCGCGACTATCGATATCATATCTAAAAAATACTGGTTTATTTTCAAAATCGTATTACTCGATAAAAAGAAATCGTAGGAAAATTTTTGAAAAAACTTTTTGGAGGGAAAATGTAATTTATATGTGGCGGCTAACCACAACAACATATGGTAGCAAGCGCCTGCCGGTAGACTATACACAGCACGCGTTACCGAAAATTCCCACTAAGTGCAAGGGGATTCCCCCACAAGCCTCGCGCCTCGCCGCTAGGCGGCGAAGCACATGAGTGAGTTTCCGAGAGTGGGATATTCCAGGAGGAGGCAGGAGCGGTATATAAGGCCGCACGCAGCACCAGGCCGTCGAGTCATGACTCAGTAGTCGCTTGAGTGAGTTCTCACAAATTTTTTGGGAGGCGAAATTTAAGGCTTCGCAACATTCGTAACGGCGAAGCCGCATACCACGGCCGCTGTCGACGCCCCGATCATCAGGGCCGATCAGACCGTGGGACGAGGACGCTGCACTAGCAAGGCGAGTTTCCTTTGAACTCTTTTTTTTCGTCGAGGGGAAAAATGCACCTTATGCACACCCCACCAGCTGGGACCAGCAGGGTAGTGTAGGAGGCTCTCCTGGCCGCCATGCTGCAGACCAGACATACCCATTAAAAAACCCCTCGTGACCCCAATTCACCGATATTCCCCGGGTACCGCTATCGCATTACTTCCGGGGAACCCGGTCGGCAGCGCTAATTGGACGCCCAACTTGTCCAGCATCCTTACTGATTTGGGCTCGCCTTGGTGGAGGGGGCGCCCAACAGGCAAATGGGGGACGCAGGATCCCGCCGGTTGACTCAGCGCTTCCTTTGAACTCCTGCCTAGAATCTACAGCCACTCACCTTGGAGCCACCACGCCTGATCAGACCTCCTCGACAACTATTAGAGCTGTGAGATGTACGCACAAGACGCTATACTTTGCTCACAGGACCGTGGTCCGTTCCTGAAGCGCTATCACCGTTGCCGCTTTCACCTCGACTAAGGAAGACCAGAGGAACATGCAAACGGCCTCGTTAAGAGGATGCTAGACTGTCTGTTTTATCGACCGAAACGATTATATTTTTGCAGACCGAAATCTTTTTATTGGTTTAATAGAAATAATAAATACTTTTCCATGATTAAAGTGCACATAGCAATTAACCGCGACATCCCCGAGTTTATGTTAAAAATTAAAAAAATTAGAAAATTCGAGATTTTTATCGGATTCTAATGTCAGATCGTAACAATATTTGCTTAATACAAAAGTTTTGCAACTTGTATGTACAAAATAAGATCACTTCGCAGTGGGAATTGCATGAAGGAGTATCAGTGAACTTTCAGAAATGAGTTTAAAAGCCTAGTAAAAAATATTTTCTTATCTAAAATTTTCATATGTATGTGTGCGAGATCGAGGCTCAAGAATAAAACAGACCTGTAAATTAATTGCTCGATATCGCGATAGACAGCGCTATAATCAGTTTGTGTGATAAGGAGAGGCAATCTCGTAACATCCTTCTCTTCCATTTCGCGTAATAATATATGTCAATATACATGTACGCGCACATTAAGGCATTACACTCTTGCGTTCTCTTTCTCGCATTGCACGTCATAGATACTCGCGCGGCGCCGTAACAATCGTTCGCGTAACAAGCTGCACGAAAACAGGGTTACAACATGTTACATGGAAAATATTCTGTGTAAGTTATACATATACACTACAGGGTGTCCCATTTTAATCGATCACCCCGAATAACTTTTTTAATTTTGATTGTAGAAAAGAACGTTTCAGACAAAAGTTATATGGTTTCAAGGGGGACATAAGACGGTGCCATTAGTTTAACCTTGAAGAGTCAGCTGAAAGTCTCGTGAAGGTCACCTCCAACTTTTTAAATGGGACACCCTATATGCTTTTGTATATTCTTATAGCTCATCTCGAGAGCTTTCCAAAACACTATAATTAAGTTAGTTTTCATTAAGTACTTTCCGAGTTATGAGGCTTGAAATAATTTCTAAATTTTACATAAACTGTAAAATATCTTGTAAAATATTTATTTTTCGATTATCTCTTACCTTAATACTTTTATGTACAAAATAATGAGAGGAATCAATTTGTGTAAAGAAAACATACAGTTGTTTTTTCTTTACACCAATTGATTCCTCTCATTATTTTGTACATAAAAGTATTAAGGTAAGATAATCGAAAAATGAATATTTTACTAGATATTTTATGGTTTATATAAAATTAAGAAATTATTTCAAGCCTCATAACTCGAAAAGTACTGAATGAAGAAATACTTTCTTATAGTGTTTTGGAAAGCTCTCGAGATAAGCTACAAGAATAAGTAATAAAAAATAGGGGTTCCCATTTAAAAAACGGAAGTTGACCTTCAAATGATCTTGAAAATGACCTTTGTCGAATCCAAGGTCACTATTAGATAGCCCCCTTTGTTCCCTACAACTTTTATCCGAGTCGTTTTCCTTCAAACGTTGATCCTGAAAAGTTATGAGGGCGGAACTTTTAAAATGGGACACCCTTTATATACAGGGTCCCATTTTATTCTTGTCAGTCAAATATCTCGATATTACTTAGAGTTAAAAAAAATGTTTCAGACAAAAGTTGTATGGCTTGAAGAGGGCCATAAGACGGTGTCATTGGTTTGACATTGAAAAGTCGTTTGAAGATCACGTGAAGGTCACCTTCAATTTTTTAAAAGGAACCCCCTATTTTTATTACTTATTCTTGTAGCTTATCTCAAGAGCTTTCCAAAACACTATAATAAAGTATTTCTTCACTGAGTACTTTTCGAGTTATGAGGCTTAAAATAATATCTTAATTTTACATAAACCATAAAATATCTAGTAAAATATTCATTTTTCTTACCTTAATACTTTTATGTACAAAATAATGAGAGGAATCATATGTAATTGTTAATTGCAAATTATATATTTTTTCTTAAAAACAACTATGTGTTTTCTTTACACCAATTGATTATTTCATTCTTGATTATTTCATCACAGTTACTTTTAAGGTCCCCCCCGAATGGGTCTCCACCTTGGCGTGGTGGAGGGGCTTACGGCCGCATCCGGACCCACCCGTTAAGGGGTGGAGCCGGATGCGATCAACGAAGAGGGACCCCCCCAAGCCAAGGTGTTAATAAAACTGTGCCGACGGCTGCGTGGCGCAGGAGGTGCTGCGTCTCGAACGATTCCCCCGGATACCGGGCGACCTCTGGGGTATTTAGCCAAGCCCCAGTCATTCGCAGCTCTAGTTGGGTGATATCGCGCATCCGCGGTTCTCGTGGGACGAAAATGGACTTGACAAACGCACAAAACAAAATGACAAAAGACACCACTATGGACAAAGTCCTCCAGGGCGTGGCTCCCTTAGGGAGCGAACGACCGGAGGAATGTAACTCGGGGGCACTTAAAACCCGAGTTAGATACAGCGGAGCAGCAAGGAGACGCTACAAGAAGCAGCTTCAGAGGGAGAGAGAGGCTACCAAAGTCCAAATCCCTCCCGCTGAAGCTGATTCTAGTCCTGGGCCTAGCAGCGGTGGAGCCCCGACTGTGGCGCTTAAACGCGCCCGGCCGGGGAATAACACCCCTAGTCCCATCGATACTCACCAGGGTAAATGACCCAAGATCAATGATCAAGGGTCATATGCCAAGCGACCAAAGGGCTTGTCAGACTAGCTCTCATTTTGGAGGACTTCCCTGACAAAAAACTAGGAGCCGCGGATTGTGGATTGATCAGGAAAATGATAAGAGGGCGTATCCTCGAGTTACCCGAGGGTACAAAAGCCCCCACATTCTCCGGCTCCTGAGAGAGAGACGGAGCATTTGCTTTTGCGTGCGACGACGAGCAATCGGGGGACTGGCTAAAAAGCCTATCCTCCGACCTGAAGGTGGGGGGAAATTCCCTACGTGTAGTGCCGGTCGATGAGCTGCCTAGGCGCCATCGAGTGGTGGTACACGTGGAGGAGCCAGACTTGTCTGCTGAGGAAGCCTTGTGGCTCTTCGGCAGATAAAATGCAGAACTGGCGACCGGAAATTGGATCGTCACCAAGGGGAGCGTGAGTAGGGATGCCACGAGCACCCACTTCGCCTGCTTGATTGCAGATCAATCTCTGGACGCCCTGAAGTCCTGCAATTTCAGGCTCAGCTGCAGTCTCGGACGGGCATCCGTTAGGCTGCTTGAAAGGGAGTGCGGCAGAAAGCCTGAATCCGTGGAGGGGACACCAGTGGGGACTGCCTAAATATGACGGTCTCCACGGTACCCATCACCCAAATTAACTTGCACAGTAAAGGCGCCTCGGTTATCCTTACCAGGAGCACCGTTGCCATTATCCAGGAGCCTTGACTCCTGAATAATGCCATCAAAGGTTTGGGCGGCTGTGGAACTATTTTCAGAGCCTGTTTGAATCGCAAACTAAGGATATGCATTGCAACAAAAGGCCTTAATATCACTTTTCTGCCTCAGTTTAGCAGCGAAGACCTAACTGTCGTCCAGACGAGCATCAACCTGGAGGAGAGGAAGACAATGGACTTACTTATAGGGTCAGCATATACAGGGTGATTCAAAATAACCCCCTTGTCCCTGAAATGACACATTCTTGAATCAATTCTAAGACGATTTTTCCTTTGGCAAAATTTCGTCCGAAGCTTAGTTTTTGAATTATTAAAGGAAGTAGTTAACGTATGACGGGTCGAATACAAAAGGCAGGCAAGGGTGGCGCGATTCACCGTCAGACGCGGGTGCTTACGCGGGGCGCCTGCTGCAATCAGCTGGTCGCTATACACATACAGACACACATGCGAACACATACATTCTCTCTCTGTCTGTCTGTCTGTCTCTCTCTCTCTCTCTCATTCGCTCACTCACCTGTAATTTTTTTTTTTTTTTACGAGAGAGGGGAAAATGCATTTTATGCATACCCACCGGTCGATCCAGTGAGTTATGTGGGACTCGAGTACCAAGTCAAATTACCAACTCCCTACCCACTAAAAACCCCTCTCTTTTCACGAATTTCCTTTGACACACTGTCCCTCTGATTTCCCGAGATCTGTTTTCACATAACGTCAAAAAATAGTTATTATTACCTTGTTCGATGACTTTTGATGTATTGCTGTAATTGCTTGAAGGAGAAATGAATTTTCCGATAGATCGTACGTTCTCAAATTTAACGTAGATATCACGTTGCAAAAGACAAGAAATCCACACTAAATTATTAACTGAAAGTTTTTCTCCTTTCATGAACTGTATTCTTTTATAAACTTTAACGTAATCACATTTATTTACTCACTCGATGAGACGAGAAATTTACTAATGACTCTAACTGTTGGCGATTAAAAATCACTCGATGAAAGAAACACGCGCGGACACGTTACTACACGACGCGACAACGCGACAATGCGACGATAATTATTCGGCGACTGCAAGCAGTTTTTTATCATGGTAGGTTGCGGTAGGTTAAGCCTCTTGCACAATGCTAGGCAACAAGCAATAAGAACAGAAATAGTATCTATTCACTGTTCCTATTGGCGAATATTTTCTGTTCCGCGTATTTATTGGTGAATAGTTTCTATTCCTTATTTCTATTGCCTGTTGCCTAGCATTGTGCAAGGGGCTTTAAGGTACTACTGGCGCTATCGAACGCGATCATGTGTTCGATTGAAGAATGCGGTAAACATAATAAACATTTAACATATTAATATTATTATTATCATGAATGTGTGTGATATCCATACATCGTATGATATCTATTTAAAAATTAATTAGATTAAATAAGTGTTTTTAAAATATTTATTACTTTTACTATTATCTTAAATAAATATTTAATATTAATATTTTATACCCGTCATTTAGACCCGTCATACGTTAACTACTTCCTTTAATAATTCAAAAACTAAGCTTCGGACGAAATTTTGCCAAAGGAAAAATCGTCTTAGAATTGATTCAAGAATGTGTCATTCAAGGGGGTTATTTTGAATCACCCTGTATGTCCTACGATTCCTGCGATCCTCTACTCCAGCACAATGTTAAAAACCTGGTTGCCCATGCTGAGAAGGCGGGACTCGGACTCCTCCTGGGCTGTGACGCTAACTCCCACCACGTCGGTTGGGGGAGCTCAAACATCAACCCGAGAGGGGAGAGCCTACACAACTTTATCTTGGGCAAGGGACTCATCATCCTAAACAGAGGTACGGAGCCCACCTTTATGGATGCCAGAAGACAAGAGGTAATTGACATTACTATTTGTACTAAAGGCGTGTCTGAACTGATAAGAGACTGGAGGGTCTTAGATGAACCTTCAGGATCTAACCTAGATAGAACCTTCAGGATCTGACCACAGGCAGATACGTCTCACCCTCCGCCAACAACCCACGAATTTGTGGAGGCGGAATCCCAGAAAAACGATTTGGGACGGCTTTAGGTTAGATCTGAGAAACAGACTAACTACCGTTCCGACCAGATTCCATACCAGAGATAACCTGGAAACTGCCGCGGCTTGTTTAAGCAACGCTATTTCGAATGCCTTTGAGGCGAATTGCCCCCTGAAACTTATACGGTCTCAGACTAAAGTCCCCTGGTGGAATAAAGAGCTATCAAAGTTCAGATCCGAGACCAGGAGACAACAAGGCTAGAAACTCTTGCCTGCCTTCGCACTGGGAAGCTTTTAGGAACGCCCAACGCAGGTATAGCAGGGAAATAGTCAGAAGTAAACGTAGTAGTTGGAGAGAGTTCTGCGAAAGCGTCGAGAGTGCTCCAGAAGCCTCCAGACTGAACAGAATACTCAGTTCCAACAATCACACCCAGCTAGGATGCCTTAAACGACCCGACATGGACTATACAGTCAACCTTACTGAATCCATCGAGCACCTCATGGAGACTAACTTCCCGGGTTTTCGAATTGTCGACAATAATTCTACCACTCGCGCTAGACCCAGAGATGTCTTCAAACCCAGGGATTGGTCATCAGCGGCGAAGATAGTCCATCCCAAGGGTATTGAATGGGCCGTCAAAACCTTCAAACCCTATAAATCACCTGGACCAGACGGAATTTATTCCGCCTGTCTACAAGAAGGACTGGGCCTATTGATAGGCCCCCTAGTTAAAGTGCTCAGGGCTAGCATAGCCCTTAGACACGTGCCCCTTGTCTGGAGTGGCACTAGAGTCACTTTTATACCCAAACCAGGCAGGAATGGCCACATTTCGGCGAAAGACTTCAGACCCATCAGCCTTACTTCCTTTGTTCTGAAGACATTGGAGAGACTGATTGACAGCCACATTAGGTCACATCCCCTCACTACTCGACCGCTGGCCTTTTCTCAGTACGCCTATAGGGCGGGCAGATCCACGGATACTGCCCTTCATCACCTTATGAGCAAGATTGAGACACAGCTGGCGACAGAAAGGTATGCCCTAGGACTATTTTTGGATATCGAGGGGGCATTTGATACCAACTCATATAGAGCGATCAAAGAGACCATGCACAGGCATGATATCTCTGAAACTCTGATCGATTGGACACAAAGCATGCTATCGGACAGAACTTTGATTACTGTTTAATTACTGTTGTAACTTTGATGACTGTTAATTACGGAGATAAAACCTTGAGTGATCTTCTGGCCAGAGGCTTCCCGCAGGGCGGCGTTCTCTCTCCGCTCTTGTGGTGCCTTGTGGTGGACGAACTCTTGGTTAAATTACAAGAAGCGGGCCTCCTTGTCTATGATTACGCGGATGACGTAGCTGCAATTGTGAGGAGTAGCTTTCTCTCAACCCTTAAGGAGCTTATGAATAAAGCACTTAAGATTATTCAAAACTGATGTCAAGCCAAAGGTCTTACGGTTAATCCGTCTAAAACTGAGGCTATAATTTTCAATAGAAAATACAAGCCCGAATTCATAGGGCCTCTGAGGCTCTGGGGCAAAGAGCTTCCATACTCTTCCTCGGTAAAATACTTGGGAGTCCATCTTGACCCCAAATTAAGTTGAAAACTTCATCTTGAAGTTAAACGCAAAAAATTCTACACTTCCATGTGGGCATGTAGAAGGGTTGTAGGTAAAACATGGGGCATTAAACCCAGAGTTGCCCTCTGGACCTACAAAGCCATTCTACTGCCCCGTCTCACATATGCAGCCGTGGTCTGGTGGCCCAGGGTGGAGAAAGTGAGGCCAGGAACCTACTCAAAAGCCTTCAGGGATGTTACCTTAGGGCGGCGATGGGAGCCATGAGAACCACCCCTATGAAGGCGCTTGAGATTGCACTCTGTCTTCCACCCCTGGATCACTTTATTATCAGCACAGCCAAACTTTCTACCTACAGATTAAAGTGTCAGGGTGAGTGGAGAGGACAGCATCTTGGTCATACCAGGCTATCGTTCCTCCATGAACACCCATTCTCTCTGCTGCAGGATAGAATACCTAGGAAATCTCAGGTCTCTAAGTTCTTCAAAACCCAGATACCTTCTAGAGAAGATTGGAGTAAACCAGAACGAATCTGCCGGCGAAACTGGGACATCTGGTACACGGATGGCTCGGGGGCAGAAGGACGATTTGGAGCTGGAGTCTACGGCTCAAGGACTAACCATAGGGAATCTTACTCCCTAGGGGAGCTGGCCATGGTTTTTCAAGCTGAGGTTCTAGCAATCCTTGAGTGTGCAAACACTTTAACTTTAGTTAAAGCCACCAACAGAAACATACTCATCTGCTCCGATAGTAGGGCAGCTCCTGGGTTCCCGGTCATCAGGGAATTCATGGCAATGAGGTGGCGAACGGCCTGGCAAAACTAGGCACCCTCGAGGTCCTGGCTAGACAGGTCGTCGGCGTCCCCTATGCCACAGGTAAAAGACTCATCAAAGAGTCTTTAAAACGGGAACATCTGGTTTCGTGGGGCCAGGTTCAGGGCTGTCGTCAAGCCAAGCTTCTGCTGAACCAACCCTTTTCTAAAAGGACGGATGAACTCTTAACCATGAGCAGAAAGAAGCTCAATGTCTCCATTGACCTACTCACGGGCCATGTGGCCCTTAGGGCCCACTTATTTAATCTCGGCTTGGCCGAGCGAAAAGACTGCCGTCTATGCGGCGAAGAAAAGAGGAGCATTCACATTCTGTGTTACTGTCCCGCTCTTGCTCTTAGGAGATACACTCTGGGGTCATATGTTCGCTGAACCTTTTTTTTTGTGGTAACTCAGAGGAAATGCTTTATGCATACCTCGCTCCCGGGGGAGAGTCGAGGGTTATGTGGAACTCCCGGCTGTGCCAAGTGGTGGCCATGCTAGTTTACCCGCTAAAACCTCTGAGGTGGCCTTCCGCGCAATGAAGGGGCAGGCGGGGACCCGGAATTCGCGGGTGCACTTCATCGGCATCCCCGACTGTTCGTCCCCTCCGCGCTTAGGACCCGGCAGTCTTGGTTTCTTACCACCGGGTCTCCTTCCCGGGGGAGGGGGGCTATTTGGCTGCCCTCCCCTTCCTTCCTTACTGTGGGCGGATGGAGCCACACCGTCCGCCCACCTTCCTCGTGGACCCGCTTGGTCGCCTTGGGCCCCCGCCCGCGGTGACCGGGTCCAGAGGGAATCGCACTGTGGGCCGTCCTCGGACGACCCCGTGCATTCCTGAGGGGGGGATTAGGGTCCCCCCCTTGTTTCAGCTCCGCCCTTTTTTGGGCCTGAGGTGAGCTTCACAGCTCCCTCACCTCTCCCGGTGCCGATCTCCTGACACCGTGACGAGGGGGGAGGGGGAATTGTTCCCCCCTCCCACCTCCTCGCCGTCCCGTCTGTTATCCTATGGCGTTCGCGATTGGGGGGAGATTATGGGGGAGGTATTGACGCATCTCCCCCTCGGTCTCAGCTCCCCTGTGTGGGGGGAATAAAGCCCCCCTCGCGAGTGCCCTCACTCTCTGGCTTCTCCTAACAGGAGGGGCCCGATGGGTTGGAGTGGGACGTGATTGCGCCCCCATTGTCCTCGGACTCTTCCTCCTTCTCCTCCTCCTCTTTGTCGCCGCTCTCTGCGGCCGCCGCCGCTCTGCTGGTGCTGGTGGTGCTGCTTCTCGACGGCGGATCCTTTCCGCCGTCTCTTTTTGCAGCATCACCTCCTCGCAGAAGGTGATGACGGCCCTCCATGCCTCTTCACTGCCGGCCATTTTGGTCATCAAGACCGGCAGTGAGAGGTCCTCCCCTACGACACTCCTCAGTGCACGGCGCTCTTCGCACCACGCCTCGCAGTCAGCGAGGATGTGCTGCGCCGTGTCACAGAGGATGTCGCAGTGGTGGCACGTTGTGGTGGGTTCACGGCCTATTTGACGCAGGTACTTTCCAAAACAACCATGTCCTGTCAGTACCTGCGTCAGCCGGAACGTAACCTCCCCTTGAGCCCTGTCTATCCATTCCGATAGACAGGGCCGGACGGCCCCGACGGTCCTCTGACCCGCAGTGCGCGGGTCTGAGAGGTGGGCGTTCCACCTCTCCAACATTGACCGCCGGGCATGAATCCGGATGATCTTCTTCGCTCTGGTGGGCAGCTTCCTACCCGTGGCCCCCAGAATTTCCCGCTCACGCTGGTATACTTCAGCGTACATAGCTGCGAGAAATTCCAGGGGGGGCGATCCTGCTAGGACGGTAGCCGCTGCATGGGACACCATCCTATAGGCGCTAACCACTCTGGCGGCCATGCATCTTTGCGACGAAGCTTGTCCTTAGCCTGTCGCCTGGCCGCCAGATGCGCCGCCCACACGGGTGCCAACGAATTGACGGTGGCTACGTATAGTCGGCGCACCCGACCATCCGGACCCCCAAGGTTCGGGAGGAGCCGGGCAAGTGCCGCCGCGACTCTCTCCACCCTGGGGGCTAGGGCATCAAAGTGATGCCCAAAAGTCCATTTGCCGTTCAATAGGAGACCGAGATATTTTATCCGGTCCCCTACCAGGATGGAGGTTCCACCAACACCGATATGGGTCGGTGGCGGAGGTACTCCGGAGGCTTTTCCGTAAAACATCGCCTCCGTCTTCTGTATCGCCACTTGAAGACCCATATCGGTGATTCCCCTCACCACGCGTGCCACCGCGATTTCCGCCCTGGCCGCTACGTCCCACCAGCTGTCCCCCACAGCCACCACGAGTGTGTCATCTGCATGATGGCGTGGCAGCCGCGGGGGAGAGGCAGGCAGAGTACCTTGTCGTACGCGAGGTCCCAAAGTAGGAGTTTTAGAACGGACCCCTGTGGGACCCCGCAGCGGATACTCCTGGCATGTCGGTGCCCATTTTGGCCGACATATTCCAAGTCCCTGTCCCGGAAATATTTTCTAATAACCCCCATGAGGTAGTGGGGGACCCCGCGTCCGCGCAGGGCGTCCCCCACCCGGTCCCAGAGCAGGGTGTTAAAGGCATTTTTGATGTCCAATGACACTGCCATACATACCCTGCCCTCTGATATCGCGACCTCCGCGAGGGATCTGACGCGCTTGACAGCGTCAATTGTGAATTTTCCCTCGCGGAAGCCATACTGTTCCTCATGGAAGTCACCGTTCCAGCACAGGTGCTGGATGAGGCGGGTTGCGAGAATTCTCTCGAAGATTTTACCCACCTCATCCAGCAGACATATCGGCCGGTACGCCGACGGAGTACCCGCTTCTCTGCCTGCCATTGGAAGAAGAACCAGCTTGGCCCTCTTCCATTGCTGGGGGAACTGCCCGTGTCTGAGGCACTTGTCAAATATGTGCCTCAGACGTGCGCCCAGGAAGTCTAGGGCACGGACCCAGATCTTTCCCGGTATGCCGTCCGGACCGGGGGCCTTACGTGACCCGATCCTCCGGACGGCCCGGGAAAGTTCATCCCCGGAAACCAGCTGCTCCTCGGTCAGCTCGTGGGGTCCATCAAAGTTCATGTCGCTGAACCTAGTGTATTACAAAACGTGAGGGTGGACGATCTATACAACCTTCTTGTAAGGGCCAAGTTGGATCGCCACTTATAACCTCAGACAACCACGGGGTTACAGAAGATCTTTTAGATCTAGGTGACATCAGGGACTGATCTAGCCCCACCCGTCTTCTTACTACTACTACTACTACTACTTTCAAGGTCAATTTTAAGATTGGCAGAGGCACTTTAAGAAAAAACGTTTGATACCAGTTTCTTATTTTTTCACGGACAATTTGAATCTGTAATCGATTTTCAATCAGATAATAGTTTAATAAATATTTAATAATAATAAATAAATATTTAATATTAATAATAATATTTAATAATAATAAGTAAATATTTAATATTAATAATAATATTTAATAATAATAAATAAATATTTAATATTAATAATAATATTTAATAATAATAAATAAATATTTAATATTAATAATACTATTTAATATTAATGATACTATTTAATAATAATAAATAAATATTTAATATTAATAATAATATTTAAGAATATTTAATAATAATATTTAGTATTAATAATAAATAATATTTAACATTAATAGTGAAAGTATTAAACATTTATTTATTCTAATTAATTTTAAAACAAATATACGATGTATAAATATCATATAATAATAATATTATACGCTAAATTGTCGCGTCTTTAATCAAACACATATTCACGTTCGACAGCGCTGTTAGTACCTTAACCTACCGTAACCTACCATAACCAAAAACTGTTTGCTGTCGCCGGGTAAATATCGTCGCGTTGTCGCGTCGTCGCGTCGTGTAAAAACGTATGTGCGCGTGTCTTTCTTTAATCAAGTGGTTTTTAATTGCCAACAGTGATTATTCGACAGTGATTGATAGTGATTAGTGATAGAGTCATTGGTAAATTTCTCGTCTTATCGAGTAAGTGAATGAATGTGATTATGTTGAAGTTTATAAAAGAATACAGTTTATAAAAGAAAAAAGAACTTTCTAAAGAATTAATTATTTAGTGTGGATCTCTGTCCTTTAGAACGTGATATCTACGTTCAATTTGAGTGAAAGTACGATCTATCGGAAAATTCATTTCTCAAGGAGTTACAGCAATACATCGAACAAGGTAATAATAACTATTCTTTGTTGTTGTGTGAAAACA
The DNA here is from genome assembly GCF_025532165.1 of Camponotus vicinus. Classification (NCBI taxonomy): domain Eukaryota; kingdom Metazoa; phylum Arthropoda; class Insecta; order Hymenoptera; family Formicidae; genus Camponotus; species Camponotus vicinus. The sequence goes on from NW_028141946.1 coordinate 14,475,723, forward strand.
GATTTCGGGATGTCAAGTAAACAGTGTTAGAGAAAATTCGCGAAAGAGAGGGGTTTTTAGTGGGTAGGGAGTACCGAGTTGGTAATTCGACTTGGTACTCGAGTCCCACATAACTCACCGGACCGCCCGGTGAGTATGCATAAAATGCATTTTCCCCTCTCGTAAAAAAAAACCAGTACAGTTTAAAAAAATTATATTAATTAAAGCGAAAACGTATAATAATAAAAAGTAAATAATAATTTAAGTAAGAATAATAATGACTTAAAGTGAGTAAGCAAATGAGAGAAAGAGAGAGGGAGGGAGAGAGAGAGAGAGAGAGAGAGTGAGGAAGGGAGAGAGAGAGGCAGAGAGAGAGAGAGAGAGAGAATGAGAATGTATGTATTCGCATGTGTGTGTATGTCTGTAGCGATCAGGTGATCGCAGCAGGCACCCCGCGTAAGCATCCGCGTTTGACGGTGAATCGCGCTACCCTTGCCTGCCTCTTGTATCTGACCCGTCATAAGTTAATTACTTCTTTTAATAATTCAAAAACTAAGCGTCGGACGAAATTTTGCCAAAGGAAAAATCGTCTTAGAATTGACTCAAGAATGTGTCATTTTAAGGACAATTAGATTATTTTGAATCACCCTGTATATGACGACACCAAACTTAACTAACTCTTATTCGAATTTTTATCTAAAGTGGATATAAGGCCTACAGAGGACTAATGTAGTAATTATATTTCTTGTCTTGTGTCAGTTAAATTTCTGATAAACTGACTTGATTTATTTAATATTCTGAATCCTAATAAGGGATCTAGATTATTAAACATATAATTTGTTTCATAATCTGGATCCCTCGTTGGGATTCAGAATATTAAACAGATTTTTCTTCATTGAATATATTTTTCTTCATTGAATATATATATATTTTTTTATTATCTTATAGAACATTTTATTTCATATTTTATTTTTGTTTTTCTGTATGTTATTTCTATGTATTTTTCACATACACATATATGTAAATGGATCTTAACAATTTTTAAATAAAAATATGTAATTAATTTTAATTAATGTTTGTTCTTTTATATCATTGTAAGAGTGTATAAAAACATTTAAAACAAATTAAAAAACTTGATATAAATAAAAGTTTGCAATGATTTTATTCAAGATAACATATTATAAAGTCATATCTAAATATATATATTTAGATATGACTTTACAATATATTATTTTAAATAAAATCATTGGAAGAAATAGTTTTTGATAGATGAATCTTGAAAGTTTATAAAAACATATAAAATAAAAAATCTTGATATAAATAAAAGTTTGTAATGATTGTATTCAAGATAAGATATTGTAAAGTCATATCTAAATATATATATTTAGATATAATAAAATCTAAATATATTTAAATATGACTTTACAATAGATTATCTTGAATACAATCATTACAAATTTTTATTTATATCAAGATTTTTTTATTTTATGTTTTTTATAAACTTCCAAGATTCATGTATCAAGAATTATTTCGTAAAAATGTTTTATATGCAATGTTGCTACATGATTCCAACAACGTTGCAATTTTTCAAATATATTACATTGCAATATTGCTGCGACATTTCGTTGTAATATTACAAAAAGCGGACATCTTAACGTTGCCGCAACTTTACAGCAATGTTGCAGCAAAGTTTCGCAACTGATTTGCAATATTGCCAGGGCTGGGTAAAATGCTTTTCGAATTGCATTTAAAATGCCAAATATAAAATATTTTTAAAAAATATATTTAAAATGCAAAATATAAAATGAGTTTCGAATCCATTTTAAATATAAATTGGTTAAATAGGTATTTTAAATGGTTTTTAAATGCAAAATGATTTTTACTAATATATGTAGTTTATTTAAGTATTTATATTCATATACAGGGTGTTTCAGACCACCCGTATCAGCCGAATATCTCAAAAACTGAAGGCGGTAGACAAAAATATTTCAGACAAAAGTTGTAAGGTTTCAAGTAACGCATTACATGGCGATATCAGTATGACCTTGAAGAGTGTTGTCAAGGTCACGTGAAGGTTACCTCCAACTTTTTAAATGGGACACCCTATATGCTTTTGCATATTCTTGTAGCTCATCTCGAGAGCTTCCCAAAACACTATAATTAAGTTAGTTTTCATTAAGTACTTTCCGAGTTATGAGGCTTGAAATTATTTCTTAATTTTACATAAACCGTAAAATATCTTGTAAAATATTCATTTTTCGATTATCTTACCTTAATACTTTTATGTACAAAATAATGAGAGGAATCAATTGGTGTAAAGAAAACACATAGTTATTTTTAAGAAAAAATATGTAATTGTTAATTGCAAATTACATATTTTTTCTTCGAAACAACCATGTGTTTTCTTTACACCAATTGATTCTTCTCATTATTTTGTACATAAAAGTATTATGATAAGATATCGTATTATGATCGAAAAATGAATATTTTACAAGATATTTTACGGTTTATGTAAAATTAAGAAATGATTTCAAACCTTATAATTCAAAAAGTACTTGAGGGAGAAATATTTTATTATAGTGTTTTGGAAAGCCCTCGAGATAAGCTACAAGAATATGCAATAAAAAATTGGGATTTCCATTTACAGAATTCAAGGTGACCTAACAACTTTTATCTGAAATATTTTTTTCTGCCGCGCTCAGTTTTTGAGATATTTGGCTGATACGGGTGGTCTGCGACACCCTGTATAGTTATATCTTATATAATTTTATTTGATAAACACACTGTTTAATTTAAGTAGCAATTGTTTTTCAAAAGTTTCATCGTGCATGTTTCGACGATTGGAGCGCATAATCATACCTCCATATGAAAATAAACGCTCTACTGGCGCAGACGACGGGAGCGCAGTATTATATTTTATAAAAACTTCTTTAACCATAGGAAATGTATTAAGCGAGTCCAAACATGTATCTTCATTTTGCAAATACTGTAAACATTGCAATTCAATCGTATTTTTAATGGAGGTGTTTGCAACACTTTCATCCGAAGATGAATCCCCCTTCAATGGCAAAAAAGCTTTCACTTCGTGTGGTTTCCGATATATTCATCGAATCATTTCGAGTTTTTGACACATGGGTTAGTAAAGATTCCGCTTCATTAACAAGCAATTCTTTAACATCATTTTTTTCTTTCCTTTGGTACCCAACGTAACTTAAAGAACGGATGATTAACAGCTGCTAAAATAGCATCGTTTACTTGATGGGAAAAGTTAAAATAATCACTGAACCTTTTGTTTAAACTCTCTAACAGCACGTCTACTAATTTTGCACAGTATTTTAAATGCCGGTGTTGTAGCTTTTGCAACTTCTTTTGCGTTTGCAGCAAAACTGATAAAAGTTCTCCATAAAAACAATTTTTTTCGCCTTGTAACCTATCTAAAGCTTCCGCGATTGGTTTGACGCATTCAATGTATTCTGCTAAGAATTCTAAGTCAGTGTCCTTGAATTTCGGCAGTTCAAGTGCATCACAAACTATACCAAGGAATTGTTTGACTGTAATGAGGTCATTCAAACAATCAAAGATTGAGTTCCAACGAGTGACACAGGGTGATGATGAAGCCTTTCCTGTAATAGCGACGTATGTCTCAGCAGCTTTAGGAGATCGAGATGTTAAATTCCATATGGCAGAGCATTTTCCAAAGGCAGAATGATAGGAACGAGTATAGCTCCCTCCACTGTTTCCAGATACGGACCCTGTTAATGCAGCTTTGATGTCCATTGTGACTAACAAATTCAGTGTATGACTCACACAGCGCTGATGTATAGGTAGAAGTATTTCGGATATGGAACCAGAATCACCCGCAATTCCCTCAGTGAGCTCAGTTATGCCTCGTATAACGAAATCATTGTCTGAATTATCATTGTCATTATCCAAATCGATTGTTTGATTGTTCTGGCTAAACATTGAAAAGGCTTTCATCATGTTTGACGCATTGTCCGTTGTTACTTTTACAATATTTTTTGCGTCAAGCTTAAATTCACAATGTATATCGTGAATCATTTCAGCAATCCTGTCGTAAGAGTGCGTACCCTTAAATCTGCGACAAGCTAAAGCCGCACTTTTCCTCTGAAAATTTGCGTTTATCTGAAAAAAACATACATTTAAATACAAAGATATTAATAAAAAGAATTAATAATAGATTAATAAAAAAAAGAATTAATAAAAACTCGTTACACGAAAAAATTGTTACTTGTTCTTCTCTGTATTTAATCTCCACAAAGTCATATATAATTGTTTATACAAAATAATAACATTGTTAGTGATATTGTTTATACAATGATATTGTTTATACAAATAGTAACATTGTTAGTGATATTGTTTATATATATATATATATATATATATATATAATATCACAAATTTAAATACGTTTAAAAGGCTTAAGACCTACGCCAGTTATTAATGCGTGAGAATAATATTACAAATACATAATAAATTATACAATAAAATATCAGAAAGATACAAAATACATTAAACGAACATGACAAACGCTCGCGTTTCGACTCAATTCGAGTCCTTTTCAATGTCAAAATAAATATAAATTAAACCTGTTGGAAAATAGACTATGTGAATATAAAAACCGCAACACATGAAGGTCAGTAAATATAAGCGCACGGAAATGTGGAAAAAACGCATGATAAATCGCTCGAAGATCGTCAATACATATGAAACTTCGCAAAATCATGATAGACTAATTACAAATATTCAGCAAATCCGTGAATTATTTGAAAAAATATTATTTGTCCGTCTCCGGGGCATTCCATGAAAGAGCCGTTCACCTGTTATCACAGTAATCAAAAAAACCAGGAATAAAGAAATCCACTGCTAATCACCATCCTTCTGTAGTCGTCCCAAAAATTAATAATTAGGTCCAAAATTAAAGAGCTCCTGTAGTGCAAAAATTCTACGACAGAGAATAAAATCTATTGCGATCAAGCGGTATGACGTACCAAGAAGGCCTGAAAGTTTTTTAAAAAAGCACAGAGCACCCCTTTCAAGGAACAAACCAAAAGACAACATAAAAGCAATATAATTAAGAGATGCAAACTATGTAATAAACAAAACGTACTGTACTTGCGAAAATTCACAAATAACGAACCGCAAGGATAACGCACTATTACTTGAGACGATCCACGTAGGAATACGAACGTTGGCAGTACAAAAAGAGGTAATATCGAAGAAGCTATGGAAGAGAGAGATGACGTAGGATAAGTAACAAGGACAGAAATAAATCTCGCGGGAGCTTTAACACTTCATTTTTGACATTTCTTAATTAACGGTATATATGTTTTATCCAGCAAATCCGTATCACTTTGAACATTGAGACCATTACGTTGTTGAGAGATATGAAGCATCTCCGAAATTAACCTTTTTTTATAAGAAAGTTCCTCGTCCAAAATTAAAATATTATCCCAGTCAAACTCGTGTCCCTCTAATCTATGACCAGAAACCACAGAGAGTGGTTCAGATGGTCTATTAATATTCGCCTTATGTTCTTTAATCCAAGTGGATAATTTTCTATGAATTACAACAAATTCTTTACAACAAATTTTGTAAATTACATTTGAATGGCTCAATCTGTCAATAGGACTTTTGTATAATTTTATAAAGAATTTAACTTGTTGTTGACCGTAAAAGCTAGTTTTTTATTATAAGAATTAATTAACTGTAGAAATTTGTAGGGAATAGTATTAATAAAAGGAACCACAAAAAATGACTGAGAGATAGACGGAGGTTGAGTGCATTCAGAAACCACAATGTGGTTGTTAGAAATTAAAGATCTAATTCTGTTCTCAATGTTCCTAAAAACGAAATCAATCGGATAATCATTGTTAATAAGAATCTCTATTACAAATTTTAAATTATCTTCATGGAAGCGAAGGTGCGAAAGTTTAAAAACCCTATCCGTCAGACCTATAATAACACCCTTTTTATGTGATATCGGATGATATGAAAGAAAATTCAGAAACCTCCCTGAAAACATGGGTTTTCGATACCAGTTAAATTCTAAGAAATTGTCTCTAATAGTAGGAGTCATGTCCAAGAAGTTGATAGAGTTGTTATTGGAATATTCGATGGTGGACTGTAACCTTTTATGGACAGAGTTAAAAACTCGGAGAATATGCGGAAATATAAAGAGAAGGAGCTGCCAACAATATGTCATCAACGTATCTAAAGTAGAACGACAAATGAAACGGGAAAGAGAGAATAGCCCTATTTTCTACATCCTGCATAACTATATCGGCTAACGTAGGAGAGAGAGGGGACCCCATGGGCATACCAAAAATTTGTCTGTAAATAACCCCATTAAATTTAAAAAAAGTATAATCTAAAATAAGTTTCAGAGCAATCAAAAATTCGTTATATGGAATATTCGTATTATGTTCAATCAAATGCCATCTCTTTGCAACTCCACCGATAATCAAGTCATGTGGTACATTAGTAAAAAGATTCGTTATATCAAAAGAAATTAAGTCAATATGATCATCAATAAAAACATTTTTCAATTTGTCAACAAGAGTAAAACTATTGGAGACATGACTGTTAGCCCTCGGTAAGTTATCATAGAGGATATTATGAATATAAGATGCAAGAAAATATAATGGACTGTTGATAGAAGAAACAATAATACGTAACGGATAGTTAATTTTATGGATTTTTGGTAGGCCATAGCTTGAGACAGTATCCCATCACTCACGTAAAGAGATCTCATCGTTTTATTACAAATGTATCCTTTTTTACACCAACGTGTTAGCAAATTTTTTAACTCGTTAGTAATCTTCCTAACTGGATCCTTGTTCATAACAATGTAAGTACTATTATCAGATAATAAAGTTTCCATTTTTTCTACGTAATTAACCCGATCTAACGCAACCGTAACATTACCTTTATCAGCTTTAGTAATTAGTAAATTTGGATGTTCATTAATGAATTTCCTGGTTAAATTACAACGTTTTATCAAGCGACGATCAACTTTTTTCTTTGTATGCAGACGAAAGGTCACTCCATACAGGAATACAAGGAATATAAAGATAAGCAGTGCAAGAATCCACGGAAAAGGCCTTATAACATCGATAATAATAATGTACAATCTAAACCTGGAGTATCTGGTACTATTACAACCACAATGCAGAAGAAGCCGCGGCAGTTTCCTCTAAGCAGCGCACTTTCTCGCAATAGTCAACAAGTTGCAGATGATCTCATTATTTCCTTCGTTATAGAGACAATGTCTCCAATGGATATCGTAGAACATCGGGCGCTTAAAAATCTTATACAAGGTAATATATATACAGGGTGATAGAAAAGTCTGGAAACGCTCAAATATCTCGAAAACGAAACGTTTCTGAGAAAAATGTTTCGAACCAAAGTTGTAGGATTTCAAATGATCTATTTACTGGCGCTATGAGTTTAATCTTGGGTGGCGTCGCCAAGGTCAGAGCAAGGTCACCTAGAATTTTTTAAATGGGACCCCTACTTTTTATTACTTATTCTTGTAGCTTATTTCGAGAGCTTTCCAAAACACTATAAATAAAGTATTTCTTCATTGAGTACTTTTCGAGTTATGAGGCTTGAAATAATTTCTTAATTTTATATAAACCATAAAATATCTAGTAAAATATTCATTTTTCGATTATCTTACCTTAATACTTTTATGTACAAAATAATGAGAGTAATCAATTGGTGTAAAGAAAACATACAGTTGTTTTTAAAAAAAATATGTAATTGTTAATTGCAAATTACATACTTTTTCTTTGAAACAATTATGTGTTTTCTTTACACTAATTGATTCCTCTCATTATTTTGTACATAAAAGTATTAAGGTAAGATAATCGAAAAATGAATATTTTACAAGATATTTTACGGTTTATGTAAAATTAAGAAATGATTTCAAGCCTTATAACTCAAAAAGTACTTCAGGAAAAAATATTTTGTTATAGTGTTTTGGAAAGCCCTCGAGATAAGCTACAAGAATATGCAATAAAAAATAGGGAGTTCCATTTAAGAAATTGACGGTGACCTTTACGTGACCTTCAAATGACTCTCCAAGGTCAAATCATTGCCACCATCTGATGGTCCCCTTCAAGCCATACAACTTTTGTTTGAAACATTTTTTTTGTTAGATTATTGTAAGTGCCTTAAAAATCGTAGCGACCGTTACGAGGACCATCCTGTATATATATATATATATATACAGGGTGTTGAAAAGAAAGGGTCACATATTTTGATAGCAGGTAGTATTGATCAAAACAAGAAGAAAAGGTCTAATTAACATGGGTCCTAAGACTAATATCTTCAAAGATACAAGCTATTTTGTTATTTGAGCTCTTTGTCATTTTCTTATTAGTCGTGTCATCTTTAGAATGTAATGAACAAAGGAGTAGGGGAGAGTGGGGTACAATGGGGATATCTTTTTTCTAGGTGCCTTAAAAAAAAAAAATAAACAAAGAGAGATAAAGAAACAATTTTTATTTTAATATGAAATGTAATCATTTATCTTCCATAAAAAAACTGAAGTAAAGAAACTGAATGTATGATAACAAAATAAAAACTCTTTTTTTACAAAAAACAAAAAATTTTAATGCTGACTTAGCATTAGAGGAGGTGCTCTATGTGATTGCCATTCACTCTCACGCATCTTTCAGCCCTACGTCTTAGAGAATCACGCAACTCTTTCAAATCACATCATCCTTTGTTCATTACATTCTAAAGATGACACGACTAATAAGAAAATGACAAAGAGCTCAAATAACAAAATAGCTTGTATCTTTGAAGATATTAGTCTTAGGACCCATGTTAATTAGACCTTTTCTTCTTGTTTTGATCAATACTACCTGCTATCAAAATATGTGACCCTTTTTTGCAACACCCTGTATATACAAGGTGAGCCATTTTAATTAACGCACGCAATTATTTCGGAAACAAAGCATTTTAGAGAAAAATGTTTCAGACAAAAGTTGTTTGGTTTCGAGGGGGCCATAAGATGGTATCATTGGTTTGACCTTGAAGAGTTATTTGAAGGTCACATGAAGGTCACCTTCAATTTCTTAAACGGAACCTACTATTTGTCATTGCATATTCTTGTAGCTTATCTCGATAGCTTTCCAAAACACTATAATTAAGTACCTTTTCGTTAAGTACTTTTTGAGTTATGAGGCTTGAAATAATTTCTTAATTTTACATAAACCGTAAAATATCTTGTAAAATATTCATTTTTCGATTATCTTACCTTAATTCTTTTACGTACAAAATAATGAGAGGAATCAACTGGTGTAAAAAAAACACATAGTTTTGAAGAAAAAATATGTAATTTGCAATTAACAATTCCATATTTTTTCTTAAAAACAACTATGTGTTTTCTTTACACCAATTGATTCCTCTCATTATTTTGTACATAAAAGTATTAAGGTAAGATAATCGAAAAATGAATATTTTACAAGATATTTTACGGTTTATGTAAAATTAAGAAATTATTTCAAGCCTCATAACTCAAAAAGTACTTAACAAAAAAGTACTTAATTATAGTGTTTTGGAAAGCTCTCGAGATAAGCTACAAGAATATGCAATGACAAGTAGTAGGTTCCATTTAAGAAATTGAAGGTGACCTTCATGTGACCTTCAAATAACTCTTCAAGGTCAAACCAATGATAACATCTTATGGCCCCCTCGAAACCATAAAACTTTTGTCTGAAACATTTTTCTCTAAAATGCTTTGTTTCCGAAATAATTGCGTGCGTTAATTAAAATGGCTCACCCTGTGTGTGTATATATATATATATATATATATATATATATATATATATATATATATATATATACAGGGTGTTGCAGAAAAAGGGTCACATATTTTACTGTAAATAATTTTACTGTAAATATTTTACTGTATATATATATATATATATATATATATATATATATATATATATATATACAATATATAAATATATATGTAAATATAAATGATTAGTAGTATTATTGGAGTAGAGATTAGTAGAGAGATTCGTAGAGATTATCAAAGGAAATATTCAAAACGTGAAAAAATAGAACAAGCTTCGATGTAAATCAACGATTAAATTATAAAATAAATCGCGATTTAAAATTCGCGAGAAAACGTGACGAATAAATAAATCGATAATAAATCAATACGCTGTATACTTACATCATGAAATAAAACATGAGAAGCACCTTTCACTCTCATTCTTTGGAAGTATTTGTACCTAACTAAATAATCATGTTTCAATTTTGGTACGAGTTTTAGATCAGTATCCTTCTGAGTATTCAACAATTCATTAAAATGTTTCGAACTGGCTATGTTAGTCGGCAAAGTATACAATTTTACATGGTGATCGATTATCACTATGGTTACATTATTTAGCATACCTTTTTTAAAATTTTTAAAAGATTTAAAATTTTTAAATGACATACATCATGAAAAAAATATAAATTGCGTTTATCATCCATTGGATGTTGGCATTTATTTACAACAATTAAGTATTTACCAGCATTTACACCAAAAGATCGTCACATGATTTGATTAGCGGAACCTATGTCTGAAACAATAGCGTACATCTAATCCTTATGGCACGCCGTTTTACTTTTTAATAGCAAACATTTTAAGTACAAAATTAAAAATAAATTTTTTATTTTAAATTAATAAAGAAACTATTTTATGGTACGCCGTTTTACTTTTTAATAGCAAACATTTTAAGTACAAAATTAAAAATAAATTTTTTATTTTAAATTAATAAAGAAACTATTTGGAAACATTATTATTATGTAGACACATAAAAAAAATTATTTAAAATGATGTCAAACGTAAATTTTACCTTAACAGTATAGGTAAAGATAGGAATTTTAGGACATTATTATTATGTGCTGACATAAATATAATTCAATTTTATTACATAGAATCAAAATATTTTTATTTTGTAAATAAATTATTAAAAATTAGAACACATTTTTTTATACACACATTAAAACTATACATGGTCAAAATATTGCAAGTAAATCTTACTTTTATATTTTGTAATTTATATTGTATTGCATTTAAAATGTGCACATTTTTATTAACATTTAAAAGTAATATATAAATTATTTTTTGAGATTATCTAAAATTGTGTGTATTTTAAATTATTATGTGAAGTTATTTTTATGCTGAAAAAGATAATTTAATATATTTTTATAGATTTTATTTTTATTTTATATTTTCAAGGTTTTCAAGATTTATGAAGGATTGAAGAAAATTAATTTATGAAAATAAAATTATGTCGGAGCATAATAAAAATTCACAATTATATTTATGTCCAGACATCATTTTAATTCATAGAATTATTATTATATCGTGACATAATTTTAATTCCTCGAATTTTTATTATATCGCGACATAATTTTAATTCCTCGAATTTTTATTATATCGCGACATAATTTTAATTCCTCGAATTTTTATTATATCGCGACATAATTTTAATTCAAGCTGGTGATTCTTTAGTCTACAATATTGGCAGCACTGAGGAGCGACAACGCGCAAACTCTCTGACGAATAGTGCCTATAAAGTTTCTTTTTTACATGTGGCGTGTGTAACTTTCCCGCGTTTGCCCACATAACCTCAAAAATAATATTACTCGGAAAATAATCTTAAAAGTAAGCTTTTTGGAAAATTCAAGTTGAAATGTCCGATGAAAGGGAAATTGCTAATCGTTTGTTGATGATAGCAACTAGTGCATGCAGTGAATCAACACAAGAAGAACAAGACTTTTCATCTTTGGTGACAGCTACTCGAAGAAGTTTTAGAAGGAATAATGTTATATCTAGTCCATGTAAAGGCAGAAAGAAAAAAGCAACATTTAAAAGAAAAGTGATTTTGATGAAACTAGCACATGCTGATTTTTTTCCATCTAACACAGAATTAAAATTTTTAAAGCAAAGAGGATTAGGTATAGTTTAATTATTATTTATTATTTATCGAATTATTCAATTTATATAATTATTGAATTGTATTTATATTAAATAATAATTGTATTATTAAAAAATTGTATTTCTAGGTTTAGTTGAACAGCCATTCGAAATAGCAAGACATTCTTCATTTGATAAAATAAAAGCAGATATTGTTTCACTTTTTCATCCTCATATTCAAAATTTGTTAAGAATGTGTGGCTTTCGATTGGGAAAAGTAGAGAGAACTAAGAAAATCACTCTTTTAAAAGACATTCAAGATGGAACAGATTTGGAAAAGAAATTACTTCAAAGCAAAATCGTCATATTGCCTCTAAATGATTTTCCAAATGATTTGCCTCTTGTTGAAGATAATTCTTTTTCCGTTCAAACAAATGTGTGATACTTCTATAAATTCCTCAATTCATATGTGTCAGGAAGATAATGATTCTGATCATTTGGAATTAGAGCAAATTTCGTTGAATAATTCAACTATATCACGACGCACAACAATTGCTCGCCAGTCAAGATCAACAACAATGCAATATCAAACAATTGAAAATAATTTTGATAAAGATGAAGAGGAAGAAGAAGAGGAAGAGGAAGATGATCAATTACGTATGTAATTATAATTATTTAATATTTTAATCTACATTATTTATTTAATAATGTAGATTATTTAGTAATGTAGGGATATTCTGTATAACCGTAAAAAAAGATTTTCATTATTTGTTATATTTGACGACTTGACTTTAAAAAATAATAATAAATTATTAATTTAAGGTACTAAGGAGGAAACTAACAGTGTGGAGAAATGCTTTGTAGTACTTCCGTTTCTTCCAGAAAATGCAGAAACTATCACTATCCAAATATCAAGGAGTCATTGTTTTCATGATTTAATGAATATGTACATGGATGAGCAAATAATCAACAAAAATTTGCAAGTTACTTTTCTTGGAGAGATAGGTCTTGATGGAGGCGGTCTTACTAAAGAGTTATTTAATATTTTTTTTATTAAATGCGAAAGTATGTTTTTTCGAGGTGAGGATTGTATAGTTCCATACTTGGAGCTAAGCAAAATAAATGAATTAGACAAATTTGTCATAATTGGACGAATATTGCAGCATATGTTACTTTTGACAAATAATATACCTGCAAAATTATCAAGAATTACATTAATGTTAATTGCAAAGCCTGAAAGAGATATTAATTCTGATATTTTATTACAAGAACTATTACGTTATGTAAATCCGTACTTACGAAAGATTTTGAAAAAAGCTCTGAAAAATGTTATATCTTTAAGTGAAAAGGAAAAGGAGACCATTCAAGATTTTTTTCAAACAAATCGATTTTTTGCGAGACCAAATTCCGAGACATTGTCAGAACAATTAAAAATTATTGCTACAGAAATTTTAATAGAGAAACCTAAAAAATTGATTACAAAAATTCGACAAGGTGTATCACCAGAAAAGTATGCTAATTTTTGGAATAATTGCGATTTTGATGTCTTTTTAGATATGCAGACTCCTACTGCTATAAAAATTGTTAATTGTTTAGTAACTGATCCTCATTTAACAAATGAAGAAAATGATATATTACATTATTTTACCATGTATATTCACTGTCTTGACAAAGATAAATTAACAAACTTGATATTTTTAATTACTGGATCTTTTGTTATGCCATTGCATATTGACGTAAAATTTAATGATACAGTGGGATTAAGTCAAAGACCTATGTTTAATACATGTACTAATACTATAACATTGCCAAAAACATATGCAAATTATGATGACTTAAAGAATGATTTAAATATGTGCTTAAATAGTGAGGAAGCTATGGAATATACAATGTACTAATATTCAAATGTCATTATGTATATTGCCCGTCATTAATTCGTTCCATTTCCCTAGCAAATTTATATAGGATATGTTACATATTTTATATAAATTATCTAGGCAAATGGAACGAATTATTGACGGGCAGTGTACTTAAAAATTTAAGTATTCAAAATTACACAAACGTGCGCGCGCACGCACACACACACACACACACACAAATAAAATAATGCTCAATAATTTAATTAATTGCTTTACCATTTTTTTCAATTTATTTGTTTTATTTAATATTGACAAAACGTTTATTAATTTAAATGGCAATTAGAATTAACAACATTTTTGTTTTCCTTATGCAATTAATTTAATTTTATTGTTTTAGTATTAATTTTAACATTTGTTATTGAACAATAACATTATAATATTAATTTCATATATACATAATGCATATATGCAATATATGCATTATACATAAATACATATATGCATAATTCTATGACGTAAAAAATTATATAGACAATTCTAAGTAAAATGTAAAAAATTTATTTTGATTTTTGTTTAATAAGTTCTGTTTTATTACAATGTTAAAAATTAAATAAGTTTAAAATTACAACTTTAATTGTTCTTATTATAATAACTTAGAAACTGAATATGTATTTTTTTGTTAAAATATGAAGCTACTTAATTATTTATTTATAATTTTATAAATAAAAATAATTTTATTTTTGAAATAAAACAATATTTTTTATTTAATTTCTTGTTGTAATTTATTGTGCTAATATATTATAATAAAATGTATAAGATAGAGAATAATTTTGTTTCACAAAAATGTTCAACAAGTAAATCCCTAAAATTTTAAATAACAATATCTATTTAATGAAGTTAACAAAGTTTATTCATATATCGGTTTATTTATATATAATAGTTGCGTACATTAGTTTATTCATATATAATAATTCATATAATAAAAATAGTAGTTGCGTTCAAATATTAATATGCAATGTTAAATATGATAACCAAAAGCTAAAACTAAAAATCCGTTAAAAGTAAAAATTATAATATTCAAGTACATTAACTTACATAAAATTATATAATATATTTATTATAATATATTAAGAATTTAATAAATTGACACATAGTATATATTTTTCTTTATTACATTTTTCTTCTAAACTAATAATATTTTCTAGATGTAATTTTTGTTCTTCACTTATTTCTAATATCGCACTAAAAGACGAAGAAGGGAGACTCGTGTTATTATTTATAATAGAAGCGGAAAGATCGATCCCTAAATTTTGTAAGGCCTCAGAAAGCTTTTCACGTAAAGTCATATTGGTATCAAAAATATCACGTACTGCTGTGTAAGTCGTATTGTAATTTTCTAATATTCCTTCCAACCACAGTTTTCGTGGAGACTTATTATTTTCTGTTCTCAGACTATGAACGTTCCATGCAGATTGAAATGATGATAACTTTTTATTAATAACATTTTTATAAATATATTGTATACAAAATCTGTGCATGATGTTTTTAATATCTAATAAACCCTGATCTTCTAAAGAATATAATTCAGTATAAATTGAATCACACACTTCTTTATAGACATCTACCCATAATCTTTCAATTCTTTGATTATGGACAGATTTGCCAGTTATATGGCTTCCTCTATGCATACCGCGAATTGTGTTCATTAAAACAGCCACAAGAAGGTTTTCATATCCATGATCTGACCGTACTCGTGAAGGTAGACCATAACTATTTACTGCATGCGCAAAGAAATTGATGACAGGTTCTGCTTGAATAGATGTATCACAATTTAAATATATTATTAATCTAGAATATCCATCGATGCAACCATGAATCACAAAACCCCATCTATAAATTATAATATAATTATATCTATAAATAATTATAAATAATAAATGTGTAAAAGAATAAGAAAGAATAGATAATTAGCATTAGTATTGTAGAAATAACAGAAAGAAATTATACCTTGAAAGTTTTAAATGTGCATCCATGTGCCATAAAGAATTTGGTGTGGCTACTTTGTAAGTTCTTCTCTTAATCGTCTGGCTCCATCTGCTCGCAGTTCCAATTGGATCCATTGCATTCAAAATTTCTCTTATTCGATTTCTTTGTACACAAATTCCTGCTGCCTTTAAATATGACTGCATCATCTGTAATTTATTCTTATTATTATAATTATTCCCAGATATATTAACAAGAATATGATATAAAAGTAAGTCATCAGTGTAAAAATTAATAAAATTTTTTATTTCTGACTAAATTGACAATCAAGTTTGATTATAACATGCATGACGTTTCGACCATCGGTTTTGGTTCTTATCAAGTGATTTCTTTTACGTGAGTTCAGATATTGACGGTTGTTATTTAATCACATTATAAAATGTTTGGTAAACCGACTTTGAAAAGCACCTACTCATGTCAATGCATATTGCAATCAAACTTGATTGTCAGTTTAAATAAAATAAAAAATTTTATTAACAAGAATAATTTAAAAATTTTTAACAGAGGGAGGGAAAGAGAGAGAGAGAGAGAGAGAGAGAGAGAGAGAGAGAGAATAAATACTGTATGTCCAGCTCTTGGATGTTCTTCATGAATTTGTGCAATTTTTATTCTCAATTCATTATCTGATATTTGTGAATATCGTGCATGCATAGGCATATTTAATTCATATAACTTTTTATAAATAATATTTCTTGAACAACCTAAGAGGTTTGCCATACTAATAGCAGTATACCCTTCATTGTATAATAAAGTCAATTGCTCTTCATTTAACTGAACAGCAGGACGACCTTTTCCTGTTTATAACAATAATTAAATAAATATAATTAATATAATTAATATTTAGTTAAATTTAATAAATAATTAAATAATATTATTATAATTAAATGAACATAGTTTATAATCTTATTATTTTAAATCTTAATTTATAATCTTATTATCTAAATTTTATTAAAATTGTATAATAATAAAAAATACTAACTGTTCGATCTTATTCTAGGAGCAATATAGCTTTCTTGCTGATGTTCTTCACGTCGTATTAGAAATAAAGCCTCTATTGCTTCTAAAAGTTTATTATAAGTGTTTACTGATATTTTGGTAGATATTCTCCTCAAATTTGTCTTAGCCATGTACAGTGGACTATATTCTATATTTTTCGAACTTTGATAAGATCTTATAGCGTCAGCAATTATTTGTCGAATTCGCCTAAGAGTCCTTGTTACATGGATTTCTACTTGATTTCTCTCTTCCATATTAGTAGCTAGATAAAATATAAATTTTTTATTACTAATTTGTAATAAATGCAAATATAACTATTCTTTACTATTATATGTAATAATATAAACAAAGAACTCACTTACCTGCTTTTTTTATTTTTCAAACAATATTTCCGAGGTTATGTGGGAAAACACGTGGGTGAGTCACATACGCACATGTAAAAAAAGAACTGTTTATATATATACACTATTTGATTCTGCGCGTTGTCGCTACCCATTGCTGCCAATATTATAAAATTAAAAATTACTAGCTCGAATTAAAATTATGTCGTGACATAATTTTAATTCCTTGAATTTTTATTCTGCCATGACATAATTTTAATTCATCGTATTATTATTATGTTCTGACAATTTCAATTCATCGAATTTTTATTATTTCACGATATAAACAATTCATGAATTAAAATTATGTTTCAACATAATAATAATTCTATAAATTAAAATTGTCGGAACACATAGTGATACGATAAATTAAAATTATGTCGTGACATAATTTTAATTCGCGGAAATAAAATTATGTTGCGACATAATAATAATTCCATGAATTAAAATTATGTCTGGACATAAATATAATTCTGAATTTTTATTATGTCCTGACATAATTTTAATTTATTAATAAGAATCGCAATTTTCTTAAAACAATTATTTTTTGAAACTTTTATATTGAATAGAATATTTTTTATATTATTAAAAAGTAAAACGGCGTGCCATAAATCCTATTTCATGGGCTTTTTCAATGAATTTTAATATAAGTGGTTTAAATTTACTACCGTCTGTATGTTTGCTAGTATAATAATAATCAACGATTTGTTTCTATCGTTGTGCTATTTCTACTAGCATAAATACAAGTACATGTGTCGCAACCTCAGTAGTATCATGCTCAGGTAATGTGACATTACCTACATAGGTCCCGGTAGAATTATCGTAACACAATTCAGGTGTTATATTGATTTCATCCATAATAATTAAACAATCTCTATTGATTAAGTTTGAAAATTGTGAAATTTCGATTTTCAAAAAATGAAAAATTTTGTTAGGAGTTTCGCTTAAAAATTTCCAGTTTTCTAATTTACTTCTAAGAGACGGTAAAGGATGATGTTGATGTAATAATTCTTTATAATCAAAAATGCCACAAGCAAATTTTAACAGATATGCTTTTACCAATGTATTATCGCACTAGTTCAAAATTTTTCGATATTTTCCAGTTAAAATTTTTAATTGGTGATCATTGAAAAGTTTATTAATTACTGATGATGTTTTTTGTAATATACATACTTGATTTTGAAGGCTTTTTATCTTTGCTTTTAAGGTTTTGCCGAATATAATTCATTATGCAGCCTGATTACTGTAATCTATTAATGGTACATGACTAATTGCGCGAATACGGTTCATGTGAATCATGTGCAAAAGTTATACGCGAAATATTATGGCGCATAAAAAATTGCTATTCATTCTTTCTTTTCAATGCGATATAGTAGCAAAAATTTGTATTCATAATACAGCTTGCAATACGATACAATCGCGCATGATTATAATTCAAAAAGATGCTAAACAACGTTAAAGATCAAATTAGAATTTGCATAACATGCAAAATAAAGATTATAAAATTACTTTTTGAATTTTGAATTTTGAAAACTCATTCTACATACATATGTGTTTGTATATGATTATATTATGAAATAAGAGGTGCCTTCCGTTTCACGCATAAAACGCATAAGCTGCAGAGAAAACTATTCCGTTTCATTTAATGCGCGCATTGATAGCGCATAGAATTTCCTAGAATCCCCCCACTTCCAGCGCATCAGCTACTACAGGTTGGACCCGAAGAAGTTAATGCGAGCATGCGCAGAGAGTTAACAACCTCGTGTATATACACATGTGATACATGTGTGTGTCATTTACTTCGATAGCAGCCATACTGTTTCACATTAAACGCATCAAAAGTCATTCCGTTTCCAAGACTATATTTGCGCATTAATAGAAACGGAACGATATTAATGCTCGCATCACACTGATTGCGAACTATGCGCTCAATGCGTGAAACGGAAGGCACCCTAGGAGATGAGCATTTGAAAATCGGTATTCATGATTTTTTTATTATGGTTCAAGGAATAAAAATATTTATTTATATAGTCGCTAACTATCTATAGTCTCTAAAGTATACTAATTGCCTTACTATTACCTTAATATATTCTTCCGTGATACTTGTTCACTCATCTATGTTTTTTCAATGTCTCTATGTTTGTTTAGTTTTCTCATTTATCAATTATTTGTAACTGAAATAAGTCGAAAAAGAATGTGTATGCCTATATTGTCGTCTTGTCTATTGAATATTACTATGTGACATATTTGAGCGTGTTCCATATAAGATAGTTTTGACTCTTTTATTTAAACGCTATAATTTCACATACAAAGAATAATATAAAAATTATTATGCAATATCATTATCACGCGACTGAGTTTATGCGATAAAAAAGTCCAATGTACCAAGGAGTGCAAAGTCTCCTATTCGGAATTTTTTATATTCAACATACTACCGTGCTAAATACGATACACTTTAATCTTCTCTGCGAAAATCACGCCACCGCTAATTAAGTAAATATTCAATTTTTTCAATAATAATTCTCAAATTATTCCGTTCCGTTCGCGATTAAATATATGATTTTTATAATATATGATATTTACTACTAAATGTTCTTTACCGGTCATAATGCACCATAAATCTATAGCAACATATGTAAATTTGCAATCATCTACATGAAACAAGGATAAGCAAAGATAAAGCAAAAAAACTTACTTTTATTGTTCATTCGAAACAAGATTCATTCACATCGTTTGATATTTTCAATACGAAATGACGTTTACAATTATATACTAGATATAATCGATATAAATCTTCAATTTTTAGCATAAAGTGAAATTTACGTTATTCGCTTGAAAGCTATTTTATTTTTTGCTATTTAAATTTGGAAACACCAAATAATACAAAATTATATTACTTCACGATTATAAACTACTTTGCGCAAAAAGTTACAAATCTGCATGGAATCATAAAATTATAAATTTCATTTTGTACAGAAAAGTCTCGGGTGATGCGAAAGTTTTCTTTACGCAAAAAGTTACAAACTTATATTGATATAATTATATAGATCTCGTCATGCATACATTTCTTATAAGCACCAGAATGTCGGATAAATCTTAAAAACTTTTAAATCCGTGTAAAATCCTTCTCAACTTATATATTCACTTTTTAAATTTTAAATATCTTATTTAAATATCTGTTTGTTTGTTAAGTATGCGTATGCATAATAATATCTAACTGAATTCAATATTAAATCTTTCATTATCAATCTAAACTTCGCTTTGTACGCATTTATATTCATAAATTGATAAAATTTAATAAGTTACTCATGATTACGATTTCCACAATATGTCAAAGTCATATGATTTTCATTTTTCTCATAATTTAATATACAGTGAAAAAATTAAATCGAAAATTAAATAGAAGAATTAAATAGGAAATTAAATCCAACCTTTGTAAATAACAACTTATCAATTCTTGACAGTAATAAATGTTTCTTGGATATCAATCAAAAAGCAAAAGAATTAATAAACTAATTAATTGATAAAATTGTCACACAATAATATAATCAATAAACAATGATTAAATTAATAAATTAATTATTAAGTAAATAATAATTAATATAAAAGAAAAAATATATACTTATTAAAAATCTCAGCTATTTTAAATTTATTAATTTTGACATCAAATTTATATTCAGCAGTTTCAAAATCTTTTATATACATAGATATAAACTAAATATACAGGGTGTCCCGAAACTAATGCTTGATATTTTAAAGGCAGATTCTCTGGCCAATTTAAAAACGATTTTTCTTTAGCGAAAATGTCGAGGAAGATCATTATTTTTTGCATATTCCCAATTTTTGTCATCATGTATCTTTCTAACTAAGCCTTAAATTAAAATTCTTAAAGTAAACTCTACCTAAAATTAACTAAAGAATGTGACTTTATTAATATTTTATTCCCATAAGCCTTAGTTTGCGAAAAACCCTTTATTTTCAATCGTTTATAACTCGAAAACTATTAGTGCTGCGACATTTTCGCTGAGGAAAAATCGTTTTTAAATTGGCCAGAGAATCTGCCTTTAAAATACCAAGCGTTAGTTTCGGGACACGCTGTATACTTATATAGGAGTACAGATGTATAGACAAAAAGTATAAAAAGTTGTAAAATAATTAATAGATTGCTTTTAATTATTTAATTATTTGTACAAATGTAGTAAATGTAATTACGAAATTCTCTTATTAATCTTTATAAATATTTTCTTTTTTAAATGTGAAAATGCTTCTAAAATATAGATTTAATTATAAATAAAATAACTATAAGAAATTAGGCTCCGTATATTAAAACATAAACTTTAAATTTAGACGGGCCATCAGAGCTAAATTATTTTAAAATTCACGCTGGCGAAAGATGGCGTTATTTCCTAATTTAATATATATTTGTAGGCGACCGAGAAGTATCGAGTTGAAGGGTCTGAATAGCTCAGTGGTAAGAGCAGTCGCTCGGCAAGCGAAAGACTCGGGTTCGATTCCCGATTCAGCGACTTTCGGCCCAATATTTTTCTCGCCTACAACACTACAGGGGGGAAAAGAGGGATAATAATTAAATAATTTCTCAAATTGAGAATTATTTAAAATTTGCTTGGTATCGTACCAAGAAAATTTGTGCCCCGTGCACACAAATAAGTTTCAACGAGAACTTAATTCTCGTTGAAATTACGCACTACCATCCGCGTTTAGCTCTGATGGCCCGTCTAAATTTAAAGTTATAAATAAAATATAAAATTTTTCTAATATATATATGTACATATATATATTAGAAAAATTTTATATTTAAAAAAATATTGTAACATATATATATATATATATATATATATATATATATATATATATATACAGGGTGTTTCATTTTAATCCGACCAGTCGAATATCTCGAAAACCAAGCCCGGGAGAGAAAAATATTTCAGACAAAAGTTGTTTGGTTTCGAGGGGGCCATAAGATGGTGACAATAATTTGACCTTGAACAGTCATTTGAAGGTCACATAAAGGTCACCTTAAATTTCTTAAATGGAATACCCTATATATTTTTGCACATTCTTGTAGCTGACATCGAGAGCTTTCCAAAACACTATAATTAAGTACCTTTTCGTTAAGTACTTTTTGAGTTATGAGGCTTGAAATAATTTCTTAATTCTACATAAACCGTAAAATATCTAGTAAAATATTCATTTTTCGATTGAGAATTATTTAAAATTTTTATCTTATTTTTTTATCTTACCTTAATACTTTTACGTACAAAATAATGAGAGGAATCAATTGGTGTAAAGAAAACACATAGTTGTTTTGAAGAAAAAATATGTAATTTGCAATTAACAATTCCATATTTTTTCTTAAAAACAACTATGTGTTTTTTTTACACCAATTGATTCCTCTCATTATTTTGTACATAAAAGTATTAAGGTAAGATAATCGAAAAGTGAATATTTTACAAGATATTTTACGGTTTATGTAAAATTAAGAAATTATTTCAACCCTCATAACTCAAAAAGTACTTAACGAAAAGGTACTTAATGATAGTGTTTTGGAAAGCTCTCGAGATAAGCTACAAGAGTGTGCAAAAATATATAGGGTGTTCCATTTAAAAAAATTGAAGTGACCTTCACGTGACCTTCAAATGACTCTTCAAGGTCAAACCAATGATACCATCTTATGGCCCCCTCGAAACCAAACAACTTTTGTCTGAAATATTTTTCTCTCCCGGGCTTGGTTTTCGAGATATTCGACTGGTCGGATTAAAATGAAACACCCTGTATATATAATATGATAAATTATGTTACAATATTTTTTTAACTAATTTTAGTGTGTCAAATGTTTCTAAATTGTAACATAATCAAGTATTTTGGAAGCCAAGGTTTGATGGAGAATCTGAAATCAGATTTTGAAAATTCAAGATGGCGGATCCAATATGGTGGACAAAAATTTTAATTTTGCTCAAATTTGAACTGAGAACTGAAAACATGGATTTTTGGGGTCGCTGATCTGGAATCTGATTTCAGATTCTCCATCAAACCCATATATACAGTTTTCAGTCCAGGTTTTCGGGTTTATAGTTCAAAGTTTACAGGTTTAATGTGAATGCTCATGAGGTTGGTGGGCTATAACGGCGCAGGGTTTGGAATTCATCATGTCATCTTAAAATGGCCGTAACTTTGCAAGGAAAAATCGTAGATGACCATTCGACAGCTCATTTTGAAGGGAAAGAGTAGTACTAAATGATGCAATTAAAAGAAAAGAGCTAAAAAATTTTGTGCGTTCTGTACATAACCTCAAAAGTAACCCAAAAAGCCATTTTTCGAGTATATAACCTCAAATATCTCAAAATCCTGACGTGATGGGCCAATTCTGACCTCGGATTCGGATTCTACGCAGAAAATTACTTCGGAAATGACCCTCAGCTGCCCAACAACAATCATGACCCCATTTTTTGTAGACCTGTGTAATCGAAACCATAAATAGACACGCGCGCGGCATAATTATTATCACACAAATGATGACACGCGAAGATATTTTGACAAACATTTTGTGGTCCGTATTGTTTATGAACATAAGTTTTATTTAAATTAAAGTAGTAAAGAAGTACATGTCGAAAAAACAACTTATCATGTTCCATTTTAAATCGAAAATTAACTCAAATTAAAAAAATATTTCTTTCACAAAAAATGAATTTTTGCGCACTCAATTTTATTGACAAATGCCTAACTTTACTACATTTGCAGCTGGAGCCATCTAATTATGAGGGGCGGGAACTTGTTAGTTATACTCCTAATATATATAAAATTTTTAGAAAATTCTTATATCTATCAAATGAAACTTACATTGGACGTGTACCAAATAATGAAGATTGGTTCAAATTAAGAAGGAAGGTCTTGTACTGTTTTGCGATATTTGCAATAATTAACGAAAAATTAATTAAAGAAGATCGGCGCCGCGCGCTTCTAGCCACGCGCATTGGCCGATCTTCTTTAATTAATTTTTCGTTAATCATTGCAAATATCGCAAAACAATAGAAGACCTTCCTTCTTAATTTGAACCAATCTTCACACTTCGGGACTGCGAAACATTTCCTGACACCCTGTATATATATATACATATATATGTATTATTAGAGAAGTATTTTATTATATTTTATTTCTTATATTTAAAAAAAAATAGAAATAAATTAAAATTTTTAATAAGTATTATTGTTTTAGCTTTCTTATATTATATTGGTAAAACAATTAATCCTTTGCTATAATAAAGATCGTTAATATATCAAATTTTAATAAAGCAAAAACCTATGTTACTTCGACAAGTATACATTATTGGAAATCTAAACCATATTTTGAATTAAATTAATTAAAAAGTCGCCTTTGCTATATAATATTATCCTATTTTCAGTTATAATCATTATTTTATAGAGCTTTGAAACTTGATTACTGTAACACAGAAGACTAGTTGTCAATGTATCTTGGCTGTAGATTTGCTGAGCTATCAAAATTTTTAGCTGTTTCAGCAAATTTTTTTCCGTGTATTTTTCTTATATTATATTACGTAGTAAAAAAATTAAATGGCGTGCGTTTTGTAATGTTCTAATATAAAAAAATATATGTAAGATATAAATTTATATTTTATATTGTTCATTTTTCACGCCAGTTTGAACAAAAAATGCGCCTTTCATCCAAATAATAGAACACACTTAGGACATAATAAGTATAAAATAATATTACAATGTAATGAAAGTATAAAATAATATAACACAATTATACTGTTGTATTTACTTTGATCTAATTAAATATTCACAATTCTGCGATAATGTTCCGATGAACTTTAAATTTACGTATAATATATTGATTTAAATATGAAATGTATAATTTATATTGCATAATTCTGTCTTGAAAAATGAAAAGGGCAAACGCTGTTAAGCGTTAAGATAAGTACGTATATATACAAATATTAAGATATCAAATGCGATAAGAGCCAAACGCGGGTGATTGTGCGACAGTTTCACAGAAAAATAATTTGTCTGTAAAACTGATATTTGTGCACAGGGCACGGATTTATCTTGGTTAAACCAAGTAAAATTTAAAATCTCAATTCGAGATTCTTATAATACCCCTCTAACCCCCCAAAGAAGTTATAGGCGAGGAAAATAACAGGCCGAAAGTCGCTGAATCGGGAATCGAACCCGAGTCTTTCGCTTGGCGGACGACTACTCTTACCACTGAGCTATTCAGACCCCACGACCTGACAGCTCTCTCGCCCGAATATAAATATCTATTGCTAATTACACCTCTTTCACGCCGGTGTGAACAACAAGACTTGGGTTCGATTCCCGATTCATTGACTTTCGGCCTGTTATTTTTCTCGCCTATAACTTCTTTGGGGGGTTAGAGGGGTATTATAAGGATCTCGAATTGAGATTTTAAATTTTACTTGGTTTAACCAAGATAAATCCGTGCGCTGTGCACAAATATCAGTTTCACAGACAAATTATTTTTCTGTGAAACTGTCGCACGATCACCTGCGTTTGGCTCTTATCGTATTTGATATCTTAATATTTGTATATTTACATTTAGAGCCTTACTATCTTCTTAATTATAAGTACGTATAATTATATATATGTGATGTTTGATAATAACCATATCTCTCATCTGTAGATAGAGTAGTTTTGGACTGAACAGGAATTTTCGTACCATTAAACATTGGGATTAATAATCAAACAATCAATACTCAATTAATAATTAAATTTAATTATGTATTGCGTTTAGCAATTGCGTAACATGTCTTGGAATATCTCTTTTCGTCACGCATCTATTCTCGCGTGGATTTTTATTAATTAATTTCTCATTAATTATTTTAAAAATCATACAAAACGGTAGAGAACTTCCTTATTTGATTTGATCCACTTTCTGCACAGGAAAGGTGATATAATTATTATCAGACATGTATGTGTACAAATAGATCTATCTTTTGCATTAAATACTTTTAAGTTTTTATATTTTTATTCGAAAATAATAAAAAAGAATGAATAAATTTAATTTATCAAATTTAAAAAATATCTTTTTAAAGCTGTACAGCTACTAGAAACTAAATATGCAATAAAATTTTTATCAGAAATATTATTTAATTAATATTTCATTATTTAATGTAGAAAATTAATTTTGACTGCTGTGAATTTCAAAAGGGTGTTTTACTTTATAAAATTCTATTATTATTTATAATAAGTTTACATATTTTTTGAAACTTTATATTTTACAACTGTACATATGAATTTGAATAAAAAATTCATCTCGTATTTAAATATATTTTCTAAAAACCGCAAATTAGTACATCGCAATAATCGCACTAGTATATTTTTTAAACCGCGTTTAAAACATTAACATATTTTAAATACGCAGTTCTACTTTGTGCATCCATTGAACTTTGTGACATAATGCACGTGTTGTTCATTTTAATTGTAAAATTATACTGATTATACAATCCACATATTTTCCGATCAAATTATTAGTATTCTGAAGCTTATACAAGGTTTGTCAAAAGTGTGGAAACCCCTAAATATCTCACAAGAGGTGCATTTTAGAAAAAAATGTTTCAGGCAAAAGTTGTTTGGTTTTAAAGGGGCCATAAGAAGGTACCATTGGTTTGACCTTGAAGAGTCATTTGAAGGTCACGTGAAGGTCACTTCAATTTTTTTAAATGGAACACCCTATATATTTTTGCACACTCTTGTAGCTTATCTCGAGAGCTTTCCAAAACACTATAATTAAGTACCTTTTCGTTAAGTACTTTTTGAGTTATGAGGCTTGAAATAATTTCTTAATTTTACATAAACCGTAAAATATCTTGTAAAATATTCATTTTTCGATTATCTTACCTTAATACTTTTAAGTACAAAATAATGAGAGGAATCAATTGGTGTAAAGAAAACACATAGTTGTTTTGAAGAAAAAATATGTAATTTGCAATTAACAATTTCATATTTTTTCTTAAATACAACTATGTGTTTTCTTTACACCAATTGATTCCTCTCATTATTTTGTACATAAAAATATTAAGGTAAGATAATCGAAAAATGAATATTTTACAAGATATTTTACGGTTTATGTAAAATTAAGAAATTATTTCAAGCCTCATAACTCAAAAAGTACTTAACGAAAAGGTACTTAATTATAGTGTTTTGGAAAGCTCTCGAGATAAGCTACAAGAGTGTGCAAAAATATATAGGGTGTTCCATTTAAAAAAATTGAAGTGACCTTCACGTGACCTTCAAATGACTCTTCAAGGTCAAACCAATGGTACCGTCTTATGGCCCCTTTGAAACCAAACAACTTTTGCCTGAAATATTTTTTTCTGAAATGCACCGTTTGTGAGATATTTAGGGGTTTCCACACTTTTGACAAACCCTGTATATTGAATTGTTACACAGGTTATACATTCATATCTGATTTAATAGTAAGACACGTTTTGCTCTATGATATGAGGCAGCTATTGTAATAGTCAGTTTTATAAAGTTGTGTTTTTATTAGAATCGCCGCGCGCTGCTAGTTTTATAAAAAATTTTTTTTTAATTTTTGAATGTGGTGAGTACAAATTCTTTTTTTGCACTTTTCTGTATATATTCTTTTTCAATTTTTGAGTAAATTATTTCGAAGATTATTTCTATATGACAACTATAAATTTCACTCTCTGTCTTTCTAAAATACGATAACGATTCGTAAACGCGTCCGGATAGCTTGACAGCTATCTCTCAACTCAGCTGTTCTTCTCTTTTCAACAACCCTTGACAAAGACCAGATGTTCAATGCCGACTTGACGATCACGAACATCAGGGACGTAACACTTATATAATTCTGAATAAAATCTGAATAATTCTAAATAAAATCCTAATATCTTTTTTCAGATTTATTAGAATTTGTAGAAAATGAATAATAATAAACGGTTCAATCCATATGTCAGCGTTAATGCAGAGGAAGAAATAGTTATCTCTGGTATCGCTGGACGATTTCCTAATTCTGATAATATAAAAGAATTTCAGGACAATCTTTTCAATAAAATGAATCTTGGTTCGGAAGATCACCAACGCTGGACCAACTGTAATGATATATTTTTTCAAATTTTTTTTCTGTCTCGGGAAAAATGTCTACACAATAATATATAATAAATAAAATTAATTAAAGTATATATGAAATATATTGATCCAGTTTTTATTTTCTTGTAAATCTCTATTTCTATATACAAAAATGAAAAATAATTTTAAAAATAATTATAATTTTTACATAAAAAATAAATAAAATTAAAAGAATTAAGGAAAAGTGATCTACATATAATTATGTAAAAAGAAAAAGAAAAAGTTGACTATATATGTGGGAACTTCTTTTTATTTCTTCAAATCTCATTTTTTCTAAAAGAAACAATGAAAAAATTATTCTTTCAATTATTCATCGATTATTCTGTTTATTATTTTTTCTACAGGGTGTCAGGGAAATTTTTGCCCACACGAAGTAAGGAGGTAGATTGGCTCAAATTAAGAAAGAAGGACTTATACTGTTTTGTGATATTCGCAATAATTAACGAAAAATTAAATAAAGAATATCGGCCAATCTGCGTGAGTAGAAGCGCACGGCGACGAGAGTCGTCCCACTGTAATCTTATACTAGGCGCGCGGCGAAGCGATGGGCGGATCGCTCTCCGAGACATGATGGTGGCGTGCGATATATCGCAATACCGCGCCGAAAAATGACCCGTCCTTTTAGTGGCGAGAAAATGATGCGCTATCATTTCCACACCACCTTGCGGTAGATAGCATGGTGCGCTTTTTTTATAGTGGTTTCCTCCATAGGCCTATTCCACTCTCAATTTAAATATTTGTGAAAATTGTTCAAAATGCCGTTACTGTACGCTGAATGTATCGTAAATATAAAAAATTGATGATGACAGTACCTTCACAAAAATTGATCCGTGGTTGAAGATCCTTCGATAAAATGTGTTACACACGTTGGTAATGATACGGACGTAATCCATTACACGTAAAGCGTGATGTACTGCGTATCGCGAAAAACCAAATTTGTGTGCCACATGACGCACGCTAGTTCCAGGATTTTCATAAAATGCTTCCAGAATCCTTTCTTCATCTCGTACACGAAGATGCACTGCTGGACCGGTTATCCCGATATTATGCACGACACCCAGTTTCACATAATTATTGCACAACACGTAAAATTGTACGTCCACTTGGTTTTCGTGCACGCCCGGGAAATCATCCCACGTAAATTGCGGCCGCACGATAAGTATTTTCTCCCACTAGCCTGTATGCCACAATCATATCCGTATATTCCTGCAGAGTACACTTCATTTTCACTGTTAATTTACTACGCGAACACATGATTTTTACTAAAACCGTCTCAGCTCTCGCAGGCTGTTGTCAGAGTGCATACGCCAGCAGCATGCAACTACAGCTGAGCGGACATGTGAGTGTAATCATAATGCGCAGGCGCCGAGCTCACACGTACGCTTACACTCGCATGTCCGCTCAGCTGTAGTTGCGTGCTGCTGGCGTATGCACTCTGGCAACAGCCTGCGAGAGCTCAAACGGTTTTAGTAAAAATCTTGTGTTCGCGTAGTAAATTAATAGTGAAAATGAAATGTACTCTGCAGGAATATACGGATATGATTGTGGCATACGGGCTAGCGGGAGAAAATACTTATCGCGCGGCCGTAATTTACGTGGAATGATTTTCCGGGCGTGCACGAATGCCAAGTGAACGTACAGTTTTACGAGTTGTGCAATAATTATGTGAAACTGGGCATCGTGCATAATATCGGAATAACCGGTCCAGCAGTGCGTCTTCGTGTACGAGATGAAGAAAGAATTCTTGAAGCATTTTATGAAAATCCTGGAACTAGCGTGCGTCGTGTGGCACATGAATTTGATTTTTCGCGATACGCGGTACATCACGCTTTACGTGTAACGGATTACGCTCGTATCATTACCAACGTGTGCAACACATTTTATCGAGGGATTTTCAACCAATCAATTTTTGTGAAGGTACTGTCATCATCAATTTTTTACATTTACGATACATTCAGCGTACGGTAATTAACGGCATTTTGATTTTCGCATTAAATTGAGAGTGGAATAGGCCTATGGGGGAAACCACTATAAAAAAAGCGCACCATGCTATCTACCGCAAGGTGGTGTGGAAATGATAGCGCATCATTTTCTCGCCACTAAAAAACGGGTCATTTTTCGGCGCGGTATTGCGATATATCGTACGCCACCATCATGTCTCGGAGAGCGATCCGCCCACCGCTTCGCCGCGCGCCTAGTATAAGATTACAGTGGGACGACTCTCGTCGCCGCGCGCTTCTACTCACGCTTCTACTCACGCAGATTGGCCGATATTCTTTATTTAATTTTTCGTTAATTATTGCGAATATCACAAAACAGTAAAAGTCCTTCCTTCTTAATTTGAGCCAATCTACCTCCTTACTTCGTGAGGGCGAAAATTTCACTGACACCCTGTATATGTATACAGACAGAGATTATATAAGAATAAGAAAACATATATATATATATATATATATATATATATATATGGATAAGTATATTTTATATATGTGTTATGAACGTAATCGCGAATATCGGGATCGTAAATGAGCTGAGCCACTTCTCTAAGTTTAAAAGGTTTTGAATTACGCTGGATTTCACTTAATTCTTGCGTAGTGAGGCACGTGTCCTTTTCCTTTCTTAGTCATTAGTTAGTTGACAAGAACGCGTATGTCGCTGTAGTCGCGCACATGTAGCGCCGTATGCGATCACGGGCCCATAACTAATTATCATGTAGTTATCCTTAATTATTAAAGTACTTAACATAATACCCCTCCATATATATATTAAAGGGTTACCTTTATCTAACATGAAAATTTTTTGAAAGAAAGAACAAAACTTAGTATGACACATTAAATATGCAAACAAACTTACAATACTAATTGATCGAATAATAATAGTTGAATACTAGAAATAATCTATATCGCATATTACTATCTTTGGTTAGTGTCTTTGGTTATGATTTCATAAGAGATCTTTAACTTAAATATTTTAAATATATGACGTCAAACTTGTGAGTCAGCTTTCACTTCCAAGGGTAGTGGACATAATTTTGTGAAGGCGCGACGAATGACGCTTGAAGCTGTGCGTATTGACGCAACTCTTGCAATGCCATC
Source organism: Camponotus vicinus (assembly GCF_025532165.1). Lineage (NCBI taxonomy): Eukaryota > Metazoa > Arthropoda > Insecta > Hymenoptera > Formicidae > Camponotus > Camponotus vicinus. The sequence continues at coordinate 14,507,175 of NW_028141946.1, forward strand.
CGTGCCGGTATATGTGTTTTCAATTCTTCCCAGTTTCCACTTAAACGGTGGAAGATTGTCCTCCTTGATCCAAACAAGTGCATCTCGTGGCACAGTGGGAAATGGAGACCGCCACTTGGTTCGCTGTTGTAGCTCCGATATGTATTCCTTGTTCCATCGCTCCCACAGGTTTTGTTGAATTTGCTGCAATCTTTGCCAAATAGATAATCGAGATTCCTTAATATACTGTAAGCTCGGGTCAATGACACAGTCGAATCGCCGTCCAATGAGAAAATGAGCGAGGGTTAGGGGGGAAAAATCATTTCGATCAGAGGAAAGAGGAGTTAGTGGACGAGAGTTTAAAATGGCCTCGATCTGAACTGCTCTGCTCTGCCATCGCTTCATTTATGACGTTTGCTTCTTCGCTCAAAAATTTATTTAACTCTTTGAGAGCGTTGTTTCCACCAACAAAGTTTTTACCGTTATCAGAATAAATCTGTGCCGGTTTTCCTCTGCGCGATACGAAACGTCTCAACGTTGCTAAAAATGCCTCCGCTGTCAAATCTGAAACGAGCTCAAGTGCATGGCTTTGGTAGCAAAGCAAATGAATAAGCAAATGTAACATTTTGATATTTTACAACCCCTTCCTTTGCGATCTTTTATTTGAAAAGGCCCCGCATAATCGACGCCCGTAGTTTTAAAGGGAAATGTGGTTGTAACTCTAGCGGAGGGAAGATGACCTATGATATGCTGCATTGGTCTAGGATTAGCTCGAAAACAGTATGTACAAGATTTAACGATCTTACGAGCTAAAATTCTATCTCTTAAAGGCCAAAATCGTTCCCGAATGGACGCTAAAAGTGCTTGAGGCCCTACATGTAATAATTGCTTGTGCTTCTCAAAAAATAAGCTCTCCGTAAATATCTCTGTGATTTCCCGGTAAGAGAATCGGATGCTTCTTGCCCTTTTCGAATTCTGAATTACCTAATCGTCCTCCAACTCTTATAATGCCACTTTCGTCGAGGAACGGATTTAATGAGGCTATTGGCATTTTCGTCAGACTAATGCCCTGTTGTATCATCACTATCTCCTTATCAAAGCTTGATCTTTGCACGTGTTTTATCAGAAACATCATCGCTTTTACGATGCTGAATAATTGATGTTCCAGCTTCATACTTTTTTTATTTTAGCTTGTTTATGAATTGAATACAGTACGCCAATATTCTCACCACTTTCGAAAGAGCAGAGTGACGCAGAAGAAACTCGTCGAAGATGCTATTCTGTAAATTCGTTGTTGCTAAAACAAATTTCGCTGGCTGCGTGTTTATTGCACACGATAATCGATCAGGCCAACATCGAGGATCCTCTTTTAAGAAGGCAGGTCCGTGCCACCAGAGTGCGGACGAATTTAGTTCTTGAAGATGTGCTCCACGAGAGAGTAAATCAGCGGGATTCTGATCCGTAGGCACATGACGCCATATTCTACCATTACTCAATTCCTGTATACATGCCACACGATTGGATTCGAAAACTGGCAGGCCGTTTGGCTGAGCATTTAACCAGCCCAGGACTATAGTGGAATCGCTCCAATAAGTGACAGAATTGATATTAGTGTCCAAAGCGCATTCAACAGTTGAAATCAATCTAGCGAGCATCAACGCCGCGCAGAGTTCCAGGCGAGGAATCGTTTGAGTCTTCAAGGGTGCGACTTTAGTCTTGGCGCATAATAGGTTAATGTGAATTTTTGTTTCGTTGTCAACGGCACGAATGTAGACACAAGCTCCGTAAGCGCTCTTAGAAGCATCAGCAAATCCGTGTATTTGTATTTCCACTGTGTTTGGTGGCGTGGCTTGCCTTGGAATTGGGAGATTGCTGAGCGACTTAAATTGCTTGTAATATTGTATCCATCTACAATGCAGATTGACGGTAGGCTTTCATCCCAGGATAATTTCTCCAACCATAGGCTTTGGATTAGAATTTTTACTATTATAGTGTATGGTGCTAAAAGGCCTAATGGATCGAAAATCATTGATGCTATAGAAAGTATATTGCGTTTTGTAACTTGCTTGTTGCTTGGCAAGTCTACGCTATACGTTAGGATGTCATCCTTGACTCGCCAAGTTAACCCTAATGTTTGCTTGCTATAATTCTTGTTTAGTTGTATTTCAGTTTGCGCGCTATTCATGCCTATGAATTTCTTCTGAAATTTGCTGCTATTCGAGCTCCATTTGCGAAGCTCAAAACATCCCTTGGTAAATATGCCGATGAAGGGAGCCTGCCTCGATTACCTTGACCTTGACATATGTTGTCAAGGTCACTGCCCTGAGTAACATCCAAAAGGTTTTAGCCGTCGCTCACTGTTCGTTAAAAAGTTGTTAGTAAAAGAATTTCACAATTTTAATGCTTTTTATCTCTGAAAATATTGATTTGAGAAAAAAAATTTTAAGCAAAAAATAAAGCCGCTGAAAAACTCTACAAGAAAAGTTATATGCATTTTTTTCATAAACCTTCTATTTTAGCTGTTATATCAAAAAATAATTATTTTAAATACATTTAATACAATTTAAATTTATATAGAATTTAATACAATTTAATACAATTAAAAAATATCACAAATGTATGTGTACACACACACACACACACACACGCGCATGCGCGCGGGGGGTGTAAGGGGGGCCTTCGGCCGAGGGGGACGCATTGCGAAGAGTTCAATCACAATAGATATATGCTGTAAGTTGTAAAGCGAGGTCCACCTTGCCTACCGGCGGGGTGGTTGCGGGGGGGGGGCCGAAGGCCCCTCCTTGCACCCCCCGCGTGTGTGTGTGTACACATACATTTGTGATATTTTTTAATTGTATTAAATTCTATATAAATTTAAATTGTATTAAATGTATTTAAAATTATTATTTTTTCATATAACAGCTAAAATAGTAGGTTTATGAAAAAAAATGCATATAACTTTACTTGTAGAGTTTTTCAGCGGCATTATTTTTTGCTTAAAATTTTTTTTCTCAAATCAATATTTTCGGAGATAAAAAGCATTAAAATTGTAAAATTCTTTTGTTAATAACTTTTTAATAAACAACGAGCGACGGCTAAAACCTTTTGGATGTTACTCAGGGCAGTAACCTTGACAACATATGTCAAGGTCAAGGTAATCGAGGCGGGCTCCCTTCATCGGCATATTTACCCATCCCTTGGACAAAACGCTATTTATCTCTTTGGCAATTGAAATTACTTCATCTATTGCTTCTCCGCCAAATAAGAGATCATCGACATAGAAGTCTTTTCTAATGATTTTAGCGATGTGGGGATGGTCTCTCTCACACTCAATTGCCAGTTACTCCAAACATCTGATTGCAAGAAAAGATGCTGCCGTCGTGCCGTAAGTTACGGTGCTCAATTCAAATGTTTCAATCTGTTGCTCCGGCCGTTCGCACCATAATATTCGCTGTAGTGCTCTTTGCGCGGGAGTCACTAAAACCTGCCGATACATTTTTGCTATGTCGGCCGATATTACGTATGTATGCTTTTGAAAGCGTATAAGGATCGAAAATAAATCACTTTGTATGACATGACCAGTCATCTGTAAGTCATTGAATGACAAACCATTCGTTGTCGCGGCTGAGGCGTCGAATACCACTCTAAGCTTAGTGGTCTCGCTGTCTGAGCGAATTACGCAATGATGAGGCATGTAGTATGAATACGGTTGTTCCTCGTTGTCCGATATTTTTTGCATATCCCAATTTTTCATACTCTTTCAGAAAAGCTGAATATTCTTTGTGCAAGTTTTTATTTAGCTGCAACTTTCTCTCGAGGGCCAAAAATCGTTTCTCAGCTTGTTTCCTTGAATCTCCTAGAACAGCAGGTTCTTGCTTTAATGATATCTTAACGATGAACCTACCTGTCTCATCGCGCTTTGTGTTTGCCAGGAAATGCGTCTCGCATGCCTCCTCTTCCGCTGATGAACTCCGTTTCTTCGGAATTTCTTCGATTTCCCAGAACTTGATTAATTGTTTTTCTAAGCTGACAGTACTTGATAAATAACATTTCGCGTGTTGTGGCGCTGGAGCGGCCATTGGTCCTCCCACGACCCAGCCAAGTTTGGTCTTCTGCATGACTAAATTATTATCAAGCTTCCTTTGGCCTATACATAACAGATCCCAGAACCATTCTACGCCAATAAGTAAGTCAATCCGTCCTGGAACATTGAATGATGGATCTGCTAGTTTGATGTGCGAAGGAATTCCTATAGATTTTGAACTAAACGCTGAGTTCGCCATGAGATCTTCTGTGATTTGAGAGACGATTAAATATTGAATTTTAAATCTGCAACCATTTTGTTTCGATGCAATCTCTACCTCGCAGCGTTCACGTTCGGGCCGAGTTGCCCAAGCACTCCTACTTGCATATTTACAGGCGACTGTTTCAATTTTAATTTTCTGCTTAGACTTTGAGTTATAAAATTTGATTGGGAACATGAATCAAGAAAGGCTCGCGCCTCCGCCTTTATCCCATTTTTTCCTGACACATCTATCAATGCTGTAGACAAAGCGACGCTAGTCTCTTTACATGAGTCATTAGAGCCCGTTGAACACATTGCTGCGGTGATTGTTCTTTGTGCATCACCTTGCTCGGCTGTAGCTTTGCCTCTCTCAAAATGCAATAGAGTATTATGCTTTGCATTGCACACCTTGCACGAATCAAAGCTGCAATTCTTCGCAAAGTGTCCCGGTCTGAGACAATTTAAATAGAGCTTAAGAGCCTTTAATTGTTTGGCTCTTTGTTATATGTCCAATTTTAAAAATGCTTCGCATGCCTGAATGTGGTGCGCTTCCTTGCACATTGCGCACGTTATCCTTTGTGCATGGAAAGCCTTGGTTTTCTCCGATGGCTGCGTTTGGCTTTGTCTTTGTTTGCTTCCTTGACATCTCGGGCACCTAGAGTTTGCAAAAGCGATGCTTGATCTCGTAAACATTTTGTCAAATCGCTTAATTTTAGTTTATCTGGACCAAGAGCTCTTTTCTTCTCCCATTCTCTGGCAGATGCGGTATCTAACTTTCAAACGATAATATATATTAATAATGAATCCCAGTACTCGATAGGCTCGTTCAACTTTTTTAACGCACGTGTATGCTTAGTAACGCTGTCTAACAATTCTAATATTTGCTCTGCGGATTCACTAACTAGTGCTTTTGTTTTGAAAATGGAATCGATATGATTTTGTATTAACAACCTTGGATTGTCATATCTGTCATGAAGCGAACGCCATGCTTCTTCGTAATTGTCCTCTGAAAATTCATACTCATTTATTGTTTCGTACGCCCCACCCTCTAGTGACGCTTGCAAATAGTGAAATTTTTGTACGCTAGTTATATGCGGGTTATCGTGAATCAGTGATTTGTATGTATCTCTAAATTTCAACCATTCCGCTAATTCCCCTTTAAATTTAGGCAGCTCTATCACAGGCAATCTCATTCCTACCGGGTTTTTTGCAATTAATTGAGAAGGAACCGCGGGATTTAATACGCTTTGTGTTTTGACGTGACTCGGACCGGCTTGATCCATTTGCACGTTTGCTGGGCGCGCTATCTCGGCCTGTTCACTTATTTGTAATTGCGCCGTTCCTCTACGTAACAATTTACTAGCTAACGCTAATGCTTGATAATAATTGTTTTCAAAAGATTCCCTAGCTTTTAAATTAGCTGCGACCTCATTAAAAATCTCCTCGATAGCTTCCTGAATTTCCTCGAATTCGCCAATCGTATCCTTTATTCTAGAGATTCTCTGTTTTAATTGCTCTTGCACTTCGTCGCTCAACGCTTGAGTTTTGTTAGGATTATCCTCTATGGTGTGCGCTAAGAAATTTTTGAATGCCGTTATGCGCGACTTTAACGTGCCACGTTTTCTATTTAACGCTTGCAATTCGGCCATTTTTATCTAAGACTCGACTCGATAGCGAATTAAAGAAAGGAAGGAAGATGTTTTATTAAACTCTCAATTACAGGATAAAGTGGAAATGACACTAGGATCGCTCATTACTCACTCAACCGCTGCCGCTCGAAAAATGCCTCGTGGTCCTTGTTGTAATAAAGATGGCGACCTTCCGTCCGCTTTTCTCAATGCCTTGATGGCCTTGCTTTTACAGAATTCAGCGATTTACTTGATATCGTCGACACTTACCTCACTTTTAAGGCGATTTTTTACTTATGCCTTTGTTTCACTTGTGATTTGCTCGCAGCGTGTCTTGCTTGCCACGACTGAGAAGCGTTCGTTCTTTATCGCCGAACGGCATTATACTATTTTTGCTTATTGTACACGATTTACAACACTAGACGTTTCGCGATTGACTTTCTTGGCACTTGCTTGGCCTTTTCTCCAATTATATCCGACTCGAAGGACCAATTTATGTTTTGAATTACGCTGGATTTCACTTAATTCTTGCGTAGTGAGGTACGTGCTCTTTTCCTTTCTTAGTCGTTAGGTAGTTAACAAGAACACGTGTGTCGCTGTAGTCGCGCGTATGTAGCGCCGTATACGATCGCGGTAGAATTGCCAGATGGCCGGGATTTTCGGGAAAGTCCCGGAATTCTTAAGCTTGTCCCGTGTCCAGTAATTGAAGTCTTCTGTCCCGGAAAATCAGAATTTCAACAAAATCATAACTTTCATGTCTCTAATTGGTACCTATAATTAACGCATTTGTTTGTTGCGAGTGCACAGCGGTACCCTCTCCATTTCTTAGCCGATTGTCTGTTGTCCGCCACCGGCCCCGCCCGCTGACCGCATGCACAATTTTTGTTTTAGTTAGAATCGCGGCATAAGACGTGTTACTTTGTTTCGATAAGCATTTATCGCGTTGGACGAAACTTACGAGTTTAAAGTCGTTTATACAATAACGTAACATTATGGAATCACAATTTCCATCAACAAGTAAAAAGAGACTCACGGGTTTTATTGAAAAATGGAAAAATGATCCCGATTTCAAGGACTGGATTGAAATGAAAAACGAATTTACTGCAATGTGCAAAACATGTCATTCTGATATAGCAATTCAATACGAAGGTCGCCGTGCATTGACAATAAGTATCTTTACTTCCTTTCCTTAACATCCCTGCTTTGTTAAGGGATAATCAAAATTGATCGAAAATAAGTGAATCGAAAACAACAATGTTGCTTCGTTTGTTTATTTATCATTGCCTTATTTAACCAAGTCGCGACATGACTATTAATTTAATATTATGAGTATAAATAAGCTGAAAATTCTATTCTATTCTATAGAACAATTTGTGTGTATTTAGTTAACTCTGAAGTTCGTTTATTTTTATTTATAAAATTTTTAGGTTTACGCAAGTTCTGCTAAGCATAAGAAACTAGAATCGTCCAGGAAGACCGCAAGATGTATCAACAACTTTTTCATTAAAAAAGCTTCAAACGAAGAGACTTTAATCACAAATGCAGAAATAGCTATTGTCTACCATAATGTAAAGCATGGTTTAAGTTACAATAGTTTGAATTGTTTTACTAAAAATATCAATAAAATTATTCCAGATAGTCCTGTTGCCGCCAAAATAGCATGTGGTCGGACTAAAGCATCAATAATCACAAAAGGAGTTTTAAGATCCTTTTCACAGGAAAAAATTATATCAGATTTGAAAAATTCTCATTATTTTGCAATAAGTTCAGATGCATCAAACGTTGGTAACATAAAAACATTTCCATTTGCCGTACAATATTTTCACGAAAGGAGTGGAATATGTCAAAAATTATTAGATTTTTACGAAGATCCTAACGAGACATCTAAAGATATATTTAAATGTCTAAAACAAATTACTGTTGATGCCGGCCTGGATCTAAATCAAATAAGTGCTTATAGTGCAGATAATGTTTCTGTGAACTATGGCAAACACAATTCTGTTTATCAAAAACTAAAGGCCGAAAATGATCTTATTTTTAAAGCAAATTGTTATTGTCATATAATAAACAATTGTGTGAAGTACGCACTAAAAGGGTTAGACGTTGACGTGAAAAGCATTGTAATCAAAATATACAATGAATTTAGTTCCTCGGCCTTAAAAACGAACAAATTAAAAAAATGTTTTGAGTTCGCTCAAATTGAATTTAAAGAGCTTCTTCGCCATGTCCCTACAAGATGGCTCTCATTTATGCCAGCTATCGACAGATTGGTGTATAGCTGGCCTGCAGTGAAATATTATTTTTTAAGTAAAGGTGCAGATAACTGCCACAGGGTGTTATGGGAATTTATTTCTGAAGATTGCGACAATACTGACTTCAGTAATGAAAAAGAGTGCACAAAGGAAAGCATAAATAAGTGCTATCTTTTCTTCCTACAAAACTTGTTGCTTGAATTTAGCAAATATTACTATTGGAAAGTGATAGCTGCACCATTCTTGATATTGATCAAATAATGCGAAATCTTTGTAACCAGTTAAAAAATCGATTGGCTGATAATTTTTTCGGTAATAAAGTCAGATGCATTCTCAAAAACCTTACTGAAGACAAAAAGAGAAAATTCACGTCACAGGCACATACATTTCTACAAAGAGCAATCAAATACTTGGAAGACAGATATGATTTTGGCCCAGATACAATCTACAAAAAGTTCGAGTTATTGTCTCTTAAATCAGAGGAACTGAAATTGACATGGGACCAGCTGTCTGAATTTCCTGCCTTATTGAAAATTGAGAGTGCAATTGACTGCAATTCCCTGTATTCAGAATTCACATGTCTAAGGGCTGTGTTTGACACTCTCCCTAAAGATTTGCCGAATGATAAAATTTGGGTGTATTTTTTTAGAAAAGACACATCTAAAGAATTTATAAATCTTAAGAAAATCGTTTCTTTTGTGCTCTCTATTCCTACTAGTAACGCGTTTTGCGAAAGAATATTTAGTCAACTCAACAGCTTGTGGACAAAGGAAAGGAATATAATGTCCATCGATTTGATAAAGTCTGAATTACAGACTCGTATAAATTATGAAGAGGCATGCTCAGAAATTTTATCTCTTTTAAATAACTCTGAGGGAGAAAAACTGGTGAAATTGACCAGGACAAATGATAAATACCAAATATAATTATAAAAGATTAAGTTTGATTCACCACATTAAACTAATGAGCCACAGAAGAGTCAAACTTTTAAGTTATTTTCTTTTAGTTTTGAAGTTTTTTGTTTTTATTTGATTTTGTCAACTTAAGTATTATCCAAAAATGAGCCAAAAAAGAGCCAAACTTTTAAGTTAATACTTTCTTTTAATTTTGAAGTTTTCTATTTTTATATTTAAGTATGTTAATTTATTTAAACATTGTCCAAATGATACAGTTAAGTTTTTTAATAGTTTATGTGATTGAATTTTGAAGTTATTTATTTTTATTTAAATATGTTAACTTACTTAAACATTGTCCAAATTATACAGTTGTTTTTTTTTTAAATTATGTAGTTGACTTACTTATAGTTCTTATCTAACATTGATTTTTATTTAGACAGTACAAATTGTATGTACTATAATACTTTGTCAACTCTGTGCAATAATTATTATGATTATATTTTTTCACAAAAACTTTTGTTTTTTTACCCCTAAATATGTTCGAGGTTTATGCGAGAGTCACTAATTAATTAAAAATTTAACTAAAATTCTCTAACAACCTATTTTTCAGCCGTCACCTAAAAAATGTCCCGGAAATAGTCATTTTGCTGGCAAAATGGGCCCTAGATCGCGGGCCCATAACTAATTATCATGTAGTCATCCTTAATTATTAAAGGACTTAACAAAAGGATATAATACTTTATTAACACTGCGTGTATACAAGGGGTCGATCTTCCTACTCGCATGATCCTTCTGCAAATCCTCGTGCTCTCGCAACGACGCCGAGATTCTCACTGACTCTTGACATCCCGGACCGAAAATGCCCGGGCGACCTATCTGTTCTATCTCTAACTCAAGTGCTCGGCTGTTTATTTCTAGAAAAATATTTCAAGTGCTCGGGCACATTTTCTACTATCTTTGTCAGGACAATATGTATATGTATATGTAAACTTTTTTTCAGAGTAAGAATACCATTGTTCTTTATATTTAAAAAGATAATACTTATTATTAATATCTCGTAAAATATATATTAATGATACTCACGAATTTGCAATATCTATGCGGTTTACTTATAAATATAACATTAAAATTGATTAATATTCTATGTGCAATTTGTACTTAAATAAATCATTTTTATTATAACATGTTCGCAAGTTTTTTGCGTTTGATGTTAAAATGAAAAATAATCGAAATATCGTCTATCCTTAAAAATATCTTGCCCACCTTTAAGAATGCAGTTCTTATTTATGATTTAAATATATGTTATTTTCATATAAATCTTTTTAAATTTTTTATGATTTAAATGTACGTTATTGTCATATAAATCGTTTTAAATTTTGACAGATATCTTTGAAATGCCTCCTCGAATAGGAAAAATGAATAATATAGAAAAATTTGATGTAGAATTTTTTAATATATCGGCCGTAGAAGCTCATACGCTCGATCCTGGAGCTAGAATATTGCTCGAAAACACCTATGCAGCAATTATTGACGCAGGTGTCAATCCCGCAGAACTGCAGGGAACAAGGACGGGAATTGTCACAGCAATGGCAATTTCTGATACATATCTTGATATAATATACGAAAAGACTCATGTATGTTAATAATTTTATTATTCCAGACTCATGTATGTCAATAATTTAACTATTCAAAATTGATAAGAAAAACATGCATTCTTAAAACTGTACGAACATATTAATATGTATATACAAGGATATTGTAAAAAAATGCATATACAAGGATATAGTAAAAAAATATTTTTAATATAAAAACTGTATCGTAATTAGGTTGCTGGATTACCCATTCTTGGTTGCAATAAAAATATGTTGGCAAATAGAATTTCTTACTGGCTCAACGTTACTGGACCATCGCATAACATCGATACTGCATGTAGCTCGAGCCATTTCGCTATGGTGGAAGCTTACAATTTGATTCGATCTGGAATTTGCGACGCAGCTATTGTCGCTAGTGTCAATTTATGCATTCATCCTTTTGTGACTTATCAGTTTTATTGTCTGGGTATGTGAAAAATAATATTATGTTAAAAAATGTTGTATTTAAGATTGTTAAATGGTAAAACTTATTTATTGATGCATTAATTAACACAATATTTGATCTAATAATTTCTCTTTTCAAAATATAATAATATAACTGATTTGCTTATTTTACATGTTTATCAAAGTTTTCAAATATATTAATTGATATATTAATTAAGAAACCGGAATAAAAAAGTAAATTACATTTTTTATATTCAATCAAAATAAATTATTGATATTATTTTAGGAGTTTTATCTCGCGATGGTTACTGTAAACCTTATGATGAAGAAGGTGCGGGTTACATGCGTAGTGATGCGGCTACAGTAGTATATTTGCAAAAAGCAAAGGATGCAAGAAGAATCTATGCGACTTTTATTTATGGTAAAACCAACTGCGATGGTTTAAAAGAAGAAGGAATTACCTTTCCATCATTAGACAAACAAAAAATATTATTGGATGAATTTTACAAAGAATGTAACGTTTCGCCTCTTGAGCTATCTTACCTAGAAGCTCATGCAACTGGCACTCTAGCCGGCGATCCCGTGGAGCTTCAAGCAATCGACGAAATTTTATGCATCAACAGAGATTTTCCTCTATTAATAGGTTCAGTAAAATCGAATATTGGACATTCTGAAGCCACTAGCGGTCATTGTCAAATTGCAAAGGTAAAGTTTACAACAAAGATTTACAAAATGGAGTTAATACATCTATGTAATCTAATGGAATATATAAACTTATGTATTTTTTTATTTATCTGTCATTTTTGATTATTTATTATAATTATTATTTATTAATTATTTATTCTAATTATTATTTATTGATTATTTATTATAATTAAAGAACTAAGATATTATTATCTATATGCATTATAACAAATATATTTATCTTGCAAAGGTTTTAATTGCGATGGAAACTGGTATAATCCTTCCTACTATACATTTTAAACATCCACGAAAGGATCTGGCTGCTATCATTGAAGGAAGAGTAAAAAATAGTCACTGAACCGACAGAATGGAAGGGTGGCTACGTCGGTATTAATTCCTTCGGATTTGGTGGTGCTAATGGCCATTTATTATTGAAATCAAATTCGAAAAGTAAAGTCAATAAAACAAATAATAATTTACCTAAGCTTGTAGTTATATCTGGACGTACCAAAGAAGCAGTTAAAATTATATTAGACGACGTAAGTATATATTCCCAGGTAGCAAGCACACGTCATTTTGACGTTTCAAATTGGTCATTCACTGACTATTCTTGACGTCACGAGTTGACGTTTTTATGACATAAAAGTAACGGTTTAATGTCACAGATTCTTGACGTCATGACATGTACCGCATTTTGACATCATAATGTACCATATTTTGACGCCTTTTCCTTAGCATAATAATGTATTTAATAGCGTTGTCGAATAAGGTAGATTAACCGATTCAAGAGCATCATTGAACAATTACAGCCATTCTATTCTTCAGAGGAATCTCAGATCGATTAAATTGCTTTATTTGTAAACGTTAGAAAACACAAATATGGTAAGAAAATAGGTCACAAGTTTTATATTTGTTATTATTATTTTATTTAAACATAAATAAACTTACTTCTAATATCATATAAAATTTCAACAAATAATATCTTCCGTTGCCTGCGTTTTATAAAAATATATTTTGCCAATTAACTGTATTATAAAAAAATATGTATATTTTTGGCACTTTAACTACACTCGATTGATATAGCTAATATTTTCACTGTGGACTAATTTAATGAACACTTGAGTGATTAAGCAACATGAGTCGTGCACAGATAAACGCATGCGTCGAGAGAAAAATTGTTAAAGTCCGATTGCGAAAGTCATGTTATATAAAAAATTTTAAAAGAATTTTTTATGGGATTGATGTACTAACTAATCACATTAATAATAAAATAATCGTCAGTTCATGACTGAAATATGACGTCAAAATAATGTTATATCAAGACGCCAATATAAAGTCATGTAACAAATCAGTCATTTTTACGACATATGATCAAAAATGATCAGTTTAGAACGTCAAAATGACGTGTGCTTGCTACCTGGGTTACTACTAAATAATTTAACGCAAAGAGTAACAAATATATTAATATGAAATAAAAGGTAAAGATAAAAGATTTAAAAGATTGTTTATATAAAGAATTTTAAAAAATCATTGTTATAATTTAAATTATATTTAATTAAAGTATATTAATCATATTAAATATTATTAAAGTTAATAATTATTAATAAAGTTATATAATATAAATAAGTTAAATAATTAACTTTAATAAATGAGATCTAGATATAAAAGTTATAAGGATAAATTCAAATTGGTTTTAGTCAATCAAGAAAACGGAAGAAAGGGTAGAATATTATATGAACAGGTCTTCTCTTAAGACATATTAAAATCAATTGTTCTCGAAACGTATCTTTTAACATGTTAATATACCTACTTGGATAAAGTGACTAAATAATATTCAACATGGCAATGAAATAAATTATAAAATATTTTAAAGGCACAGATTTTTCAAAGTCAAATATATGAAACATTTGCTTAACTAAGTTTCTAATTATAATTAATTTAAAAAAAAAAAATCTTTAAAATGTTATAAAATAATTATACTTTTATAATTATAATAACTAATATATCTTTATAGATACAGAGTCGATTAATAGATGTAGAATATATATCTCTCCTGCATCGTATTTATAGCGGCAATATAAAAGATCATCCCTACAGAGGATACATAATTGCTGGATCCAAAATAACTGATAATGCAATAATAAAAAGGAGATGCAACTTATATACGAAAAGACCGATTTGCTTCATATTTTCTGGAATTGGATCTCAGTGTTTTAACATGGGCAAGTAAATCATTATATATTATAATACAATGTAATAATTATTATTAAGATGTTTATTTGTAATTAACGTTTAACGATTTTTAAATTATACATATATATTCTTATATATAATAAAATTAACAATTATAATATTTTCAGTTTGTAAATTTGTATTAAATAATTGCTTAAGTTACATTTAGATGTAAAAATTCTATCTGATACGAACTAAACTAAAATATAATAATGATACTACATAGAAAGCATGTGCACAACAAAGATAAACGATTTTTAGAGATTTCATTTATGTATGTTTAGATTAATTATATAAAAATATTACTTCATTTAAAATAATTTATCGACTACATTGTATAATATAATTATATCCTTTTAAATATTGATACATATATATAGGTCGAGCTTTAATGGAATTTCCAGTATTCGCTAGAGCAATTCAAAAATGCGATACTGTTTTGAAACCTTATGATATATTTGTCACAGATATTCTAATAAATAAAGACAAATATATTTTCGATAACGTAGTCAACTTATTTGTAGGCCTTATTGGATTACAGGTATGAACAAAAATATATTGTCTATATATTGCGGAATTTTTTTGTATTATCTAACGAAGCGCCGTATCTTTAAAAATCAGTATCTTATAAAAAACTCAAAATTCAGTAATTATTTACTTTAGGGGAATAACCTCTGATGATCTTGACTTTGACATATGTTATAGAGGTCATCCTTCTGAGTAATCTTCAGAAGGTTTTAGCCGTCGCTCGTTGTTTATTAAAAAATTATTAACGAAAAAATTTCCACGAATTATATGCAACATGCGACTATATGAATTCCTAAGCAATGTTGATTTGACTTCTAAAAAGGTCAAGGTTATTTTAATTTTCTATGCAAAGCGAGGTCCATCCCACACCACCCCTGAGTTAGCGCGAAACGAGGTCTATTATTGTATGGTTCCACATGAATTTGCAACTTCCCATGCGAAGCGAGGAATCATAGACCTTGTTTCGCACTGACTCAGAAGTAGTGTGGGGTAGACCTCGTTTCGCATGGAAAGTTGCAAACCCATGTGGAACCATACAATAATAGACCTCGTTTCGCGCTGACTCAGGGGTGGTGTAGGGTGGACCTCGCATGTACTTTGCAAAGTGAAGCAAAGTTTACTCTCTGTGAGAGTCAAAGTAAAATGTATACAATGGATTTCGCCCCGCCTGCGGGGGACTCCACTTTCAAAAGGTATAACCTAACCCAAACCTATTTCTGATTTAAACCAAATTTTAGTTTTAATGTGTAAAGAACAACTGAATACTTGTATATAAATAAGAATCGAGAATACTACAATTCATGTTTATATATATGTTATATATACTATAGTTCTATCTACACGGTGTCAATAAAATTTACATTCCATTTATAATTTCTTATGTTGATAACTTTTCAACGAATCACGAGCAACGGCTAAAACCTTCTGAAGATTACTCAGAAGGGTGACCTCTATAACATGTCAAGGTCAAGGTCATCAGAGGTTACTCCCCTAAAGTAAATAATTACCCAAAATTCTTGTAAAAGAATTGAAATTGAAAAGAGCCTTTCATATGTTACATAATTGTATGCAGAAAGTTAAATTTGTAACATTTTATATTATTTTATTTAAAAGAAAAATAGAAAGTGTTGAAATATATAAAAAAAAATTACATATATTACAGATCGGATTAGTTGATCTCTTAATAAGTATTGGTATCACTCCTGATGTTATAATGGGTCATTCCATTGGCGAATTGGTTTGTGGATATGCAGATGAGTGCTTGACGGCCGAAAAAAACCATCATGTTGGCTTATTATGTCGGTTTAGCATTTCTTAAGTCAAAAATAATAGGTGGCTTGATGGCTGAAATTAATTTAGATTATAAAACTATGAAGAATATGTGTCCATTGGATATCGATGTAGCTTGTTGTAATAGTCCGCATAATTATATTGTGAGTGGACCAACAAACTCTGTGAGAGCATTCCTCGCTAAGCTACAGGTTTGGAAACACTTAAAAAGTACAAATAATATATCTATGCTTATAATTACGTTGAATTAAATAAATGAGTTTATTAAAAAAAATTTATTTCTGTTTAGAATGACAACATTTCTGTCAAAGAAATTTCCTGTGGACACATACCTTTTCATAGTCGTTATGTCGAGCCGGCGAGAGTTAAACTTTTGGAATACCTGAATCAGATATTGCCACAGAAAGCCTCTCCGAGCTCAAAGTGGTTGAATATGTTGAATGAATCCTATGAATGGTTCAGCACTTCTCCAAATATCTCGTATCTAGCAAAATATTATACAAATAATCTGTTAGCTCCGGTAGTATTTTCAAAAGCTGTGCGTTTTATTCCAAACGACGCAGTGACGATTGAGATAGCGCCGCACGACATTCTACAATACATTCTTAACGATTCATTAAAGGCAACTGTGACAAATGTCGCGTTATACAAATTCTCTCACAAACCAAACGTTGAAATATTCTTACACGGAATAGGACAACTTTATAATGCAGGATTACAGCTGCAAATAGCAAATTTATATCCAGAAGTTAAATTTCCTGTGAGTCGTAATACACCGATGATTTCTCACCTTATAAGGTAAATTTTGCTTAATATAATATAAGATTTTTCAACGTTATGTTTACTATAAAAATAGGAGAATTTTAAAAAACGGAAAATTAAATTGCATTATTTTTAACGACGTTAAACACTAATAAGCCTAATGTTTTATATATTGTTAAATTAATAACACGTTTTATAGATGGGATCATTCCGAAGATTGGTATGTATATCATTATTACGCATCAAGAAAAGTTGAAAATGGGGAAACAATTGTTACCATTAATTTATCAGAGGAAGAATTTATATATATGACCGGGCATGTCATTAATCAAAAAAATGTATTACCGGCTACAGGATATTTTTTACTAATATGGCAAATGATCGGCTCGTTTAAAAAACAAAATTATCTCGATATACCAATTGTATTTGAAGATGTCAATTTCCTACGTTCTACAATTCTGTCAAAGCAAAATTCAATCGATTTAACTCTTATGATCCAAAAAGGTAATTTGTATAATTAAAATAATTTTGTGATCTAGATATACAAAAAGATAAAAATTTTTTAAGACATAACATATGAACAAGAGAAAAAATTCAGTTGAAAAAAATAAATTAAGAAAAGATTTATATCTACTAAACAAATTATTAACAGTTTGCCAAAGTAGCAGCAAATTGAACAAAAATTGCAATATATTAATACTGCATTAAGCTTGTATTCTGCTGAGAAAGTAAACATAATCAAGAAATCTTAATTTCTACTGTCAATTTACAGTAACAAATGTATTGTTAATTTTAATGATTTGTTTGATTTTTATACATCTCATTTTTATTTATATTTTTGCTATTTTAATTAATGTATTGCTAAAATTTATGGTCAAAAGATTGCAATTTAAAGAGGGTAAATATTTACCTTTACACAGCCAGCCCCAAATGACTTGACCTTGACATATATTGTCAAGGTCACTGCCCTGAGTAACATTCGAAAGGTTTAGGCGTCGCTCGTTGTTTATTAAAAAGTTATAAACAAAAGAAGTTTTATAAATTTTATAGAATTTTTGGACACCATGTACAATAATAGATCTTTCAGGTAAATATGGAGAAAAGGTTTATACTTTTATGTCATCTTTTCGTTATATCCTATTTATGTGTTTACATTTTTTGTTTACATTTGCTCATCACGATTTCATATTATATTTTACTTGTGTGTTTATATTTTTTTGTTTACGTCTGCTCGTTGTCCCTTCCATGTCGCTAAGCTATAGAATTATTGTTTAGTTTCGCTAAATAAAAATTGTACTTTTTATTTTACCTAAACTTTTAATAAGTGTTTGTATATAACTTCTTTCATTTTGCAAAGTACATGCGTGGACACTGCATGTTCCACCCCCCCCCCTACGGGGGGGGGCTCCACTTTCGGAAGATATAACCTAACCCAACCTGTGTCTGAAGTATGGAATATACCTGGCTTCGCATAGAAAGTTGCAAACTTATATAAACCATATGAACCATGTAGAGCAATTGTCATATATCAAAGTAAGGAACATGCGGTGTCCACGCATGTACTTTGCAAGACAAAGCAAAGTTTACAAATACATATATTCTATTAAATATATGTATTTCTTCTTGAACATACATGATGTGGTAAAATTATATTTTATTCATAAAACTTTTTTGTTAATAACTATTTAATAAATAACAAGCGGCTAAAACCTTTTGAAAATTATTCAGAAAGATGACCTCGAGAAATGTAAACAGAAAAATATAAACATATTTAGAATGTAACGAAAAGATAATACAAGTATAATAAGTATAAAATTTCAAAATCGCATACCTCAGAAACGAAGACAGACCGCCACAAAATTCAAACGGTGTATGACTCAGAATAATGAGCTTTACAATATATGTCAAGAGCAAGGTCATTAGTGAGGTTGTACCTTTTCTCCATATTTACCTGAAAGGTCCATTATTGTACACAGTGTCCAAAAATTCTATAAAATTTATAAAACTTCTTTTGTTTATAACTTTTTAATAAACAACGAGCGACGCCTAAAACATTTTGGATGTTACTCAGGACAGTGACCTTGACAATATATGTCAAGGTCAAGTCATTTGAGGTTGACTGTGTAAAGGTAAATATTTACTTTAAAGAGATACCATAGCTAAATTAATTTTCTGTAATTCATTAAAACTGTTGGTTATCCAAAATATCTACGTTTCTAACGCAAATGCATATCAGATCTAACGCGTATTTGACCATTAATAATGCTACCTGAACACTTTCATTAAAATTAAAATTTATTTTTATTCATTTAACTTGCAAATTGCATACGATGATTGGTATTTCCTTTCCACACTATTTCATTTGCACGGTTGAAGGCCGGCTGGAATTTATTCTTCGTTAAAAACATCCTCTCGTTATGAAACATAGTACAGAATCTCGTTATAAAACATGAAATAGAATTTCCGTTTGTAAATTAAACATTCATACAAGAAATTGATAATTGTATTCTTATAGATAGTTGCAAATTCGAAATAATCGAAGGGGACAGTGCTGTCGTCACTGGAACAGTACGAATTCCAGTTAATATTGAAGACGAGAAAATATGTAGTACATTTATTGATCGAAATGACAATGACAAAGAGGAGATGAATATGAAAAATATTTACAAAGAATTGAAACTTCGTGGTTATCAATATACCGGCGAATTTCGTGGATTAAGAAGCGCGTCAATCACAGGAAAGAATGGTCATATTACTTGGACTGACAATTGGGTAACATTTATGGACAATATGTTACATATGATAATTTTAGGGCAGAATTCGAGAAGTCTTTTTATACCAACAAGAATTCGTAAAATGGTAATCGATCCAAAATCTCACATAAAATATATTGAAGTACTTTCAAATGAAAACAAACGTAAGTTTACAGTATTATAAATGGACATATTTAATCAAGTATTATTTTTCGAAAAATATATATACTTGATATATAATTGTCTTTATATCTGCAGAAGTCCTTATACAAAATTATAAACACTTAGATGTTTCGATATCTGGAGGAATAGAAATACACGGCCTCAAGGCTGCAATTATATCTCGTCGACAAAATGTAGCCAACCCCATTTTTGAAGAGTACAAGTTTGTTGCTCATCGAGATCTAAATGTGATATCTTTGCAAGATGCAATAAGAATGTCGGTGCACGTTGCACTTGAGTGTCACAACATGATAAACGTAAAAATCATCGAATTTATCGAAAATAGCGACGAAGTGATGCCGGAGAATTTAAATTCTTTACATGTTTATAAAATTTTAGACGACTTACCGCAAATTTGTTACAATATCAAAATAGTAACGATCAACGAACGATTCAAAGATATATCTTTGCCCGACAATATTTCTACGATGGAATTTGAAAAACTGACAAAAATTGAAAATTGTTTGATAATTATAGGTTTCGGAATTTTAACAAAAAATAGAAACGATTTATACGAACAATTGTTGTCTGCTATAATGCCAAAGGGATTTCTTCTGACATTGAAAGAGTTAGATGCTATTTACGATTATTCATGTCTGGACAAATATGGATTAAAAGTAATTTTGGAAAAACGCACCAACGATAAAACAATTATATTAGTAAGAAAAATACAAGATTTTAGAACAAAACAGCAGATTGTGCATGTAAACAATTATGAATTCTCGTGGATAAACAAGATTAAATCATTCATGAACGTAGAAAATGACAAAACAAATACGAGGATTATAGTCGTCGCAGAAGGAGACTTCGAATGCGGCCTACTCGGCCTTGTTAATTGTTTGCAAAAAGAACCAGGCGGTGAAATGATTAGAAGTGTATTTATCCAAGATAGGGATGTGCCTGCTTTTTCATTGCAAGAATCGTTATACATGAGGCAGCTACAGCTGGATTTACCTATCAATGTTATACGTTCCGGCATTTGGGGATCCTACAGACATTTTCCATTACCATTATTAGAACCAAAACTCGTAGAGAGTGCTTATGTCACTCAAATGGTACGATTTCAAGAAGATTCGGTACTTAGAAAAATTGAAATAGTGATAATTTGTGATACTTTTCTTCATAAATTAATAGTTTTTCTTACTGTAACTTTAAGAGGCTTAAAATAACTTGTTATATTTATTTATTTTAGGTGCGAGGTGATCTAAGTACTCTTTGTTGGATACAAAGTAGAATATCTTTCAACAATAATAAGGAAAATCTAGTAAGAGTAGTCTATGCATCTATCAATTTTAAAGATGTCATGATAGCTAGCGGTAGACTCACCATCGAATCTACCGATCGAAATAATAAATCTTTAATTGGAATGGAATTTGCTGGTTTTAATAAAACTCGACAAAGAGTAATGGGGTTGTTTTCAACGGGGTAAGTGAATATTGGGTAGTGATAGAAACTTGATATAATCTTAATATGTGTGTGAATATATTAGGGGAGACCGGGGACAAAAGTAACATTTTTTGTATTATAGGTCACTAATTAATTATCGTTATACAGATATAAAAAAAGGATTACATATTAAAAAACTCCATTTATTGCTCTATTATTACCTATGTTTTAATCTCAAATGATAGATATTTAAAGAGCTACTACAGCTTTTCGCAAGTACATTGATTGTTACTTTTATCCTGGGGGCCGGGGACGAAAGTAACAGTCTGGGATAAGAGTACCAGTTCTTATTTTCGGGAAAAATAAAATAAATATGACTCTTTTCAATTTAAGGCAACTTTTATTATAATCTTTTATTAAGCAAGATAACTTTTATCATAAATTTTTTTTGTGTATTATATTATAAAATAAAAAATAAAATAAATATTTATTTTTTTATCATCTTTGAAAAACTTAAAAGAAATAATCTTCGTTAAGCAAAATAATTATAAGTAATATCATAAAATAATTATACTTAATATCACACCAGTTTTATCCTTTTTTAAGACTAAATAATAGTTTAATTCTAAATAATAGTGTAAAAATTGTATGATAACTACTTATACAAAAGAGATTGATATCTATTCCGAATCACAATTATGGCATACGTAATAAGAATCGCCTTTGGTACAGTTATTATGGGACCAGCCCTTATACTTTAAGCATTGAAACATGTTACTTTCGTCCACAGAGTGTCGTGTTACTTTTGTCCTCAAATACATTTTTTAGAATAAAAGCATTATAACCTAAATATGATGCAAGACTTAGCCAAATCAACTATAAAAACTTATAAATACATTTTAGAAGAATACACCAACAAATAATTACGTTAATATATACACTTTAATTAGGCATAGATACAAAAAAACTAAAACAAGAAATACTTAGGCGAATAATACAAATACATTAATTTCACTCCTGCATGCGCAACCGGCGCGATCGTTTTACAACAATTAGCTGAAAAGGAAGAGAATCGGAGAGTACGCGTTTGACTATATAGTACAAATTATTCAACATATTGTGTAGTTTATTACGAGGCTTGTTACTTTCACGACGTTGTTACTTTTGTCCCCGGTCTCCCCTATTGGAAAAATGTGGATATATTCTATAAAACTAAACGATATAAAATATAAATTTCTTATATTTAAATTAGAAATGTTTTTGATGAAGTAAGAAATGAAAATATTGCTATATTTTACATTCTTCTTTTTATTGTTAAAATATTATTTATAAAAAAAAATTTCTTCGACTTAATTTTAATATAATATTTTTATATGATTTTCTAATTTATATTATTTTCAGAGGACTGACAAATATTCGCATGTTTGACAAATTTCTTACTTGGATCATACCCGACAAATGGACGCTGGAAGACGCCGCAACGGTTCCTTGTGTATATAGCACGTGCTATTACGCTTTGTATTTGAGCGGTAAAATGAAAAAAGACGACAAAGTGTTGATTCACTCTGGTACGGGAGGTGTCGGTCAAGCTGCTATTTATCTTGCCCTTTACGAGGGTTGCGAAGTGTTTACGACGGTTGGAAGTATCGAGAAACGACATTTTATAAGAAAAACGTTTCCCTCTATTCCCGAGGATCACATCGGAAACTCTCGCGATACAAGCTTCGAACAAATGATTGTTCAGGGAACGAGAGGTCGCGGAGTGGATATCGTATTAAATTCTTTAGCTGAAGAGAAACTGCAAGCGTCCGTCCATTGCTTAGCAAAGGGTGGTCGTTTTCTCGAGATTGGAAAGTTTGATATAGAGTCCAATAATCCTTTAGAAATATTTGCATTTTCAAAAGGCATTAATTTTTATGGCATTTTCTTAGATAAGTATTTTTCTGCAAAACCACAGTGTAAGGCAATAATGCAGAATAAGTTAAGAGAAGGCTTAAAGAATGGCGCTATCAAACCGTTATGCAGAAAAATCTTCGAAAAGGATGAAATAGAAACTGCGTTTAGATACATGGCTGCTGGAAAGCATATTGGAAAGGTATGATTGTTTTTTAGTGTACGTACATACAATGGAGGAAGTATAATTAGAATTGAAATATTAAATTCTCAAAAAAATACATACAGCTTTTGTTTTCTTTGTATTATCTTTAATATTAGAATTATTTAATATAAGTAAAAATCATTCCTGTTTATATTTTGAAACGCAAACATTTCTATGCTAAGAATATTTCTGTTTATTTTCCTTAATTAAAACTTAATATTAAACGTAAGTTGTAACACAAACTTTTCCACTTTAAATATTTTTATCAAGAGATTTTAAAATAAAAAAATTAAACAGCTTTTTTGTGTATTGTATCTTCTTAACTATGTTTTAATATGTAAAAGTTACCTATTGTGCTTCTTTCCTCTTTATTTAGAAAAACTCTCCTTCTTTTAAAGGTTTTTTTATCGATTCTTTTAATTTTTTTAATTTTTTGTACAACTATATTTTTTATTTGACAATTTATTCATTCTTATACTTTTCTATCTATAATCTTCATTTTTCATAATAGCTTCTCGTTTTTTTATGTTTTTCTTATTTTTTTCCTGACACTTCAAAATATAATAAAATGTTATTTGCAGATAATGATAAAAGTTCAAAAAGAAGATGAACTGGAAGCACCAATACTTGCACATCCCCGGTACTACTGCCTGGAACACAAATGTTATAGGTGGTCTGGGTGGTTTCGGTCTAGAATTAACTGATTGGTTAATTTTACGTGGCGCAAAAAATTTAGTATTGACTTCGCGAAGTGGGATAAAAAACGGTTATCAACGATCAAGAATAACGTTATGGCAATCTTACGGTGTGAATGTTCAAATCGTTACAGCTGCTGATACTTCGAAATACGAAGACTGTAAATCTATATTGCAATTTGCCGAAGAACAAGGTCCCGTGGATGCTATATTCAATCTCGCAGTTGTGTTGAAAGATGACATATTCAAGAATCAGTCCCCACAAGCATTCGAAGATTCCTTTATATCAAAGGCATGGACAACGAAAAGGATGGACGAATTATCCAGAACAATTTGTCCCCAGCTCAAATATTTTGTCGTTTTTTCTTCCGTTTCATGCGGAAGAGGTAACGCGGGCCAAACAAATTATGGAATGGCAAATTCCGTAATGGAAAGAATTTGTGAAAGAAGAATGAAAGAAGGTTTACATGGTTTGGCTATACAGTGGGGCGCAATTGGTGACGTTGGACTTGTCGCAGATATGCAAGAAGACAACAAAGAACTTGTTATTGGTGGTACATTGCAACAAGAAATATCCTCCTGCTTGGACACATTAGAAGCATTCTTGCTACAAGATCGGTCAATTGTAAGCAGCATGGTTGTTGCTGAGAAAAAAAAAGGTTCTGGCGAAGCAACGGATCCATTTGAAGTGGTTGCAAACATTATGGGTGAGTTTACAAGTGTTATGTAAAAGATTCGCTTATACAGAATAAATTTTTATTGCAAAAAAATTATAAAAATTTAAAAAAAATTTTAAATTATAAAAATATAAAAATTTTAATAATTCTTATATTGCAATTTCAAGATTAGATAAGATCTGATTAAAATCATGTGTAAATATTTAATTCTTTCTCTAATTTTTAAAATAGGATTGAAAAATCCTAATATGGCGGCGCCAAACGTGTCACTGGCTGAACTAGGCATGGATTCAATTATGGCAGTGGAGATTAAACAGACATTGGAGAGAGAATTCGATATTTTATTGACAGCACAAGATATTCGAAATCTCACTTTTGCAAAACTTAAAAAATTGACAAATACATCTGAACAAGAAAAGATGAACCAAAAAGACACGGAAGCTAATGTAAATGATTTGGACGGTTTAAAAATATTGACTCGAAAACTTAACGATTCAGATTTGAGTCCAGACATTTATATAAAACTCGCTACAGAGAGGAAAGTTGCTGGGAGTGAAATATTTCTTATACCAGGAATCGACGGCTCTGCAAGTGTACATAAACTGATAGGATCGAAAATTAAATCTTCGGCGATATGTTTGCAACACGGTGTACTTAATATGCCAGGTGTTACTTCGTCAGTAATGAAATCAGCAGCATATCTTCTGCCTGTACGAAATTATAATATAATCTATTTGAAATCTTTATTTTAATTGCTGTATTTAAATTTTAAACAATGATATATATTTAATTATGCATACGCATACGCGCATGCATGCATGCGCGCCATTTTTACGTAGTTTCATACATGTTTGCTTATTTTTTTAGCACGTATTGGAGAAAAGACAAAGTCAAAAAGAATTTTTAATTGTCGGTTATTCATTTGGATCTTTAATTGCCATCGAATTAGCGAGATTATTAGAAGCTAAGAATTTCTTCGGACGTTTAATACTTATAGATGGAGCTCCTGATCAAATGAAGTTATTGTTTGAGAAACATTTTTATCATACTACCGAACAAGAGCTACAAAATATCATTTTACTTCATTTGATAAGCTTGTATTTTGACTCGAACAATGAAATGGTTAGTCAATTATTAAAAATATATTATAACTTAATTAAATAAATAACTTTTTATTGGAAAAGTTACTTATTAAATTGAGTTTATATATGTACAGTTAATAGAATAGTATATAGTTAATAGAATGAGATATATAGTTAATAGAATAGTATATAGTTAATAGAATGAGAGGAAAAATTATGAAATAATTTGTTAGAATATGCTTTAAAATTATAAAATAAACTAAACTTTTTTATTATATTATTTTATTATATTATTTTATATAATCTAAATTACAAAGTTTACAAAAAAAATTTTATAAAGTTTCTTTAACGTAATTTAGATTAGATGAAATAACATAACATAATATAAGCATACTATTTTATCTCACAATTAGTTTAAAATGCAGATTGTCATTTTGTTATTATCATTTTGTTGTATGTATATATTACATACAATAAATAAATACGAATAGTATGAAATGTACATATACATTACATACTAATACAATATTATTATTTCCAGCTTACATTAGAACTAAATAAGTGCAATACGTGGGAAGAGAAATTTGAATTTCTTTCTGCTCACTTTTCAAAGAATATCAATGAGTTAACTGTTGAAAATCAGAAATTGTTATGTTCGACGTTTTACGATCATATAATCGCTATACGAGATTATTATATAACATCATTGCCACGTCTTAAATCATCTATAATCTTATTAAAACCCACACTTACGCCTATCACTTTTACTGAAGAGGATTATGGTCTACATAAGGTAAATTTAATTAGAACGTAATATTTTGTCGTTTTTAAGATTATTTTTATAAATAAAAAATATTTTTAGATTACCGAAAGTGCAGTACAAATACATTACGTGGAAGGTACTCATATCACAATAATGGATAATGACGAAGTAGTATCACTTATTAATGAATCATTGTAAATTATAAAAATATGAATAAGAAGAAAGAATGTATGTTTTCTTTTATTATTCTATTCTAACAATTAAATTCTTTTATTGTTGGAATGGAAGCTGCGAAAGATATACGTTCTATATAACGAACTTTATAATCTGTATATTTAATTTTTATTTTGTCATGGTATATTTTATTGTTATGGTATATTGTTATGGTATATTATGATATATTATGTAATTTTTATTATTATTTTTCTAATTTATGTTTATTATATATAATATATATTTTTTATGAATATATATATATATATATATATATATATATATAAAGTTATTTTTTTGAACATATATTCTTAGGTATTTTCGTCATTCTCTGGATCCTACATATATAAAATAATAGATCAGTAATGCTAACAAATATTTCTTTTCAAATATTTCTAGTTATTACTCAATGTACAAAGAAATGAAAACTACAGTTATTTTTTTCCAGAATTTCACTTATTCACATTTATTATCAATATTCCTCAAATTCTTGGTATTTAATTTCTGCAAGATGCTTTTAAATTTTTTTGCTAACATTTTCTTCAATAATCGTATAAAGTTATTTTTTTATATGTATAATGGCTTTATATTCATTTATTTTCCATATATATATAAGTAGTATAGCTAGGCGGGTTCTAACCACAGACATCTATACTATATACTAGACCGCTAACTTGCGTCAAATACATGTCCACGAAATTTATGTACTAAATTCTCACGCATGCGTAACGTTGGTGGACAGCAGTCACGTTTGTGATTGGTTGATGTTATGTACAATGTACATAAGTATGTAATTTGTGTATAAACTTACAGTTGAATATAAGTTATTTTTAAATAATATATAATGTTCTTCATTTTTAATTAAAATTTATTACAGCCTTTAAAGATAAAATATATCAAAATATAATTAAAAGGTATATGATATAATTAAAATCAAAATTAAAAATATATATAGAAGATTAAAAATATATAAAGATTAAAAATATATGTATATAACATTTATATATATTTATATTTATTTTATTACAAAATTAAAAGTTTATAATGTAAAAAGTACAAGTTTTAAGGTGAAAACTTAAATATTAGCTGGCTACAAGTGTCCACCATATTAGTTTTCCACCAATATTACGCATGCGCGACCGCCATATTACATGGTTTTCGGGGACACATTTTATGTACAAAATCAATGGGAGTTAGCGATCTAGTTATAGTATAGATATCTGTGGTTCTAACTCAGGTCCTCTCAGGGGGGGGTGAGGCGCGAGGGGAACCGCGGCGCGGGGGGAGTGACGTCACGCGCGGGGAAGGAGGAATTGCCGCGCGCGGAGAGTGACGTCACATGCGGGGAAGGGGGATCCGCGGCGCGACCGATGGACGAGGGGGTCCGCGCGGGGAAGGAGGAATCGCGGCGTGACCGATGGACGAGGAGGTCCACGAGGAGAAGGCGAATCCGCGGAAAGAAGACGGTGCGAAGGTGTGAGAAGGATAGCGCTATGTGTGGGAAAAGGATAGCGCTAAGTGTGTGAAGAGGACAGTGCGACAAGGATGGCATCAACGTGCGACAAGGATAGCGTCAATGTGCGATAAGGATGACGTCAACGTGGGACAAGGACGACACATTGTAAGATGACGCATAGGTGAGAGAAGGATGACGCAAAGGTAAGTGAGTGAGTGAGTGAGTAATAGCGACGAGCATATGAAAGAGAGAGAACGATAATATCGCGAACAACGCGTGCGAGAGAGACAACGATAATATCGCGAGACAACGCTTGCGAGAGAGAATGATAATAGCTAAGATAACGCGTGCGAGAGAGACAACGATAATATCGCGAGAACAACGCGAGCGAGAGAGAATCATAGCGCAAGACAACGCGTATGAAAGAGAGAACGATAATATCGCGAGAATAATGACGAGTGTGATAGAGACAACGATAAATTCTTATAACTAGCGCGAGAGAGATAGGGTAAGGGATGGGAGCGCAAGGGAAATGTGTGTAAATAAATACATTTTTTTTTCAATACTAAATATAAAATTTATTAAAGTGTGTACATTTTTTGTGTCATAGCGCGTACGAGAGAGATTACTTATTCTATCTAAGCGCGAGAGCAAGAGATAGCGCGAAAGAGCAATGACGAACGCAACGAAGATATCGCGATACTTACAACTAGCGCGCGAGAAAGATAGCGCAAGGGATGGGAGCGCAAGGGAAAGGCGCGTAAATAACTGCAATTTTTTATAAATGACAAATATAAAATTTATTATGTGTGTAATACAATTTTGTGTGTGTGTGTGTGTGTGTGTGTATGTGTGTGTGTGTGTGTACTTAATATATAATATATAATAATAATAAAATATAAAAAATATAAAATTTAATCCGTTATAAGGATGCGAACAGCTCATCAAAATTGACGTAAAAATTTACATCTTGATCACTATTTTGATTTCCATCTTGATCCCCATTTTGATCTCTATTTTGATCATCATTTTGATCGTCATTTTGATCTCCATTCTGATCTTCATTCAGATTTCTCATCTCTCCTGAAACATTCTCCTGCAAAAAAAAAATCACCCAAAATAATTACTTAAATATTTTAAATTAATTTCACAATTATATTAGCAAAAATTATCTATTACCTGTACAGTCTCTTCCTGTTGCTTTTTCTTTTCACTTACATACTTTTTGTATATAATTTCGGGTGGACATTTACATTTACGAGATTGACATTGTGTACAATACCGCGTTATGTGTAATAATAATTTATGATGATTACCAGCAATCCATTTTCTAAAATCATCATATTTAATATTATGATTGAAATCATCCCAGAGTATCAAGTCTATGTACGTTGGGTTTATACCCGTTGGGATACGTATATTTATACACGGGGTGTATCTACAGTCATTGATACACTTATCTACCCAACTGTAATCAACACCCTGATACAAACATTGTCCTCATATTTAAATATTTGATTGCAATATCCTCCAGTATGGCGTCTGATACATTGGTATTACCAAACATTATCAGAGTCTATGAATCGAGTAATTTTACGTTTATTACCGAGTCATTAAGAGTCATCATCATCGTCTACATCAATTGAGACGTGTGTCTTTCGAATTTCACGAAAAATTTTCAATTGTACATGATCGGGCCATTCTGTATAACCATCTTCATACATAGTAACCTCGGCTTGTTTGACGAAACGTTGCTTACGCATACCTCGTATGCCTAATTCTCGATCGCGCACATATTGTGTTATCGACATCTGTTTAGCGTTCAATTTATCCATCGCACTATTATTGTCATCTCGAACAAGGGTGGTTATGCGTCTCCATTCTTCTATACGTATTTGCAGATCCATTGTTGTAATATTATTTTATATGCTATAGTATTACAACACACATATATGTATTGATAAAAATTGTCTTTTAATTAATTAATCTAAATTTAAATATTATCTTTGTCCAATACTTTTAACTGTTCATATATTACAATCACACACAAGCCCAAGTTTTTTCTTCACTGTCAAATATAATTAACAAATTTGTTCATACGAATCACATATCACATATCAATTTGATTAGGCGCGATTTCCACACTCCCTATAGAATTATGGCCACAAGTTGTGGCTCACAAGAATAATACTCTAATGCCGCAGACTGCCTCCTCTTCATTATATATCTTTTAATATCTTTTGTCTCATTCCAACTAGAGCATCACGTCTCATCTACCTCAGCATTTCTCTACATCTTTGGCGGAGCGTGTTGAGAAAAGTATAACTATTCTTATTCGTATGGAAGGAAAGAATTAAAATCACAGATGGAATAAAAATAATTATTTATTACACGCATCGTAAAGAATATCATTTACAGCACATGTTAATAATTCGCAATCAATTAATGATTCGCTGTTAAAAACATCACTCTCGCGTATCGTTTTTACAGCATCGCATACAGTAGTAATATTGTTACGTTGTAATACAGTATTTCAAATTGTTTAAATTTTTCATTCACGAGATACGTATTCTCGCATAACCAATTGTGCATATGATCGATACAATTTTCAAAATTAAATAAATGTAATAATGTCGGTGGTTTCATGTACAAAGAATTGTCACATAATGTGAGTTTTACAATTTTCGATTGATACATTTCGATCGATAAATCTCCAATCCTTAATGGGAGAGCAGTCGATTGTAGAAATTGTTCAACGTCTGCTTGCTTCTGCATCAACAAATTCCACGTTGAAAAAGGTAACACTATTTGATTGTCTCGATTATCGCCGAGAATCAGTTCCACGTATGATACAGCTCCAACGCTTATTCCAATGTCCAAATACTTGTACGACGTTGGGGTTAGAGCGTATCTTCTTCCAAGTATGCGAGCCGCACGACGAGGTTGAATACTATAAAATATAAATAATTAGACCAGTTTAAAAAAAAAATTTAAACAAATAGAAAAATTTTTAAACGATCGAAACTTACGTGTCGCATTTTTGCTTCTTACACGGTGGAGTTTCACCGTTTCGAATCGGAACGTAAAAATTCATGTTGATTTCTTCAGTGAACCTCTCACACGCGCGATTGATGCAATACTGATCGTATTAGAATTATTATTAATTCAAATAGTATCGCAAATTGTGATGTAGAGGGGATTATTGCTGACGCAACATTTTAATTTCCTCTAAAATTTTGTCGCGCCGATGTACGGCTGCTCCTGATGCGATCAAATGTACGTGACAAAACGCGAAATTATCAAGGTTAAATTGCGCATCAGAACAAAGATTTAGCTGAGTGCACTAAACTTCCAAGCGTCGACGTACGGCTGCTCCTGATGCAATCAAATGTGCGTGACAAAACGTGAAATTATCAAGGTTAAATTGCGCATCAGAACAAAGATTTAGCTGAATGCGCTAAAATCGAGCGCCGATGTACGGCTGCTCATGATGCAATCACGTTAGATTTTTTAAATGTATGTGACAAAACGCGAAAAAATAACCGTCAAGGTTAAAATGCGCATCACCCCTAGACAAAGATTTAGCTGAATGCGCTAAAATCGAGCACCGATGTACGGCTGCTCCTGATGCAATCACGTTAGATTTTTCAAATGTACATGACAAAACGCGAAAAAAATAACCGCCAAGGTTAAAATGTGCATCAGAACAAAGATTTAGCTGAGTGCACTAAACTTCCAAGCGCCGATGTACGGCTGCTCCTGATGCAATCACGTTAGATTTTTTTTCAAATGTACGTGACAAAACGCGAAATTATCAAGGTTAAATTGCACACGCTATTTCGGGGAATTTTTTAAGATGAAATCATTCTAGAATGTTCGATGATATGCACGAGACAGTATATAAATCATGATAAAGAGGCACACCCCGCCAGTATTTTCGCTAAAGTACATCCAGAATTATCATTGGAAAGCGCATTTCACAAGTCTGATACAATATGGAGAAACAAAGTTTGCGAGAGCAATCCACTTTGGTGAATTCATTGGAAGACTACATTGCGTGGGAGCAACGATGCGATACGTATATCGAGTCGTTGGAAGAGCAAAGTCGAATCAAACGACCACGATTATCGATCGGAAATCGACAATCGCTGATTGCTCGGATCGCGCGCCTCGAGGATTTGAAAAATTCTTTACGCAGATGTTTCGTACACGCGGATGTAGCGCGCGTCAAAATGGACTTGTGTGGCGTGAGATTGATACAGCGTTCGAGAGTCGTATATTGACTGGTGCGGTGATAAACTATAATCACATCGAACCTCGACAATTTCTCGAGGACTCCAAAGACATTGTGCTAGAACATGTGAAGAACGTTATGAAAAAACATTATAATGTGAAAGTGAACACTATATTTAACGGTGAATTCGTGTCGGGTGATAAACGCGCAAATAAAAGTATCAATACGAGAAACTATGAACTCTTTCGCACATCCGATTTACGCGAGTGGTACGAACGGCGCGTTATCGAGCCCACCCTAGCATCGCTGGAAGAGTTTCAGGAACGCGACAGCGGGTGGGCACTGTCGCAAATATTAAATTTAACTGTAAATATAAATAAGTATAATCCTATGCGCGCGGGATGTCACATTAAATTGCCGCGGGAGATTATGACGAAAAAAAGAGCGGTGATTAACGTGCAATCAAAGGACAATGCGTGTTTCGCATGGGCAGTGGTCGCCGCTCTATACCCCGCAGAAAGGAACGCGGAACGGGAATCATCGTATCCGCATTACGCGACAGTGCTGAATCTCCGGGACATTGAGTTTCCAGTGACTGTAGGTTTGTTTTTTATTCCTGCACTGAACTGAACTAGTTCTGCACTAGAACTGAGCCAGTGCAAGCGAGAACTAAGAGTGCAGACGGGAGTAGAAAACGATACAGTGTAAACTAGTGTAAAGCAGTGCAAAAATATGGCGCGCCACATTTTGCCTATAGAATTGATAGATTCATCCGATGAAGATGAAAATATAAATCCAATTCCACCATTAGAACCAATTTTAATTGAAGAAAATGATAGTAAGAAATATTATTGTATGCTGAATTAGTATAATATAATATATTAATAATATAAATGCGCAAATTCTAACCTATTAATAAACTTTTCAGAGCATAATGAATTGGAGATATTACATCCACTGTTTGGATTAGTTAGAAGGGTCCAACATATAAAAATATAAAATTATATCGAAAATATTGTCCATAATTATATTGACAAGGATTTTATAATGCATTTTAGATTGTCGAGAGAAATAGCATACGAATTAATAAATCGATTTAATGCATCAGATATATTTACTTCTATACAAAGTAAGAATATATTTTTAAGAGGAAATGATAATAAAATTAACTAATAGTTAATATTATGAAAAAATTAATTTAAAAAATAGTTTTACAAAAAGGTATGTATTATATGTAATTTTTTCAGACCATGCGGAAGAAGAGAAAGTCACTGGTGAGAAACATATTTTATGTTATTTATGGTTTCGTTGGACACGAAAGTGGATCTTATCGAGATATAGCTGATCGATTTGGTATTGCAATAAGTACGTTGTACCATATAATAACGAGAGTGACGGATTTTATTATGTCATTGGCACCTAACATTATATGATATCCAACACAAGTGGAAAGAGAAGAAACCATGACTTATTTTCTTGAAGAAAAAGGATTTCCTGGTGTAATTGGTAATGTATTTATATTTCAATGTTTTGTTTTTTGTTTAACATGTTTTACTTATTATATATTGTTTTTTTTTTAGGTGCTATAGATGGTTCTCATGTAAGAATTGATAAACCAGTGGAAGATGCTGACTCTTATATAACTCGAAAGCAGTATTTCTCAATACACGTACAAGGAACAGCTAATCACAAACTAAAATTTATGGATGTCTTTATTGGGTACCCAGGATCTGTCCACGATGCCAGAGTTTTAAAGAATTCTACTATATATAATGATTTACATGAACTTTGTGGAGGTTAGTTGAAAATAGAATATTATAAAATGAAAAGCTACAAATTAAATATTAAAATCTATTTTAAATGTTATGAATATTTTTCCAGATAATTTCTTGTTAGGAGATAGCGCATACGCTTGTCTACGACAACTAATAGTTCCGTATAGAGATAATGGACATTTGACAAGAAACCAAAGAATTTTTAATCAAAAACTAAGTTCGTGTAGAGTAATAATCGAAAACACGTTTGGGTGTTTAAAGCAGAGATTTCGCCAATTGTACCATTTGAAACTACGAAATATCCCACGCATGGTACGTGTTATACATGAGTGCTGTGTTTTACACAACCTGGCCAACATCGAAGACTTACAACTTTTTGAAGCAGCGTTAGACGACCAACAACCAGATATAGATGCATAAAATAGATGCATACCAAACAACGAAGCACCAAGAGAATATGAAACGGGTATACATAAACGGGATGAGATATGTCATAAAATAACTGTCAATTGAAAAACATGTTATGTATATAACATCTTATTCATAATATATTAATTTATATAATTATTCTAGAAAAATTACACAATTAGACATAATTTATTTTTTTATTATAAATATTTTTGTATTTCTTCAAAATAAATATATTTTTAAACAAAAATAAAAACAAACTGAAAATCCTTACTGATATTATCTTATTGTTAGTGATATAATCTTCATAATATCTGAATCTCAAAACAAAAATATATATTCTGTACTATAATATACTCTAAATACATTTAAATATATAATTAAACTTACATTAATATCACAAAAAAAAAGCAAACATTAATATCACATAAGAACCAACAGTACTATCACATTAGATCATACTAACAATAAGAAATAAATAAAATAGTGATATCCTCTGAACAACAAATATAGACTTATTTAAAATATCTTTGGACTTATATCACATATCTTTGTTCTATCGCCATATATCATATCACTTTTTTTGCATTTCTAAAAAGTCCCGTAATAATTTGTTTTTTTCTTCTCGTAATGTATTTGCAATGATCAATTGCTCCTGCATCTTTATCATTCCTTCCTCGTGTATTTTTCTCATTGCTTTATATTCTTCTAATATTGTTTTTTGGATCTCATCCTGATTTTTATTTTTTTGGCGTATGTCATCCGTTACATTCTCAAGATGTTGTTGACACACTTCTAAAACTCGTGCCGTAGTGCCACTTTTCTTAGTACGGCTTTTCATTTTGGATGTCTTAATATTCTAAATTAAATATTGTCATTATTTTTTTATTGAAAGGAAATATAAGATAGGAAAATTATCATTCTTCTTGTTCTTGTATATAATTTTCTACTTACTTCTTTATCGCTTGTGTTATAAGTATTTTCACTATCATATGTGGACTCATATGTTTCCTGTTGCAATGTTGATTTATTGTGAGTCGTATTTGCATTAGACTCAAATGCTGCCTGATGCGATGCAATAATGTTATTATTATCTTCATTTATACTGCAAACAGATATGTATGCACACACACACACACACACACACACACACACACATATATATATATAATCAATTATATACAAATATTTTCTTTTAAAGATTCTATTTGTTTATTTAAAATGTAATATAACACTTACAAAGATGTAGATGTAGATGCTCTCTCATTATTGTTTGAATTTATGCCTTTATTTCCTGACAGTAGTAAAGGTTCAATGCTATGTTTTCCGCCTAATAGCTCTGTTAACTCTCTGTAATGAAATTAAAACTGTTATTAATTAGTATTAATTATTAATCATTGTTATATAAAAATGAATTATTACGTCTCGTAAGGACAGGCTATCTTATTCCTTCCTGTTTTTTTATTATATGTTTTTACATTTTTAAAAGATCGTTCCAATGATTTATATTTGTTTTCCACTTGTGCAGCAGAAACATTATAGTTTTGTAATTTCATTAGTTCGGTTATTTTTAGCCACAAAATCCTTTTTGTTTTAATTTTTCTTTGTGTAACAAGATCTACGTTTTCTTTGTACAAGGATAAAAATAACTTTGTACTCGCATCAGTCCACGAAAAAGCTTCCTGTCTATTTGCTTCGACAACTTCATTGTTTATTTGATTTTGTTGGTTGATCGTTGATTGATTGACATTATTGTGTGTCGTGTTATTAAATATATCATCATTTAATTGTATTAATATTTCTTTGTCGTCTACAGTACAAAGAATGTTATCACAATTAAAATCAATTTCTTTGTACGGAAATTGAAATTCTAGTCCCCCTGTAAATAATGAGACATATTAATTTTCATATTTTAATGTGTTTATGCATGTGTACATATACAGGTATATATATATATATATATATATATATAATGTTCACAATTTATATAGTAAAAGTCGTTACCAGTTACTGTTGAGTAGAATATAAAATTTGTAAGGTTAGAAAATCTTAATCTGTGAAATCTAATAATAGTAATTTTAATAATTTTATTTGAAACATATGTATGTATAATATTTACAGTGAAAAACAATATGGCAAATACAGAAACAGCAAGAATAAAAAAAGATGCCATAGGAAATATATTAGTGGATCAAACTGGACACGTAACATGCATTTCTGAAGGTATTAGAATTATCTAATATTTATTAAAGCAGACAGTAAATATTTGATAAAATTATGTTATTAAATCCAGATTAGAAATTATTTATAACTAAAATCAGTTTATATATATATATATATATATATATATATATATATATATATATATTGAAATATAAATTTTGTAAAATTTTTTTGATCTAAAAAAACTTCTACTTTTATACTTACATTAACCTTTAAGTTTTGAAATTGCCGGCTATATTCAGTGCAGGAATAAAAAACACCTCCTTGGTTGCTCTACACTGCTTGCACTACCTCCGGACCTAGTGCAGCCAGTTCAGTGAACTCGTGCACTAAGTTTTCCTGCACTTGAATAACGAACGGTATCGGTTACACCAGTTCTGGAATAACGAACGCTTTAGTGTACACTTTTTGAACTAGTGCAGCCAGTGCAGGAATAAAAAACAAACCTTGTGAATCAGATTAAGAAATTTGAACTTGTTAACGACGTTTCGATCAATGTGTACAGCATTGAAAACGAAGGCATTGTTCCGATACGTCTTACGGAGCAAAAGCGGGATAAGCATGTGAATCTGCTATACGTGGAAGACGGCAACAACGTCGGACATTTCGCTTGGATCAAAAATTTATCCCGGCTCGTGAGCTCACAACTAAGCAAACACAGGAATCAAAAATATATCTGCGACCGGTAAGTTTAATTTATATAATTCAAATAATTATAAGTTATATAACAAATTGTTCAAATATTAATTAAAAATTTTTTTCTTTTACAGATACCTGCATTATTTTAGTTCCGACGACAAGTTGCAGTCACATACGGTCGACTGCCGTGAGATGAATGGTTGCGCTATCCGATTACCGAGCGATAAGGACAAATGGCTCGAGTTTAACAACTTTAATCGGAAGGAGCGGCTTCCATTCATCGTATACGCCGATTTGGAATGCGTTTTGACCAAGACGGAGGAAGAGAAGAACGCGTATCAACACCATCGGGTATTTAGTATCGCATATTATGTACATTGTTCGTACGACGAATCATTATCGGCGTACCATTCGCGTCGCAGTGTCGATTGTATAGCATGGTTCGTTGAAGACCTTAAAAATTTAGCATTGCGTGTAAAAAGTATTTTAACTACTAATGTCCCCATGGTAGATTTGACGTTCGAAGAGTGGGAAAAATTCCATAGCGCCACTCAATGTCATATATGTGAAAAACCATTCGCGGAATACGATACACGCGTACGCGATCATTGCCATCTGACCGGGCGGTACAGAGGTCCCGCCCATTCAAATTGCAATTTAAATTATAAAGAATCTTTTTGCATTCCCATAGTTTTTCATAATTTATCAGGTTACGATTCGCACTTTATTATCGAGGAAATAGCCACATCGTTCGAAGGGAAAATCGAGTTACTTCTGATAACAAAAGAGAAATATATTTCGTTTACTAAAAATGTTGTCCTTAAAGAAGAGAAATCAAAAAATTAAGTAAAATTACGTTTAATCGATTCATTCGAATTTCT
This sequence comes from Camponotus vicinus, assembly GCF_025532165.1. NCBI lineage: Eukaryota > Metazoa > Arthropoda > Insecta > Hymenoptera > Formicidae > Camponotus > Camponotus vicinus. Next base: position 14,545,252 of record NW_028141946.1, read on the forward strand.
CGCATCGAGTCTCGACAAATTGGCATCATTTTTGGACAAAGACAAACTCAAAATTTTAAAATCAGAATTTCAAAATTTATCAACAGAAAATTTCAATTTATTAACACGGAAAGGCGTCTTTCCATACGAATACATCGATTCCGTTGACAAGTTGCAAGATACGTGTTTACCACCGCACGAATCATTTTACAGTTCCTTGACCGGTGACACTGTATCCGAAAGCGATTACACGCACGCCGAGAACATCTGGACGCGATTCTCCATTCGGACGCTAGGCGAATATAGCGACTTGTACCTCAAAATCGATGTCTTGTTATTAGCCGATATTTTTGAAAACTTTCGCGATAAATGTATCGAAAGTTACGGACTCGACCCCGCGTATTACTATACTCTCCCCGGATACACGTGGGACGCCATGTTGAAGCATACCAAGATCACGTTCGAGCTGCTTACAGATATCGATATGGTTATGTTTATCGAACGTAATATACGCGGCGGTCTGAGCCAATGTTCCAACAGATACGCTCGTGCGAATAACAAGTACATGGAGTCGTACGATCCATCGAAACCATCGTCATACTTGATGTATTTCGATGTAAATAACTTGTACGGATGGGCAATGTGTCAGCCGTTGCCCTATGCCGATTTTCGATAGGTCGACGACGTGTCCAATTTTGACGTATCATCGATCGCGCTAGATTCGCCTACAAGCTATATCCTCGAAGTCGATCTCGAGTACCCGCAACATCTTCACGATGCGCACACTGATCTACCGTTTTGCCCGACACGCGACAAACCACCTGGCAAGCGAGAGCTCAAGCTGCTCGCAACATTATACGATAAGAAGCGTTACGTGATACACTACCGCAACCTGCAGCAGTGTATGCGTCACGGTCTTCGCATCACAAAAATACATAGAATTTTACAGTTTTCTCAATCTCCATGGCTTCGAAATTATATAGAACTAAATACACATTTTAGAACATTGGCTAAAAATGATTTCGAAAAAAATTTATACAAATTAATGAACAATGCGGTATTTGGCAAAACGATGGAAAATGTGCGGAATCGTGTAGATGTTAGGCTCATAACGCACTGGGACGGACGATACGGCGCAGAGGCAATGATCGCAAAGCCAAATTTCCACAGCAAAAGCGTTTTTTCGGAAAACTTAATAGCTGTGGAATTGCGAAATCTCGAGGTGAAATTCTACAAACCAATTTACGTGGGTATGTGCATACTCGACATATCCAAGACGTGTTTGTACGAGTTTCATCACGAGTATATGGCGCCAATGTATCGCGACAAATGCCGGGTAATGTACACTGATACGGATAGTCTCATATATCACATTGAGTGCGCGGATGTGTATGAGAATATGAAGTGTGATATCGTCAGATTCGACACGAGCGATTATGCGGTAGACAATGCGTACGGTATACCGCTTGTAAATAAGAAGGTACCGGGCCTGATGAAGGACGAAAACAACGATGCCATAATGACCGAATTCGTCGGGCTCATTGTCAGAGCAAAGATGTATGCGTTACGAGTGAATGGGAAAAAGGACACGAAGAAAGTTAAAGGCGTCAAGAGTAACGTTGTCGCGAGAACGATAACGTTTGACGATTACACGCGGTGTTTGCATGATGAGATTGAAATGACGCGTCAGCAATCGTGTATACGATAGAAATTACATCAAGTATACACAATCCGCGAGACAAAAATTGCTCTGAGTCCGTACGATGACAAGCGATATATCGTACCCGAAACCACCGATACGCTACCGTGGGGACATTATAGGATACCTTTGTAAATAAATGTATATTTTATTTATTATTAATTGTATATATTTTGTACATAACCATGTATATATTTTATATATTTTATATATTATTAAATATTTATATATTAAATTATTTATATAGTTTATATATATATTATTTTAATAAATGTTTATAATACATTATTTTTATGTATCCAAGAGTTGTGTGATTTATCCATTCCCAATCATTTTACGTATACGTCATCACCCTTTTCCCGCAAAATTTTTTCCATCAGATATACGTCGGGATTAGCGACGCGTTGTAGTTCGTATTCGTAGAATCCTCCAGCGACGGGATTTCCACACGAATCTTCGAGTATGAATGTCGCGGGATTAGTTTTCTGCACCTCAACAATCTTAAAAACTTCGGTCGTCCAATTTGGTGTGAAAGCTTTTTCAAAGATGGTCTTGTATTTGCTCACGCGTACCGAATCGCCTACTTTAAATTTTGTCGGAGCCGCAATTTTTACGTTGCTATACACCGTATTTAAAAGTTTTTCGGCGATCGCCGGAGTGACGTCGGCAGGTCTCATACCGATGGTGCGATGTTTTCGCGTATTGTACACTCGGCAACCAAAATGCCTTAACACCTGAATTTGCTCGTGTCAAGGCATATTCGGACGACGTACTTCCACTCTATTATAATTGTGCGTCATGACTATTTAATATCTGGCAACGATGTTTCAAAGCGATTTTACGCAAAATTCAAACTAATGTGTGACATATCTGAAAAAGTGGTTATATGTCAAATATGTCAAAATGTATATGGTTAGAAAGTAAGTAATGCACATTAATTATATAAAATATTAAAATAAAATACATTAAATATATAAAAAATATAAAGCGTGATATGAATTACACATATTAATGCCAGTTTTTATTGTGTGTCACAGATTTGAGGACGAGCGACTGGTGTTCAAATATAAAAACTTGCCAGAAATAAAATACAAAAAAGAAAGGGGAAAAGGAAGAGAAAAAGTATAATGAAAATATGATAAATATATATATTTTTTTGAAATTATTATTTGTATTTGTATACAATAATAAATAAATATAAATTAACAAGTAAATGTTTTTATAATTAAAAATAAATATAATTAAACATATAATTAACAGATATAATACATACAGGTGTAACACTATGTAACAATATGCAATATCATGAATATTACTGAATATTAAATGAAGTTATCATGGATAGCTGGTCAATTCAGAACAAGAGAAACTATACGTTTCTTTCTCTGCTAAATTTCTGGAAAAAATAAAACATATATATATATATATATATATATATATATATATTATACATGTAATTTATTTTTTTTTATTTTTTATTATTATACAGGGCGATCCTGAAAAACGTTATGTCTTTAAAATGACGTATTCCTGACACCATTCTAAGACAATTTTTCCTTTACCAAAATTTTATTTGAAGCGTAGTTTTTGAATTATGAGCAAAAATAGTTAGTAAATCACGCGTCGGGTACAGAAGGCAGGCAGGAGCGGCGCGGCGTGCCGCGAGCGCGGGCGCAGCTGACCGCCCGACGGGTGATTATCACCGCATGAGTCGCTAACTATTTTATCTTATAACATAAAATTATGCTTTAAATAAAATTTTGGTAAAGAAGAAAATGTCTTAGAATTACGTCAGAAATACGTGTTCCTTAAAATAACGTTATTATAATAATGAAAAGTTGTTCCGGATCGCCGGCCGTCCGACGTTGCAATCAGCTGATTGCTACACGCGATGTGTGTATGGCGGAGTGTGTGCGTAAGAGAGAGAGAGAGAGAGAGAGAGAGAGAGAAAGAGAGAGAGAGGGAGGGTAGGAGGGACAGACATTCATACACACGCATGCACTTTTTTTCTCGCTCTCTTTCTCTCTTTTACGCAACACTCATACACTCTCTCATTCAGTCTCTCACTCACACTCTCTCGGTCACTCACTCACTCACTCACCTGCTTACTCACTTGCTCACTCACCTTGTAGCAGCGTAGCGAATCTTCATGCTATGTATTGTTGTTATCTGCTGCACGATTATGATTGCTAGAGATGCGCGACACATCGAAATTTTTTCGATTATTAGTCTCACACTCGATTGACACAATACAGATTACACGATAACGAGTTTACTGTTTATTCACTCACTATTGATTTATCGATACCAAAAATTACTTTCAAAGAAACGCGAATGCAAACAGCACATGACTCGACGCGAAGCGACGGACCGCGGAGACTGCGCGACCACAAGAGTTATGTTGCGTTGATGAGAAACGCGACACGCGACATCTAACAAACGACTTGCGCGTGGCGCGTGATTGACGCGAGATAAGACGAACGATCGGCTAAAACCTTCGCATTGCGAATGCGGTAGAAAACATGAAACGTATAATAACATACTTAAAAAATTAATTATTTATTATAAATAATAACTATTTCTAATTATAATAAATAATTATTATTTTAAAAAGCATGTGTTGTACGTTATTACGTTTTCGAAATTATTGCATTCACGATGCGAAGATTTAAGTCAATCGCAAGAATAATGTAATTTTAATTACATTCGTCTTATCTCGCGTCAATCACGCGCCACGCGCAAGTCGTTTGTTAGATGTCGCGTTTCTGGCAACATAATTCTTGTGGTCGCGCAGTCTCCGCGGTCCGTCGCTTCGCGTCGAGTCATGTGCTGTTTGCATTCGCGTTTCTTTGAAAGTAATTTTTGGTATCGATAAATCAATAGTGAGTGAATAAACAGTAAACTCGTTATCGTGTAATCTGTATTGTGTCAATCGAGTGTGAGACTAATAATCGAAAAAATTTCGATGTGTCGCGCATCTCTAGCAATCATAACCGTGCAGCAGATAACAATACATAGCATGAAGATTCGCTACGCTGCTACAAGGTGAGTGAGCAAGTGAGTAAGCAGGTGAGTGAGTGAGTGAGTGACCGAGAGAGTGTGAGTGAGAGACTGAATAAGAGAGTGTATGAGTGTTGCGTAAAAGAGAGAAAGAGAGCGAGAAAAAAAGTGCGTGCGTGTGTATGAATGTCTGTCCCTCCTACCCTCCCTCTCTCTCTCTTTCTCTCTCTCTCTCTCTCTCTCTCTCTCTCTCTCTCTCTCTCTCTCTTACGCACACACTCCGCCATACACACATCGCGTGTAGCAATCAGCTGATTGCAACGTCGGACGGCCGGCGATCCGGAATAACTTTTCATTATTAAAATAACGTTATTTTAAGGAACACGTATTTCTGACGTAATTCTAAGACATTTTCTTCTTTACCAAAATTTTATTTAAAGCATAATTTTATGTTATAAGATAAAATAGTTAGCGACTCATGCGGTGATAATCACCCGTCGGGCGGTCAGCTGCGCCCGCGCTCGCGGCACGCCGCGCCGCTCCTGCCTGCCTTCTGTACCCGACGCATGATTTACTAACTATTTTTGCTCATAATTCAAAAACTACGCTTCAAATCAAATTTTGGTAAAGGAAAAATTGTCTTAGAATGGTGTCAGGAATACGTCATTTTAAAGACATAACGTTTTTCAGGATCGCCCTGTATATCACTTACTAATACGGTATCCAATATCCTTCTTTTTCTATTACCAGCTGTAATCTTCTTTGCATAGAATGAATTAAATTCTGTGTATATCCTTCTTTCTGCGATAATTGTTGCCAAACTTGATGCACGTGGTTTCTTAAAGCATCTCTTGTCCTGAGTTGACCAGCTCTCCATGATAACTTCATTTGAGCCCAAACATTTTCTATTGGGTTTAAGTCTGGAGACTTTGCTGGCCATCTAATTTGTTGAATGTCTGGATTTTCAGTGAACCATGCTTGCACCAATCTGGAAGTATGAACGGCACTATTGTCTTGTGCTATCTTAACAATTGGATATTGATCTTCAGGGAAAATTCGTCTAATTGCCGGTTTTAATATTTCTTCTAAAATTTCCACATATTCTTCCGCATCCATCCTTGAGGATATCTCTGTAAGTTCTACTAATCCATGAGACGTCATGCATCCCCAGAAGCCTAATGTGATTCTGCCGCTAGTTCCTGATGGAAGAACATACTTCGGATTTAACCGTTGTCCCTTTGGTCGCCAGACTCGATATCGCCCTTCTTCTGCGGATGAAAAAACTTTTTCATCCATCCAAACAACGGCATTCCACTCTTCTTGGGGTGTATTCAAATGTTGTCTTGCGAATAACATTCGTTGCTCTCTATGGCGAGGCTTGAGCTCTATTAGCTCTTGTTTGCAATTTCAGTTTTATTGTATCCAGCTTCATGTAAGCCAATTATTTTGCCTCTGTCTGCTGGTGATATATTTGCAAAAATATTATTTCTGTCCATTTTATATTACAATATTTATAATTATGTGTCACAGTAATATAATAATAGTATATTGTTTGTTACTAAGCAAGGTATTGATTTTGCAAGATTGTGCTGTATAAAGAAAAGAAAAGAGAGAATATTTTTTTCAGAATTCTGTATATAAATATTGTAATATAAAATGGACAGAAATAATATTTTTGCAAATATATCACCAGCAGACAGAGGCAAAATAATTGGCTTACATGAAGCTGGATACAATAAAACTGAAATTGCAAACATGGTGGGATGCACTCGTCAGACAGCTGCGTTATGGATAAAAAAACATGAAGAAAGAGGTATGGCAAATCTTCAAGACCATCGCAAAAATAATAAAAGGCCACAGAAGACTACTCCGGAACAAAATCAAGAAATTATAAGAGCTGTTGACGAAAATCCTTTTGATTCTGTTATAAATATCCTGAGGAACAGGGATATAAATATTTGTGCACAAACAATAAGACGTCGCCTACGTGCTGCAAAAGTTCACTGTAAGCCTGCAGCAAAAAAAATAGAGCTCAAGCCTCGACATAGAGAGCAACGAATGTTATTCGCAAGACAACATTTGAATACACCCCAAGAAGAGTGGAATGCCGTTGTTTGGATGGATGAAAAAGTTTTTTCATCCGCAGAAGAAGGGCGATATCGAGTCTGGCGACCAAAGGGACAACGGTTAAATCCGAAGTATGTTCTTCCATCAGGAACTAGCGGCAGAATCACATTAGGCTTCTGGGGATGCATGACGTCTCATGGATTAGTAGAACTTACAGAGATATCCTCAAGGATGGATGCGGAAGAATATGTGGAAATTTTAGAAGAAATATTAAAACCGGCAATTAGACGAATTTTCCCTGAAGATCAATATCCAATTGTTAAGATAGCACAAGACAATAGTGCCGTTCATACTTCCAGATTGGTGCAAGCATGGTTCACTGAAAATCCAGACATTCAACAAATTAGATGGCCAGCAAAGTCTCCAGACTTAAACCCAATAGAAAATGTTTGGGCTCAAATGAAGTTATCATGGAGAGCTGGTCAACTCAGGACAAGAGATGCTTTAAGAAACCACGTGCATCAAGTTTGGCAACAATTATCGCAGAAAGAAGGATATACACAGAATTTAATTCATTCTATGCAAAGAAGATTACAGCTGGTAATAGAAAAAGAAGGATATTGGATACCGTATTAGTAAGTAATATATAATAATAAAAAATAAAAAAAATAAATTACATGTATAATATATATATATATATATATATATATATGTTTTATTTTTTCCAGAAATTTAGCAGAGAAAGAAACGTATAGTTTCTCTTGTTCTGAATTGACCAGCTATCCATGATAACTTCATTTAATATTCAGTAATATTCATGATATTGCATATTGTTACATAGTGTTACACCTGTATGTATTATATCTGTTAATTATATGTTTAATTATATTTATTTTTAATTATAAAAACATTTACTTGTTAATTTATATTTATTTATTATTGTATACAAATACAAATAATAATTTCAAAAAAATATATATATTTATCATATTTTCATTATACTTTTTCTCTTCCTTTTCCCCTTTCTTTTTTGTATTTTATTTCTGGCAAGTTTTTATATTTGAACACCAGTCGCTCGTCCTCAAATCTGTGACACACAATAAAAACTGGCATTAATATGTGTAATTCATATCACGCTTTATATTTTTTATATATTTAATGTATTTTATTTTAATATTTTATATAATTAATGTGCATTACTTACTTTCTAACCATATACATTTTGACATATTTGACATATAACCACTTTTTCAGATATGTCACACATTAGTTTGAATTTTGCGTAAAATCGCTTTGAAACATCGTTGCCAGATATTAAATAGTCATGACGCACAATTATAATAGAGTGGAAGTACGTCGTCCGAATATGCCTTGACACGAGCAAATTCAGGTGTTAAGGCATTTTGGTTGCCGAGTGTACTCTGCAACGAGTCGAGATAGCTCGTCGAGCCATTTGTAATTTCCGTTGAGCGTAAACATTTTCCACATATTGTCTTTCAAAGTACGGTTGAATCGTTCCACGACCGAGGCTTTCATAACGGAATATGTCGAGTAATGATTAATGTTGTGTTTCTTCATGAGTTTCTGCACACTCGCGTTGTAAAATTCTTTTCCTCTGTCGGTTTGAAAATTTTTCGGACACCTTTTATCGTCTTCAATAATCTTTGCAATCGTTTCGGACATTTCGTTTCCGCTCTTACTTTTGAGCGGTACGGCCCACGCATACTTGCTCAACACATCAATAACTGTGAGTATATATTTATGACCCTTGTTGAGTCGAGAGTACGAACGCATGTCGACCACGTCCGCCTGCCACAGATCGTATCCGTGTACAATGACGCGTCTTCGTGGAAAATTTCTTCTCGCCGGAGCATGTAATTCCTCGACTAATTGTCGCTTTTCGAAGGTGTTTTTCTTCTTTCGCACGTTTGATCGAGGCATAATTAATATTGCGATATTAGTATGTCTCGTTTACTGTGCCGAGTCAGATGTTGCATATCTCAGCACATTCTTTATCTCGTCTATCATTATTCGTAGCGCCTGCACGTTTGTTTCGAGCGCGATAATTTTTTGCTCAATTTCTCCCTGTCGATCTCTCAAAAGTTTATCCACGTATCGTTTGTTGACGGCGTCAGTATCAGTTTCCGGTTGCGCTACGCGTTGAATCTTGCGCGACCTTGCGTCAAAGCCGGTAGTAGTCTGGCAGAGAGCGTTATCGCGAACGTAATTTCTCAATAATCCATTCCATTGATAGTACAAATTATTCGACGTTCCGAGCGATAATCCAAATTTATTAATCGACATTTCGGTACCGAGAACATCGACCGAATGACACGTATCGTCGACGCATAGTTTAATTTATAATAATGCCGGCCTCGCGAAGTTCTTCGATAATTGACAAGATTTCATTGTCGTGAGCATTGTTGCCGGCTCGACGCGAGGCGTCCAGCAATCGCAAACGATCTACCAATTCGTTGGGATCGTTCCAATGCACGTAATCGATCATGTTGTCGCTTAGCGTCATGGTGCGCGACGCGTCTATACCTCTTCCCACCTTTCTATCGGGGAATAATGGCGCAATTATATATTTGTACTTGTATCCTTTATTACTTTTAATAGGATTATTAACTTTGTTGTCACGTTTATACGCATTTGTTGCTTTAAATATGCTTTGATATTTATACAAATCGTCTTGAGTGTATTTTTTATGATTGGGAATATTTTTAAAAATCAAATCGTAGATACCTTCGGTTCCCGTATATTTTATTCCATCGATAATTATATTATCTTCCATGTCCACATCGAAACGTTTATCACCGAGCATCATTTCTTCGCTGGTAAATTTAACACCGTAGACGTAATCCATACTCTTATTTTTATCAACACTCATGATAGCTCCTATATATTTTTGCGCTAGCGGACCGAAATGATCTTGGAACGTTTCCTGACCTTCGGACGTTTCTAATTCGTGTCGGACCGATGTTACAAACGAATCGGGCGTGGTCTCGTAAATTTCTTCGACGGATGGTGATGGTATTGTTTGACGCGGTTGTACTTTTATCGGAGTAGAAACAGTAGCCATATTAGAAAATTGTTTCCTTCGTTTTGATCGATTCGGTGTCGAATATATCGGCGAATGGTTTATCGGCATATTTATCCGTGCTCGCTTTATTCCTTGCTTTGACTCTTTTATTTTTCTCCTCGTGCTTCTCTCCAAACGTCAAACTCAATGGCTCGATTTTCGACGCATCAGATTCCACAGTATTTTCGACAAGCTGTTTTAAAGGTTCGGTAATTGGCTTAAATTGTCTTTCCAATGCAACGTCTTCCTCCATTTTATCAGTTTTCAAAACGCGATATTTTTTGCGAATCAATTCGCTCGTTTTTGCAATCTCTCTCGCAATCTTTTCACGATCGCCGTTCATGATGCTCGATCGATGTGTCGATGACGACTGATCGCTTTACGGTATCGCGAAATCATTAAATCCTCTTCTATATCGTCCATTGATCAACGTACTGTCTTTATCAATGACTACGAAGCCATATTTGCGTTGCCAACATTTCTGACACAATGCGCGGAAATCATCGTAAGACATGTCGGTATTTACATGATCGTTGTACACATGTTTCAAGTTTGTGCCGTCTTGTTTAAATAAAATCAAAAGATTCGCATTGTCGCGTATAAGATGCTTAGGTATCTTGGCGTACGTTTGACAAAGATAAAAACAGTCGACGCTCGAGTGTCGACCCATTGCAAAGTACTCTCTTATCATATCTTGCTTGTCGCATGCCACGTCATCAAAGATAAAGATGGAATTCGGAAGCGCCTCGCTCGGTGGAATGACATCGCTGTTATTAGAGAATATAAAATAACCAATTTCGTCTATAGGTGCTAGTAAATTTTCCAAGTATCTATATTTCGGTTGTTGAAGCGATTTCGAGTATACGTACACGTTCTCGAAACGTACACCGTACGGACTTTCTATCAAACTAATCAACACGTTTGTCTTACCGCAGTTTGAAGGGCCGCAAACGATACCGCGTATAGTAGTCGGTAGCACGTTTCCATGCTTGCATACTTTTTCCTCCGATATTAGTTTATCGTCGAAATTTGATACTTTGATTATCCGCGCTTGTCGCACGAACCGCATGTTTTCTCTTTCAATTTTGCGAATGATCACAAGGGGGGAGACCTATTTATAGAGGTGTCTCGACTCGGAACCGCTCAGTATCAAAAAGTTTCTCCTTCTGTCGGATAAAAGAGACATTCTCTGGCTTACCGCCGAACAACTGCAGTATATCCCAAAGATTGTTTTACTGCAAAATTTTGGTGATTACGTGGAACGATTGTGGGACAAGCTTCCAGAATACAGGGTGATTCTGAACAAACGTTTGTCTTTAAAATATCAAATTCTTGGATGAATTCTAAGACGATTTTTCCTCTTGCAAAATTTTGCCCGGAGCTTAGTTTTTAAACTATAAAGGAAAATAGTTAACTACTTACGGAACGAGTACAAGAGGTAGGCAGGGACGGCGCGATATAGGCGATTACGTGGGGCGCTCGTCGCGATCAACTGATTGCTATACGCGATGACTGTAACAATCAGTGTGTGCGTATACATTCTCACACACACACTGATTGTTACAGTCATCGCGTATAGCAATCAGTTGATCGCGGCGAGTGCCCTACGTAATCGCCTATATCGCGCCGTCCCTGCCTACCTCTTGTACTCGTTCCGTAAGTAGTTAACTATTTTCCTTTATAGTATAAAAACTAAGCTCCGGGCAAAATTTTGCAAGAGGAAAAATCGTCTTAGAATTCATTCAAGAATTTGATATTTTACAGACAAACGTTTGTTCAGAATCACCCTGTATATAAAGGCTGATTCGGAGGTTCGACAATATCGTTCGTGCATGCGACATTACAATCAGCCGTGGCAGCGAACACACATCGACGGTCCACCACCGTTAATAAAAGATTGCTACGAATGTCAGCGAGAATTGTAAGAGGTAGCGGTCTCTTAAATCGTGCGATAAACTCGCTTCTCATCGAATTACATATTCCCGGTTATCAGTTTTGCGGCCCGGGAACTCGATTAGAGAAACGATTGGCTAGAGGCGATCGAGGCATCAGTCCATTGGACGCCGCTTGTCGCGAGCACGACATTGCTTACTCGCGAAGCAACGACCTCGGTCAACGACACGTCGGGGATCGCATACTAGCTGCAAGAGCGCGAGAACGCATTACCGCGAGGGATTCGACTCTTGGCGAAAGAGCAGCCGTTACGACTGTTTGGGCGGCAATGAAGGCAAAGACAAAACTCGGCATGGGGATGAAAAAACCGTCGACGACAAAGAGGAGGAAAAAACGAATACTTCCAGTAGCGAAACGCGGTGGTATTTTACCACTTTTACCGTTGTTGGGAGTTGTCGGTTCTTTGGCCGGCGGTGCGGCGGGAATCGCAAAGGCGGTAAACGATAGCAAGGCGGCGCAACGTCAGCTGGAAGAGATGCAGCGTCACAATCGCGCTATGGAAGGTCGCGGACTTTATCTCGCTCCGTACAAGCGTGGACAGGGATTCTCAACAAAGTCTAAGAGAAAAAAAAACGTTGAAAAAACATTAAAAATGCCTACGGGTACAACTAACGTGCAATTGGAACAATTGGCGAAACGTATGCACATATCTTTCTTTAGAGGTGTTTTCATGCGCAATAATTTACCGATAAGCGGTGTACGACGAAACGAGAGCGGTATCGTCAATTTGGATGACGTTGATGGTCCCGGTACTCATTGGGTAGCGTACGCAAAGAGGGGAGATCGTGTTGTATATTTCGACAGTTTTGGAAATCTTCGACCACCCAAGGAACTTGTGCGATATTTCGGACGAGTGAAAATTGAATACAATTACGCATCTTATCAAAGTTACAATCAGAGCATCTGTGGACAATTGTGTTTAAAATTTCTTCAAACAGTCGACGATCAATTTAAAGTCTAACAATCCATCGTCACGACTCAGTATTCATTCGACATGTCACTGACACTTACGTTGACTGGCAAAAGCAGCGTTCTCGCTGTAAGCTATTTTCCCGCTATAGATTTGACCAATGCCGATTACGAGCTCGGATTAACGGATTTTGAAACTTATCATACGATTCCAAACGTAAATTTTTCGAATAATAAATTTTATTTTGGCAACGACGACAAGGAAATTACGATTCCCGAAGGATCGTACGAATTGCACGCTATAAATGACTATCTCAAACGCGCAATTTTGCGAGATGAACACCTTTCCAGAGATGTTGAAAACAATTATGATGAGGAATATCCAATAGTGCTCCGCGCCAATCATAGCACACTGAAGAGTGAAATCAAATGCGCCTACAGAATAAACTTTACCAAACCCGACAATGTAGGATCCTTGCTTGGATTCTCGTCGAATCGTATATTGCAACCTCACAAGTGGTACGAATCGGACGAACCGGTTAATATTATAAACGTAAATATTATTCGTATAGAATGTAACGTGACTACTGGTGCGTACAGCAATGGCGTGCGCGTATACACGATACATGAATTTTCACCAAGCGTACCGCCAGGATATAAGATATCGGAAACGCCGGCACAGATCATTTATCTGCCGATCATCGTACGGAGCATTACGGATTTAACGATACGTATGTGGATCAAAGAGGTCGATTGCTCGAGGAGAGGAAATTACCGTAAGATTGCATATACGGCGGCGACAAACATAGTATGCTCGTGCTGAACGAAACGGAGCACGCAAGAGACAATACTTTTACGAAGGACAATACTATTGCGGTATCGGGTGACAATAATAAGATAGCCGTTAAGAAGAAGCTGAGCGCGTTGAATCGTGAATTTTTAAAATCATTGGAATTCACCGTACGAAAAGAATGATTGATATTTTGAATATCGGAGGTGAGCCAGTCTTTGACGATCGCATCGTCAAGATTGAGACTCACACGTACAATCCGTACGCCAATACGACACTTGGATACAGCGATGAGATACGAATACCTATACAACATCAGGATTTGTACACGTTACCGTGCGAAAGTTTTCTTTACATCGAGGGAAAGTTGAATGTGCGTAAAGCGAATGACGAAATGAAGGTTGTATTGGGAAACAATTGCGTCGCATTCATGTTTGATGAGCTTCAATACGAACTCGACGGAGTAGAGATTGATCGTAACAGAAATGTTGGAATAACTTCGACGCTTAAAAATTATGTCTCTTTGACGCACCAGATAAGTATAAACTTGAAGGACGCTGCGTGGGATTTGACGTACAATGGTGACAAAAATTATTTCAACTATTGCGTACCGCTCAACATGTTGCTGGGATTTTGCGAAGATTATAAACGCGTTGTGATTAACGCTCGTCACGAATTGATTCTGATACGTTCGCGCAACGATAATAATTGTCTATTCGGACATCCATCGTCGGAAGCTGAGATTGAATTACTCAAGATACAGTGGCGTATGCTTCATGTAATATTGAACGAGATTAATAAATTGTCGATGTTATGAATGTTGGAAAGCGGACGATACTTGAACATGAGTTTCCGATCTTGGGATCTATACGAATTTCCTCTGCTGCATAGCACGACTAAGCATTCATGGACCGTGAAAGCCGCCTCCCAGCTAGAGAAACCACGATACGTGATTTTTGCACTGCAAACTGGTAAAAAGAATTCAGTGTCACAAGATGTTACATTATTCGATGACTGCAAATTGACCAACGTTAAACTCTATTTAAACTCGGAATTTTATCCCTACGATGATTTAAATTTAGATTTTGAAAAAAATAGATTCGCCGTCCTATTCGACATGTACTCTCGTTTTCGCAAATCTTATTACGAATGCGATAACAGCACCACGCTATTAACCATTTCAAAGTTTCTACATTGCGGTCCTCTCGCGGTCATTGATTGCTTGCGACAAAACGAGTCTGTCAAAACTGCTACCGTGGACGTGAGAATAGAGTTTGAATGCAGGGAAAATATACCGGCGAATACTACCGCCTATTGTCTCATCTTGCACGATCGGGTTGTCGAATATAATCCATTGACCAATATAGTCTGCAAAATTATATAAGTCAGCAAATATCCCCTCCATTGCATATGAAAAAAAAATATATAAAAGATTGAGATGTTTGACGATCGACATCAGTCTGCGATCGGATCTTGTCATCATGGCTCCGCCAACGTTTGTGGATCTACAAGGATTTATCGTTGGGAAAAATTTTGTCGTGAAGGAAGCTGCGGTTCCGAGAAAGGGATCCGTACTTTCTCATTACATTTTTACATGTCCCGAACCATGGCACATGCTCACAAAATCTGAGAGATGCCAGGTTTTATGGCTGATGAAAAATCACCATGGATTATCGTGGAATGATGGACACGTTTCATATTGGAAATCGAAACGTTTAATTACGACGACGGTGATGGGTGTAACCCATCGGAGGAGGATGATGATGTGTCACCTCTCGTATACGTTAAAGGGCATGAAAAACGACAATGGCTGGCCGATATACTGGGCGATGATGCGAGAAACGATGTTATTATCGAAACTTTGGATGCAGACTATGAGGATATAGCTTCTTTAAATAAGTTAGATGTTAAGAATACTGTGCGTTGTGAAAATCATGTAAAAAATTGCGCTTTACAAAATGTATTTAAGATTTATAATTGGTGGTTGAAACATCATGATAATGATTCATCGAATCCATATTTATAATAAATTGATGATGCAATATATTTTTATCGTCTTTCTTATTCTCTCCTTTCTTTCCTTATCTATGCACGTGGGCAATATCGTGTTTCCGTACGTGACACAGCTGTCATTAGATATTTCGATTCATGGTAATACATTTAAATAATTGTTTGATAATTGAATATTGTTTTCCGTTCGATAGCCGTTGATTTCTGTTCGATGACCATTCAATTGCCGTTCGATGGGCGTTCATTTCCGTTCAACAGTCGTTCAACAATCGTTCGATAGCCGTTCGACGGTCGTTCGTTTCCGTTCGATGACCGTTCGACGGTCGTTTATTTCCGTTCGATGACCGTTCAATTGCCGTTCGACTGTCGTTCGTTTCCGTTCGATAGCCGTTCGACGGTCGTTCGTTTCCGTTCGACGGGCGTTCGATCAGGGTTGACGCATTATATTATAGCGTTATATTATATCATGCTAAGTTGCATGGGAACATGCATACTTTTGTCTTACGACGCGTTTTTGGTAAAGCGATAATGATATGTCCCTATTCTAAAGTTTTGTACTGATACGATTGTCTCCTCAGAAAGTCGCGATATGATAATATTAATATTATATCATGCTGAGTTGCATGAGACTGCGTATACTTTTGTCTTACGACGCGTTTTTGATCTGGTGATAATGCCACATCTCTACTATAAAATCTCGTGCCGAGACCTCGTTGCCTCGTCACAAAGTTCTGAATCGTATGCGAGTTAAGAAGTGCGTGTCAAAAAGTCAAATTAAAAAAATGGATCATATACATATCTATCCTGAATGGAAAAGGAAAATGTTTGATCTATTGTGCATCTTGTTCCTGAAGCTGACGTTCATGTGGAATGTAAGTATCGTTTTTTGTGATTATTTTGTAAAAAATTGTGTATTTATATTAATTATATTTTTTAAACAAATATTTTTGATATAGTTCCAGGATGAAGTCCGGATACCTGGTTTTATTAACATAGAGCAGTGCTGGGATTTACTTGCAACTTTCGGCCAGATTTCTTAGCTTACTCCTACTGTTCCCCTCTTACCGCTCGCGCCTTAGCGACCGCGCCACCGAACGCTCGTAACTAAGGAGCGCTCAGGAACGTGCGCGTCACAAATGTAATGTGGCAATCTATCTAAGTTCTCTTTATTGTTTATTAATAATAAAAATAATTATTCTATTATTAATTACGTATATGTTCTGTAACAATTTAAAATATTTGTGTTTTGAAACGTAATTACAATAAAGAGAACTTAGATAGATAGATTGCCACATTACATTTGTGACGCGCACGTTCCTGAGCGCTCCTTAGTTACGAGTGGCGCGAGCGGTAAGAGGGGAACAGTAGGCGTAAACTAAGAAATCTGGCCGAAAGTTGCAAGTAAATCCCAGCACTGACATAGAGCGTCGACAATGGGTGCGGACGGTGCGCCGGGTAAGGAGAAGCCATTTCTCTTATATGTGGGGCGACACTCCGGAGAGTCGCCAGGTCGAAAATATTTTCGACCTGCGGCGGCTCTTCGGGGAAGAGCCCTACGATGAAATAGAAGAGGAATGGAGGGTCATTGAAGAGGAAGAGGAGGAGGAAAGAGAACAGGAGGAGCAAGAGCAGGAAGAAGAGGAACAGGAGGAGGAAAGAGAACAGGAGGAGCAGGAAGAAGAGGAACAGGAGGATGATGAAGAGGAGGAAAAACAAGAGGAAGAAAGACAAGGGGAAGAAGGAGAAGAGGAATGGATTGATAGATGTAAGTGTTTTTTTTTTCTTTTTATAAATCTTATCGTAATATATTTTTATTAACGCAGCATCCTTTTTCACTTCTGTTCCAGAAGCGGCCTCTCCCTTAGCCCGGCGCATCACCCCCCCCCCATATATATATTTTTTTATTTTTTTATATTTTATTATTATTATATATTTTATTATATATATTATATATTAGTACACACACACACACACACACACACACACACAATTGTATTACATACATAATAAATTTTATATTTGTCATTTATAAAAAATTGCAGTTATTTACGCGCCTTTCCCTTGCGCTCCCATCCCTTGCGCTATCTCTCTCGCGCGCTAGTTGTAAGCATCGCGATATCTTCGTTGCGTTCGTCATTGCTCTTTCGCGCTATCTCTTGCTCTCGCGCTTAAGCGTTGTCTACAATGAGATTTTAAGGAGACTTAAGGCGTAAGACTTAAGTCTCCTTAAAATCTCATTGTAGACGCCGCATTAGATAGAATAAGTAATCTCTCTCGTACGTGCTATGACACAATAAATGTACACACTTTAATAAATTTTATATTTAGTATTGAAAAAAAAAATGTATTTATTTACACACATTTCCCTTGCGCTCCCATCCTTTGCGCTATCTCTCTCGCGCTAGTTATAAGAATTTATCGTTGTCTCTATCACACTCGTCATTATTCTCGCGATATTATCGTTCTCTCTTTCGTACACGTTGTCTTGCGCTATGATTCTCTCTCGCACGCGTTGTTCTCGCGATATTATCGTTGTCTCTCTCGCACGCGTTATCTTAGCTATTATCATTCTCTCTCGCACGCGTTGTCTCGCGATATTATCGTTGTCTCTCTCGCACGCGTTGTTCGCGATATTATCGTTCTCTCTCTTTCATATGCTCGTCGCTATCACTCACTCACTCACTCACTCACTCACTCACTTACCTTTGCGTCATCCTTCTCCCACCTATGCGCCATCTTACAATGTGTCATCCTTGTCCCACGTTGACGTCATCCTTGTCGCACGTTGACGCTATCCTTGTCACACGTTGATGCAATCCTTGTCGCACTGTCCTTTTCACACACTTAGCGCTATCCTTTTCCCACACGTAGCGCTATCCTTCCCCACACCTTCGCACCGTTCTCCTGCGGATCCCCCTTCTCCTCGCGGACCCCCTCGTCCATCGGTCACGCCGCGATTCCCCCTTCCCCGCGCGGACCTCCTCGTCCATCGGTCGCGCCGCGGATCCCCCTTCCCCGCGTGTGACGTCACTCACCGCACGCAGAAATTCCTCCTTCCCCGCGCGTGACGTCACTCCCCCGCGCCGCGGTTCCCCTCGCGCCTCACCCCCCCCTGAGAGGACCTGAGTTAGAACCCGCCTAGCTATACTACTTATATATAAAATTATATATATATATATATATATATATATATATATATATATACAGTGTGGCTCATTTTAATCCATCCAGTCGAATATCTCGAAAACCAAGCCCGGGAGAGAAAAATGTTTCAGACAAAAGTTGTTTGGTTTCGAGGGGGCCATAAGATGGTACCATTGGTTTGACCTTGAAGAGTCATTTGAAGGTCACACGAACATCGCGGCACGAAATTGTGGAGACAGATTAAGGCCTTGACTAAGTGCTCAGCATTTTCTGGAGAACAACATAAGAGTCTTGTAAGGATTCGCCACCTTGACACCAGAATGCCAAAAGCATTTTCAATGACCCGTCGTGCTCGTGACAATCGGTAGTTAAATACCCTTTCCTCGTCGTTTAACTGGACACGGGGATATGGGCGTAGCAAGTATTTTTTAAGGGGGAAAGCTTCATCACCTACAAGCGCATATTCCGTTGCTATTAATGTGCCAGGTAATTCCTTCTTCTGTGGTACATTAAGCAAGTTATTATCAAGAAGATAAGACATATCTGAGTGTGCCCAAACCCCACCATCACTGATACTACGAATTGTCCTATATCTATCATTGTAAACTTGTAATTTGCATCACATGCAGCCATCAAAACTAATGAAAAGTATTTCTTATAATTTGAATATTGACTGCCAGAATTTGGGGGACATTGAATCCGAATGTGTTTATCATCCAATGCCCCAATGCAATTAGGGAATTGCCATTTTTGTATAAATTCGTCGGCAATACATTTCCATACTTCTTGTGTTGGTTGTGCCAAATAACGAGCCTGCAACACATCCCATATGATGCGGCACACTTCAGGCACAATCTTGTATGCCGTTGATCTTCCAATTCTGAATTCAGCTTTTTTGGAAAACATGCTGTCCCCATGAGCTAAATACCTGATCAAAGTGAAAAAAAAACACATTAAGACTACGTATTAAACTGAAAGATGTGAATGAAGAACATGATTTATACTTACGATAGAGTCAAAACCAGCCTCAGCTCTGGATGTAATGAACGACGACGACTTCTTTTTAACAATCGAGAGCGAACGAGTTTATAAAGATCTCTAAATTGATGTGGCCACATTCTGGTCCAGTTGAAAAATTCTTCGTGATCTGTTTCTATTAGCTCACGAAAATAGATTAAATGGAAGCCTTTAGCACGCCGTTTTTTTTCATTATTTATTGGCCGCACCCACCATCTTCTATTATTTGATTCACTGAGCAAACGGGTATATAGGGATAATAAATTTAAAAATTCTGAGCAAAATTGCAGAAAAATTAATAGTTGCTGCAGATCCATTGTAAACAATCCTTGCGACTATTGTAGACACTTGTCTAGCGACACATGCGACAAACTTTTCTGCGACACTACTACTTACGACATGCGACACAACCTTTGCGACTATTGTAGACGAGGCTTAACACTTAAATTAAATGAAACAGTAGTCTACCACGTAAGGCAGTTGGCTCATGATCCAGAGGTCCCGAGTTCGAGTCATACCAAGGTAAGTGTGTTTTTCCAATACGAGAAAACATTTAATCCATTATAAAAAACGCTAATTTTCAGATAAAATCATCATATAGGCTGCATCTTAAAAAACAAACGCAGTTGAAAAAAGTAATAAAATTTCGAAATAAATATACGAATATAATTTGTTTTTATGTCGGGTGAATGTCGGAAATCAATGTCGGAAATCAATATATATATATACACGTGATTACAAAGGATATTGTACTGTATCTAGTTAAATGTAAGACAATAAAAATGCGATGTAACACTTAGTAAATAATTTGTAACAAGCACGCAACAATAAAAAACAAAAAAACCTATATTTGTTACTTTCATTATAAAAATATACCTTTATAATATAATACCTTTATAATATACCTTTATAATATAATAATATACAAATATATATATATATATATTCATATCCATTTATACATAAGCATATCTGTTTTTATATGGACAAAATTGATATATGTATAAGTTTGTATAACTAGATATAATCAGTTTTGTCTAATTATATATGAAAAATTGTTTACCGGGTATTATAATGTTATAATATTTATATTTTATATAATATTGTATTTGCAATATTTCTGAAATCTTTCAGAAAGATAAAAAAGTTTGCTAAAAAAAAGATTATATCTGTATGTTTCTAAATATGTAATAGTACATATGTATATAGAATATGCTTCCTCGCTTTGCCGCTATGCGGCGCTGTATCAAATTAGCTAACTCGTATTCAACTTTTCGTCATAAAGTGTATATAAAGAACTGATACTAACACGGTCCGAAGTTTATTTTTTCTTTTAAGGACCGTCTACGATGAAAGTAATATTGATGGAGTGGACGGTGGAGTAAGGCGTAAGCGAATGGTTCTTTTCCATTTCGCATTACTCCTAGTCTTACGCCTTACTCCACCGTCCACTCCACCGATATTATTTTCATTGTAGATGGTTTTTTAGTCAGTTTAATTTAATAAACTGATTTAATTTAAAATAATTTGTTTAATAATCTGGATCGCTTGTTGGGATTCAGAATATGGAACAGATTATTTGAAATTAAACGGATAAATGGGAGATAGCCTATTTATTGCTTTTTTTAAAATCAAAATATAAATAAAAATAAAATTATTCTTATGGCCGAGTGTATTTATATACTTTTATAAATGTCTAAGATATTCACTTATCAAAAATGAAAAAAATAATATGTCTCGAAAGTTCATGAAGTTTTCACATAGATTCCACGTAGATTCTAGTACCGTTTTTGAGCGGATTATCCACTCAAATATCCACGTGGATTCAACAATATTAATCTACGTGGTAATAACGTGGATTTCACGTACTGTTTTTGTCGGGTAACTGTTACTTGGTGTTTGCTGGGTTTGGTATTAAATCCCCAGTAAGCAAAATGTTAGCAGGTTGGCAGCAGATTGGCAGCAAATTCGATCAGAATCCCACACCAGAACATTCGTATTAAGTTAGCCGGAAATTTTTCAGCCAACCAAAAATCTCCTTATGGAATCGTTTGTATTTCGTATGAAGATGTTTGAAGTGTGATTAAAAACGTTTGTGAGTAATTAGAATAATTATAAAAAATTAATCATTTTTACAGTATGTAGTTAGCCAACATAACTAAATATTAAAAATTCTCCTTATGAATCGTTTGTATTTCGTATGAAGAGTTTTGAAGTATAATTAAAAAGGTTTGTGAGTCATTCGTTTGATTTTAATTAAATTTTTTTATATTGTGAAGTTAGCCGGAAGCTATATAAAATGGACGCTGTCCTGTGATTGGTCGATTTGCTTATGGTAAATACTAAAATTTTCTCATGTGTACTGACTTTAAGTGTAAACAAAACGAGCAAATTTATCTCTTTTGTAACTTTTAATCCATGACTAATTTATTATTAATTCCGCAAAATCGCATAATATATCATGGATCATGGATAAGCGTAGATAATTGAAATATGTTTTTCTACCAATAAATAAGTAAATCTTTTATAATTGTTTTATAATGTAGTCATCATTCAGAAAATGATCACAATTTGTGATTATGTATTTAATTGTTATTTTATATTCGCTTTCAAATAATAAACTATATAATAATAAAATTTATATAAAAAGATGGTAATATATGTAATCCAATTAATTATAATTGACAAAATAATTTCTTGTGAAAAAATAAAAGTAAAAAATATAGAAGAATTTTTTTTATAGCTTGTATAAAAAATCAGTTTTATGCTAAGTATATTATAATTTTCTGGACTGTAGTAATATTTAATATATAATTTTTGCTATATAAATATATATTTCTGATATAAAATCTATTTCTACAGATAGTAAGATCGGCTGAGTTATGTCACAGAATATCGGAAGGCTTACATCAAAATGCGAGAGAGAGGAGATGGCATATATCAATATGAATCCATTGCTGATGTTGTAAGAGCAAAAATAGATATCTCTGTAGATTTTATTATTTTTGCATCCGAAAACTTGAAAGTTGCCCATGCCTTATCGGAAGTAAGTCTTCTTTTGTATTTTCAAATATATATAAGCGCACATTTTTAGCATATTCTTTTATGTTATCATTTCACTCAAGCATTACCTGGACATGAAAAACAGAAATGTAATATTTTATTGTAGTATTGTATTAATATTACATATGTATATATACATAAAAATTCTGACGAAAACATTGGCAGAGAGAAAACGAATATTGTATTTGTGACAAAGTGCTTTTGATTTATGAATCAATCCCATAACATTACGGATTCCATTACAATTTACTACAACAAGTTGCACCAAATATTATGTAGTATTCATCTATTATGGCTATATTAGCTTCTATCTGAAAAATTGACAATAATTAACAAAGTAATCAATAATAATCAATAATAATTAACAAAAGAAATGATAACATAAAAGAATATGCTAAAAATGTGCGCTTATATATATTTGAAAATACAAAAGAAGACTTACTTCCGATAAGGCATGGGCAACTTTCAAGTTTTCGGATGCAAAAATAATAAAATCTACAGAGATATCTATTTTTGCTCTTACAACATCAGCAATGGATTCATATTGATATATGCCATCTCCTCTCTCTCGCATTTTGATGTAAGCCTTCCGATATTCTGTGACATAACTCAGCCGATCTTACTATCTGTAGAAATAGATTTTATATCAGAAATATATATTTATATAGCAAAAATTATATATTAAATATTACTACAGTCCAGAAAATTATAATATACTTAGCATAAAACTGATTTTTTATACAAGCTATAAAAAAAATTCTTCTATATTTTTTACTTTTATTTTTTCACAAGAAATTATTTTGTCAATTATAATTAATTGGATTACATATATTACCATCTTTTTATATAAATTTTATTATTATATAGTTTATTATTTGAAAGCGAATATAAAATAACAATTAAATACATAATCACAAATTGTGATCATTTTCTGAATGATGACTACATTATAAAACAATTATAAAAGATTTACTTATTTATTGGTAGAAAAACATATTTCAATTATCTACGCTTATCCATGATCCATGATATATTATGCGATTATGCGGAATTAATAATAAATTAGTCATGGATTAAAAGTTACAAAAGAGATAAATTTGCTCGTTTTGTTTACACTTAAAGTCAGTACACATGAGAAAATTTTAGTATTTACCATAAGCAAATCGACCAATCACAGGACGGCGTCCATTTTATATAGCTTCCGGCTAACTTCACAATATAAAAAAATTTAATTAAAATCAAACGAATGACTCACAAATCTTTTTAATTATACTTCAAAACTCTTCATACGAAATACAAACGATTCATAAGGAGAATTTTTAATATTTAGTTATGTTGGCTAACTACATACTGTAAAAATGATTAATTTTTTATAATTATTCTAATTACTCACAAACGTTTTTAATCACACTTCAAACATCTTCATACGAAATACAAACGATTCCATAAGGAGATTTTTGGTTGGCTGAAAAATTTCCGGCTAACTTAATACGAATCACCAGAACCATAGCCATCTGTGTCCGCATTAAGCTTTTGTTTTGGTGACAGAGTCTGTAAAACATAACCTGTCAACAAACTGTCGGCAGAAACCGAGCAGGATCTGCGCGATGCAATTTGATGTTAGATTGCCAGCAGAAACCGAGCAGAATCTGCGCATGCAACCTGATGGTAAATTGACAGCAGAAACTGCACAAGATTTGCGCTTACTTTTATTAATATTATATAAATGCAATAAAATTGATTATTACAAGTGCTAAATAAGAATATTATCGGCAAGTTAATTACAGTTTTCTTCTAAAATGACATATATGTCATATGTTATATCGTAATAGATGTTAATGTAATATATGTTATATCGAAGTTATATCTCATATAGCGAAGGACTAATTTAATTTAATTAAATTAATAATAAAGTAAATGATAAAAGTAAATGTAACTTGTAAAACTGGAGATGTAATTTATTTAGAATTAAATTCTTGCTTTATGCCTCAAATAGGCAGTACATGAATAATTTACCATTTATCATATTGATTCCTATCAGTTTAATATTCTGAATCTCATCTGCTTGTATCAGATATCAGAAATTAAAGTGATAAAAATTAAAATGATAATTACTATATTTTTAGTCTTTTATTCATATTCGCGACTTTATATATATTTCTGACAGAAATTAGATTACGAGAAAGTACAGCTCACGTAGCGGTAAGTGAAGGAACTATCGAATCATGCAAACTCTGTTCCGTTTCTGCCGTCAATCTGCTATCAGAGATTGTGTGCGCAGATCCTGCTCGATTTTTGTTATCAATTTGCTATCAAATTGCGCCTCACAGATCCTGTTAAATTTCTGCTATCAATTTGCCGTCAGTTATATCTGCAGGCTTTACTCGATTTCTGCCGATAATTTGACATCAAATTTCATTGCGCAGATCCTGCTCGGTTTCTGCAACCAATCTGATATCAAACTGTGTTGCGCAGATCTTGCTCGATTTCTGCCATCAATCTGCTATGATAATTTTAAACAAATCCTGTTCAGTTTCTGCTATCAAATTATGTCGGTTTTGTAACATTTCTGCTGACATTCTGTTATCATTATTTGATATAACAAATTTTTTATACAATCTGCAATCTTACTGTCGACAAAAATTTGTAGCAGAAATTGACAAAATCTGTTTGAACAGACTTTGCTGACTGGGTCTATTCGTCTCATACACGGTCTTACATACAGGTCTGGAAACTCCGGTGGTGGGGGAGGTCTCACTTAGAGCCTCCGCACAAGGTGTTTCGTATCGCATTACGTTACGTTAAGTATAGATCGTAAATTTAACTCCGTACGTAAAATTAAACTTCAGTTAACGCACAGAAGAAATCGTAACGTAAAGACATGTCTTTACGTTACGATTTCTTCTGTGCGTTCACTGAAGTTTAATTTTACGTACGGAGTTAAATTTACGATCTATACTTAACGTAACGTAATGCGATACGGAACACCTTGTGCGGAGGCCCTTAGTGTGTCCGTTTTTCGGGAGGTCACAGTTTGCCTGCTAGGTTCGCTGCGATCTAGAAGTCACATTTAGACGTATGTTAGAGAGAGAACGACTACTGCCGTCTATCTCTGTCTCTCTCGCTCGTATTGCGACTTCTAGTCGAAAAACGGACACACTAAGTGAGACCTCCCCCACCACTAAAAAAGGCCTGAGTTTCCAGACCTGTATGTAAGACCGTGGTCTCATATATAATTTATCGAGTAAGCTACGAAAACGTCTTTATTTCTAATCAGCGATATTGCGCGGAAAAGTTAAATGTTGTTTGCAGTGTACTGCAAATTGTTCCGAAATACGACGTCACAATTCTGCTGGCAGTATCAAATCAATTTCGGAACAGCTATGACAGTGTACTGTTATAACGTCATTTTGGTAGCACTGCCAGTAAAAAAGAAACACAGCCTTGATTTTCTGATATAATTTGACGCTGATTGGCCAGATCTGAAAGTAGAAACCAATCACGTTCGATTGCTACTTAGCGGTTGAGTCCGCTAAATGCGACCAATTTCGCGCGAAAAGTGCTTCAGGGCCCTGGCACACAAAAATACGTAAGCAGTAAAACGTAGTCAGTAAGGAAATCGACCAATCGGAATTCTTAAGGCCATGGCACACAAAAAAACGTAAGCAGTGAAACGTAGTCAGTAAGCAAATTGACCAATCATGATTAAGTAGTAAGGCAGCCATATTAAAATAGAGAGATAAGAAAACGTATGAATTCCGATTGGTCGATTTCCTTACTGACTACGTTTTACTGCTTACGTATTTTTATGTGCCAGGGTCCTTAAGCCGGGTCTACATTGGTCGTATCGTATGGTTGTAAGGTCGTAGTCGTAAAAAATTGACCAATCCCAGTTGAAGTTCAGGAGAATAATCAACTGTGATTGGTCAATTTCTTACGACTACGGCCTTACAACCTTATGCGTCATCTACAATGAGATTTTAAGGAGACTTAAGGCGTAAGACTTAAGAAATTAACCAATCACAGTCAAGTATTAAGAGAATATTCGACTGTGATTGGTCAATTTCTTAAGTCTTACGCCTTAAGTCTCCTTAAAATCTCATTGTAGACGCCGCTTTATGCTACGACCAATGTAGACCCGGCTTTACGTTTTCTTACGTTTTAATATGGCTGCCTTAGGACCTCCGCACAAGGTGTTCCGTATCGCATTACGTTACGTTAAGTATAGATCGTAAATTTAACTCCATACGTAAAATTAAACTTCAGTCAACGCAAGACATGTCTTTACGTTACGATTTCTTCTGTGCGTTGACTGAAGTTTAATTTTACGTACGGAGTTAAATTTACGATCTATACTTAACGTAATGTAATGCGATACGGAACACCTTGTGCGGAGGCCCTTACTGCTCAATCATGATTGGTCAATTTGCTTACTGACTACGTTTCACTTAGACCTCAATATAGTTAGCAGACAAATTCAATATTTCGCATTTTCTATTATTGCATTCGTTTGGGAATCATTTGGGCAAGTTTAGGAAAGCATTTTCATAGTTTGGGAAATAATAGTTTATTTATAATTAATAAAAATAAGTTCGGCGTATAGTTAGCAGAAATAATTTTAAAAAAACTTTTTTTTTTTTTAATCAACGTAGAATTATTTGGGAAACACTTCTGTAACGGTCCCATAGTTTAGGAAATAATAATTTCAATGTAATAAATAAACGATCATATAGTTAGCAGACAAATTTGATATTCTCTATTATCTATTAAACCAATCGCTTGGGAATCGTTTGGACACATTTAGGAATAGATTCTCATAGTTTAAGAAATAATAGTTTATTTATAATTAATTAAAATAAATTGAGCGTATAGTTAGCAGACATAAATATTAAAAAAAAAAATTTTTTTTTTTAATTAACGTGAAATTATTTGGGAAATATGTCTGTAATGTTTTTAACGTTTGGGAAATAATTATTTCATCTGAAAATCGGTAAATATGTCGATGAAAGGAGCCCGCCTCGACCTCCGGGAACTTAGCCGGGCAACTTCGACTTTTTTAATTTTTTTTTTTTTTAATCGTTTGTTGGTTAATTTCTTACGACAAGCATGGAGCTGACACACACACACACACACACACACGGGGGGTGCAAGGGGGGCCTTCGGCCCCCCTCCCGCACCCACCCCGTCCCCCTCGCTTCGCGTGAAAAGTTGCAAAGTGGAACCTCGCTTCGCGTGGAAAGTTGCAAAGTGAAACCTTGCTTCGCGTGAAAAGTTGCACCCTCCTGCACCCACCCCGCCGGTAGGGGTGCCTACGGTAGGGTGCAACTTTCCACGCGAAGCGAGGTTCCATTTTGCAACTTTTCACGCGAAGCGAGGGGGACGGGGTGGGTGCGGGAGGGGGGCCGAAGGCCCCCCCCCGGTGTGTGTGTGTGTGTGTGTGTGTGTGTGTGTGTGTGTGTGTGTGTGTGTGTGTGTGTGTGTGTGTGTGTGTGTGTGTGTGTGTGTGTGTGTGTGTGTGTGTGTGTGTCAGCTCCATGCTTGTCGTAAGAAATTAACCAACAAACGATTAAAAAAAAAAAAAAATTAAAAAAGTCGAAGTTGCCCGGCTATGTTCCCGGAGGTCGAGGCGGGCTCCTTTCACCGACATATTTACCGATTTTCAGATGAAATAATTATTTCCCAAACGTTAAAAACATTACAGACATATTTCCCAAATATTTCACGTTAATTAAAAAAAAAAATTTTTTTTTAAATATTTATGTCTGCTAACTATACGCTCAATTTATTTTAATTAATTATAAATAAACTATTATTTCCTAAACTATGAGAATCTATTCCTAAATGTGCCCAAACGATTCCCAAGCGATTGGTTTAATAGATAATAGAGAATATCAAATTTGTCTGCTAACTATATGATCGTGAAATTTTTATTTATTTATTACATTGAAATTATTATTTCCCAAACTATGGGACCGTTACAGAAGTGTTTCCCAAATAATTCTACGATGATTAAAAAAAAAAAAATTTTTTTTAAATTATTTTTGCTAACTATACGCCGAACTTATTTTTATTAATTATAAATAAACTATTATTTCCCAAACTATGAAAATGCTTTCCTAAACTTGCCCAAATGATTCCCAAACGAATGCAATAATAGAAAATGCGAAATATTGAATTTGTCTGCTAACTATATTGAGGTTTCACTTAGAGACCTATAATCAGAGATGCGCCAATGACTCCCCACCACGATTTCTATCCGCTATCTTGTACCCTATGACGTCATTGACATCACATGTGGGCTGCGTTCCAAAATTCACTGCCGTACTGAAAATCTATAGTTTACGTGACGTACACTATAGATTTTCAGTACTAGCAGTCAATTTTGGAACACAGCCGTGCTTGTTCCTAGCAAAACAATCTTTCTTAATTTAAAAAAAATTTATGTAAGCTAATTGAGATTATTGTTATGAACTTATAATATTACATAATACATGAAAAAACAAGATCTTACTCAGATTTAACATGAGCAACAATTAGCATGACGTCAATAAACATCATCAGTAACGTCATTAATGACGTCATGGGGTACAAGATGGCGGAAAAACCACGTGATTTTACAGTGACCAATCAAAAACTGTTCGCCATTGGCGCATCTCTGATTATAGGTCTCTAGTTTCACTGCTTACGTTTTTTTGTGTGCCATGGCCTTCACTCGTTTCGCTCCAATCGGAGCCAATGGCTGCGTTTAGCAGAAAAAGCTGCTTTGCAATTGTTGTAAAGCAGCTTTTCCTGCTGAACGCAGCCAATCAAATCGAAGAGGAAAGGGAATAGCAATGGCTGCGTTCAGCAGAAAAAGCTGCTTTGCAACTGGTGTAAAATTCGTGAATCTGATTGGTGTATGCTCTTAGATTCAGTCGAAATTAAGAGCATACACCAATCAGGCTCACGAATTTTACAACAGTTGCGAAGCAGCTTTGGCTGCGTTCAGCAGGAAAAGCTGCTTTGCAACTGTTGTGTAAAATTCGTGAATCTGATTGGTGTATGCTCTTAGATCCAGTCAAAATTAAGAGCATACACCAATCAGGCTCACGAATTTTACAACAGTTGCAAAGCAGCTTTTTCTGCTGAACGCAGCCTTTTTCTGCTGAACGTAGCTAATGTCCTTCGGCTCGATACTGGAAAATGGCGATCTGCGAGGTTGTTTGAAGCCTAATTTCGATAAACACACTCACGGACTCGCAACTCGTTAGTTAAATGTGCCCTGAAAATCATGTGACCTGGACTGTGTGCGATGGCGAGCAAAGAGATAATCGGCCATCAGCAGCAGTTCGTTGAGGAAATCGATTATAATGAAATCAAAACTGAGCAGGTAGTTCTTCCAATGTATTCGTATTTTCCTTAATCATCGTGATAAACTTCAGAAAACGTTTCTTCCTTGAAATGTTTCAATAACAGGCCGATCGTTGATTCTCGCGATTGAATCTCGTTTCGTATTTCTATCATTTTCACGCTGTAATCGACTTATTAGGTAGATAACCTCAAACCAGAGAGCGACTGTATTCTTGTACGAGAAAATGCACTCTTGGAAGAAGCGCATTTTGCTAAATGATAGTTACTTGTAACGCGCAAACTTATTGATCTAATATATTAATTGAGATTTATTCTCAAATTATATTCGACCATAGGTAGTAGGCAAAGGTTCCTTTGGAGTCGTCTGGAAAGGACGGTGGAGAGGGCAAGATGTCGCTGTGAAACACATAAATTCGGAAGGAGAAAGAAAAGCCTTCACCGTGGAAGTTCGACAACTATCCAGAGTCGTCCATCCCAATATTGTTAAACTGTATGGTGCGTGTACCAAAAATCCAGTATGCTTGGTTATGGAGTATGCAGAAGGTGGATCATTGTATAATGGTAATATGTAATTAAGAAATCTACCGATTATTCCCTTCAATTATAACACACGTTAATTCTATAAAAATTTTCATTTACGCTTACAGTACTGCATTGTAATCCTCAACCGCATTACACTACTAGTCACGCTATGAGTTGGACTCTTCAGTGTGCACGCGGTGTCGCGTATCTTCATAATATGAAACCGAAACCATTGATACACAGGTAAAGAAAATTATGTTTTGAAACTCTTGATAGTATGTCTGTTGAGAACTAGAGAAAACTTGACAAATTTTATTTCACAGAGATCTAAAGCCACCTAATCTGTTATTAATTATGGGTGGACAGATGCTTAAGATCTGTGATTTTGGCACAGCCTGTGATTTACACACATACATGACTAATAATAAAGGCTCAGCCGCATGGATGGCACCAGAAGTATTTGAAGGATCTAAATATACAGAGAAGTGTGATGTATTTAGTTGGGGTATTATTTTGTGGGAAGTTTTAGCACGTCAAAAGCCCTTTGATGACCTTGCGCCATTGGGCGTTTCAGCCTTTAGGATAATGTGGGCTGTTCATGTAGGGCAAAGGCCTCCTTTAATAGAAGGATGCCCGAAACCAATCGAAGATCTTATGACCAGGTGAGAATTTCTATTGAGGAAACAGCACAGTTAATATCTTATTTTATAAGATTTTTATCAAATCAAAATTTATATGGAAATATTTCTACATAAAACAGACAGATCTTTAATGCTTAAATATAAATTATTTGTTTAAAAATGATAAATAGTAAAAAAATATACAATTGTGTAATATAATATATAAGATCTATTTCTCCATGTCTATATAACTATATTATATAGACTATGTTTCCTATATTTTTCAAGATGTTGGCAGAAAACACCTGAGGAAAGACCTTCCATGGACGAGGTAGTAAGGATAATGACCAAGCTATCAGAATTTTTCTGTCCCCATTTAGAACCTATTGAATATTCTTTAAGTATGTTTATAATACATAATTTAATTCATGATTTTTTAATTATTTTTAATGTATTATTATTATATATATATATATATATATATATATATATAGTGTGTGTGCGTGTGTGTGTGTGTGTACATTATTATAAACACAAATATGGAATATATATTATATCTGCTCAAATAATATTATTGCACAAATATATACATATATAAATATATTGTATTACAGGTAGCGAAGCTGATAATATAGATGAGAATGATGTATCGAGGGAAGATACATTAGATATAGCCAGTACATTAGATTCTGGGATGAATGGTTCCGTTGCAAACGGTACTATTTGTACGATTCCAAAGTCCTTAGAAAAAGCTAACAAATACTCTAATATAGAGAAATCATTGCCTTTTGCATTATCTCACGCAACGCCGTTCGGCGACATGCCGAAAAGTTTCTCGCCACGACTAAATAACTTAGAGTTTCAACGAGTGCTTGACGAGTGTCCGGTATCGAATAATCATTTTCCTGGGAATGTGGATAGTAATTTAGAACACGCCAAATCGTCGATCTCGCAAAATGCAGCAATACCGATGGCATACGACAAGTTCGCCGCGCTACAACGCAAAAATTGCAATTTTGCTCCGTTACATGTGGAATGCGACCCGGTTGGTAATTTCATTGAGTACGAGTTTTAATAATCTTATTTTTCTATTATTTTTATTTGTATATTTCTTCTTTTCGTAGTTTTTTTCTATGTAATAATATCTTTCCTTTGATTATTTTTTATTTATATTTTTAAATCGATGTATCATATATATACATATACACACACACACACATATACATACGTACATACGTAAATAAATTGAAGTTTCCTGATCAACAAAGAACAGTATTTGTATATCATAATTCTATAACAATTCGATAAATAGCTGCCAAACATCTACTTAAGTAAAATTTTTAGATTCTCACATTTTCTCACACACGTTCTCACATTTAGTTTTTTTGTACTAGTCTTTCAAATTGACTTTCCATTGACCAATTATTGCAATTTATCGACAATGGAGGAAATATCGCATAATTGCGTAATTTATGAATTGTTTCCTTATCCAGTACTTTCCAAATTTAGCCTCAAGTGACTTCTTTCTCCTCAAATTTGAAAAAAATAGCCATCTGGGATTCTGCTCTAGTCAATTCTGTAAATTCCTATTTACAAAATCTTATTTCACCGAAGGCACGAAAAATCCAGAAAAATATTAGAATAAATGTATTCAAAGAAGATTGTGTTGAGAAATAGATCTCATTTTGCCCCAAGAAATGTTATTTTCTTAATCAGGCCGGAAACTTTTCAATTTCCCCTCATATCGAAATACACACACACACACACACACATATATATATATATATATATATATATATATATATATATATATATATATATATATATATATATACAGGGTGTCCCATTTTAATCGATCACCCCGAATAACTTTTTTAATTTTGATTGTAGAAAAAAACGTTTCAGACAAAAGTTATATGGTTTCAAGGGGGACATGAGACGGTGCCATTAGTTTGACTTTGAAGAGTCAGCTTAAAGTCACGTGAAGGTCACCTCCAATTTTTTAAACGGGACACCCTATATGCTTTTGCATATTCTTGTAGCTCATCTCGAGAGCTTTCTAAAACACTATAATTAACTTAAAACACTATAATTAAGTTAGTTTTCATTAAGTACTTTCCGAGTTATGAGGCTTGAAATAATTTCTTAATTTTACATAAACTGTAAAATATCTTGTAAAATATTCATTTTTCGATTATCTTGCCTTAATACTTTTATGTACAAAATAATGAGAGGAATCAATTGGTGTAAAGAAAATACAGTTATTTTTAAGAAAAAAAAATGTAATTGTTAATTGCAAATTACATTTTTTTTTTTCGAAACGATTATGTGTTTTCTTTACACCAATTGATTCCTCTCATTATTTTATACATAAAAGTATTAAGGTAAGATAATCAAAAAATGAATATTTTACAAGATATTTTGCAGTTTATGTAAAATTAAGAAATTATTTCAAGCCTCATAACTCGGAAAGTACTTAATGAAAACTAATTTAATTATAGTGTTTTGGAAAGCTCTCGAGATGAGCTACAAGAATATGCAAAAGCATATAGGGTGTCCCGTTTAAAAAATTGGAGGTGACCTTCAGGTGACTTTCAGCTGACTCTTCAAGGTCAAACTAATGGCACCGTCTCATGTCCCCCTTGAAACCATATAACTTTTGTCTGAAACATTTTTTTCTACAATCAAAATTAAAAAAGTTATTCGGGGTGATCGATTAAAATGGGACACCCTGTATATATATTTCTATTGAAGATAATTTATACATTATTGCATTTTTTGCAGCACTCTTGGGATTTACCGAGTTCTTCTGAAACATCTTGGGAAATTCCAAATAATATGGCCGGATTAGATAAAGTGATACAGAAAACGAAGAAAAATATTCAAAGTAAGTGTAATGTGAATTTGACTTGTCAGAAAGTGAACACATAAATATCATTTTTACATAATGTCGATTTATCAGTCGAGATTAAAAGGACAGCATATTGAAATAATTTTTAATTTTTAATTCTAATTATATATCACATATGTATAATCTTTTTGTAAAACTTTTAAATTTTAAATGACATAAAGTATTGCTTTCATTTTAACTGATTGATATTGTATAATGCATACAAATATGGTATTGTACAAGATCCGTTTCGATTTAATTGCGAATGAGTAGAGTTTTGCGCAATACGTACCCGAGCCCTTCTCAGAATAGGTGCCGAAAAAAGATCACAAAGGGGCTACGGCACCAAACTGGCTGTCTATGCGAGACTTGTCTCTTGTCGCGTTGAGAAGGCATATTGCCAAAAACATTATAGACATTAGCAAGAATTATCTAGGCTTTATAAGGCGATCAATGTATGATTTATAACTACGATGTTAAAGTTGTTCCACGAATCATGTCTATTTGACGAAAGAAATTAAAATATCGAGAAAGATAGAAGATTTTTTTATGTTTACATCATGATGTTATACATCTAACACGTTTGCATTTACAAATATGACATATATATAGATATTTGATTCGCAATAGAATTGACTGATATAGGGGATAAGAGAGAAAAATTCTGATAATTTTTTCGATATAATTTACGAAAACATCGAAAGAGAATGTCCTAGAAAGGTCTTAAAAAAAAGGTTTGAGAGACCCTAAAATCTTAGTATGTGACTAATACGCGGAATAACGCGGGACGTTTTAATGGCATACAATGCCTCAACGTGAGCTGACACGCGAGCATGCGTTTTGAGCTTACGGAGTAGCGCTTTGTGGTACACGAAGTAGATTATTTTCGGCCTAGAATACTAAGCACTGTGGCTGAGTCACCGGGCGCCTTCTTCGACTCTGGGCGTCTCTCTCGCCTGCTTTGACTAACGCGTTTATGCGTGTATGCGATTTGTCATAATTATTATGCACGCGCAATAATTATCCCGTTTATGGAATATTGCTAAACATCAAGATTCGTTAGCAATGATTAAATATTTTTCTTTTCCGATAATTTACATCTATTTGTAATTGTATGTAAATTGCAATTCTGAAAGATCTTTACAAAGCTTATAGACGTTTATGTATGTCCACGTAAATATTATAACGTTATATATAAGAGTCAAAAGTACTTTCTCGCGTGAAATGATGTATGTTAGTGTACAGATAAATTAATAGCGGTCAATCGAAAGAGCGGTAAGAAAGAAACGAGCTCGACATACTATATTCATCGAGAGTTCGTCGATCGACGAAGTTTGCCGGTGTATCCTGGCAAAGGGCCCGTGTAACCGCAATAGCGAGTGTCGCGTGCACTAAATTTAACTGACGACTAATCGGTAGGACGTGTGACTCGCTTTTGATTGGCACGTTGCGACGACGACGACGAAGAGGACGAGCGAGGAGCAGCAGAGGCGATTGTGGAAATAGCGGAAGAACGTTAGGAGGGGAGAGAAAGAGAGAGAGAGGCTGAAAAGAGGCAAAAGCAATATGCAAAGAGAGGAGGGAGATGAAAGAGAAGAAGAAGAGACGACAAGAGGAGTAAGAAGAAAAAAAAGAAGCAGACGTGAGATTCTCTCGAGGATGAATCAAGCCGCGGAGCGCGTTTTGTTCTTGGCTCCGTGTATACGAGCTCTGCGGTGTTTCTCGTCAAGGAGCCAGGGTGGGGGATATTTAGAAGCAGGTGTGGTTGAGTCAGCATCCCCAATATAGACGTGCGTTTGTTTAGTAGAGAGCCGACTCCCTACGGACGAGCACGTCCCGTCGATCGCGCGGGTCGCCAAGCGCGCAATACGATCTCGATTTTATCGAGGACATATCCGATCGATCCGACCGGGAATTGATCCCACTTGACACGGTCATTCCCGGATCATTCCATTGAAATAAGACGTTACAGAAAGCGATATCACCGTGATAACAACCCAACTCTCACAATCATCACGTTGAGATTCCTGATATCGCTATCATAGTCACAAGACTCACCATCTCCGAGGATCCTTATCTTATCTCCCTAGAAAGCCAATCTCCCTGATTCGCAAAAACGAAGGAATTATGCTGACGGGATCGGAGGATAATCGTGGACGTTAAAACGTCGTCGGTGTAACTGCAGCTCGCGCGAGAGTGGCAGTTACTTAGGAAGATCGACATGTGCGACGACTATCCGGAAATCGTCGGCACCGACACTCTCAAGCGCTGCTGGGTCCTACTGCGTTAGTATACATTCATTAGATTCTCCGCGCAAAGTCGCTTGCTCAATTGCTCGTATTTCAAGTCATAGGGAAACCTCTGTATAAGATTAGTAAGAGTAGGCGGTAAAATAAGCGCGCGGTAGTTTGATCAGATGCCACAGCTCTAGAGATTTCATGGACGCAATAAAAATACATAATTTATGTATAATATTATGAAAGAGATGAGTTACCTAAGCCTAAGCTTCCAAATTTAAGATTTCAATATCACTATGAAAATAATCTTATTTTCGATCTGTAATAAATTCTACGTATTGTGGTGCCGTAGGTAGCAGCACTACGAGCGAAGATTTGGGTAACGTCTGTCGCCTGTTGGACGCCGACCTGAGGCCTCTTACGCCCGATGACACGTGTAAACGTTCGCGAGAGATCTTCGAGGAGCACAAGCAGATAGCGCAGGAGTATCTCAAAGTGCAAACGGAGATAGCGTTGTTGAGCCAGCACAAGAACGAGATGTTGAAGAATTTGAGTCTCGACAGTCTTAGACAACAGCAGGAGTTGCGAAAACTCGAAGATGAAAAGGTTTCTCTCTTTTTATTCTATATATTAACTTAGGTTCCCACAGATGAGATTCTCATTGATAACATTACCTTTTTTCAAGAATCTCTTTGAGTCATCAATCCCGAGAATTATTACGATTAAAATTTTCAGGAGTCGTTGCTGAAACTATGTTACAACCTACAGCGGCAATTGCAGATCATGAAGGATCAGAGGATCAAGGGAGCGTTGACGAATGCCGCCGCTGCCGCCGCCGCTGCCGCCGCTGCCACGCCGACGATAGGACCCGCCGTTTCCGGAAACAACGGTTGGGTAGTGGTACCGCGTCCAGACCCGTCGAGGCTTTCTTGAGATTTCACGCGTATCTGAGGGTCTCGACAAGAATATACTTACACGTCACGTTCTGCGATCGGCTGGCAATGCGCGACACGAATGGAATCATACACGTTGAAATTCCAATTCAATCTTATACGAATATAAATCGCGTCGCTTACTACCGATAAAGTCATGGCTACGCGAATCTGTATGGTTATCTAGCGAAAAACGATCTGACTTTATCACTGGACTGGATATCCAGACATGACGAATGGAGACTGTGTAATTGACTTCCAATCTTGGTACATCTGAAGGCGCGGTATCAGATACACATTTAATATGCAGGTACGGCTTTCATTAGATTTTTGTTACAGAATTTCACACTCACATCTTTTTTTTGTCATCTTGCCAATGCGCGTTCTCCTCGCGATGCGAGATTGATTAATACGACAGCATAGGTTTTTCCTATATGATAACTGGTAACAATATCTTTGAAAATGTGTAATGGAAGATTATTCTCGATTTCGAAAGTTTCGGAAATATCCTTGATAATAAATCTTGCAATCTAGTCGCTTTGACAATAATATAATTTGTCAAACTCTTTGTTTACATTTAACGTATAAAGAATGCGTTATATAATTTTTATTTAAGCTATCATATTGCCTACCGATCGAAAGCGTTTTATGCATTTTCTCGATTTGATATAATAAAACGTATTGAATACACAAAGAGAATATTGCAAATCGAGCAATGATCAATGAATATGGATGCGCAATCATTTAGATTATATTTCAATTTTATTTCTATATACGGTATACGTGGTCCATATATATTCGATTGAATTGATCGTGTATCAGAGATATAATCTGTATACGACTATGGAGTTATTACTTTTAGCCAATCGTGTTGCAAGAAACGGATTAAAATTCGTTTTTCTTATCGCTTTGTGCGACTTTTTTCTATTTTTTTTTCTTTTGAATAACTGCTTTACATTTCATCTAAATGCGAGATTAACATTTTTCGCAACAATTACAGATCAAACGAATTGTGAAGATAAAGACGCTGTTTAAATCGTAGTAAATTAATGTGCAGGAGTGTTTCTGTTTTTATCGAGTCAAATAAAGGACTGTCTGTAGTGCAAGACAAATATCAAGACAAATTGTTACATGTATGTATCAAAAAAACAAAATAGAGCGCAAGAAAAGTGCCGAAAAGATAGACAATTGTATGAGTAAACTATATTATCATTGAAAAGAATGTCGATAAAAAATTCTCGCGTATCAAAAATTCCAGTAGTCCAAAAAAAATCTTGGACTTTTCTTGTTTTCCGCGTTCTAATATATATATATATATATATATATATATATATATATATATATATATATATATATATATATATTCCTATATTTTAAATATAAAGTCTCTCAGAATCCCCATCATTTCACGATTAAAAAGGGAGATGAAGATGTACAACAAAGTAATTACATTTTGACAATTTTTCAACGAGTTCTTTCCCGAGAATCTGTAAATTGTTACCTGAGCTTTATGTGAATACACAATATGTATATGTACAAATGTAAATATAATTTTAAAAGGTTGCAAAAGATTCAGTCTTTTTAACACTTTTAAAATCTTTTATACGATATCTGTAGAGAATCCATTCCTTCATAAGAGGAAGTGACAAAATTTGCGTTAATAGATTTATATATGTGTGTTAGTAAGGGGTAATTTAGTAAGTAAATTTATATGCGTTATTATTTAGTTATACAGGGTGTATCCTAAAAAGTTAGAAGTATTGCAATGGTGGATTCAGGACACAAAAATAAGAGAAAAAGTTCATATAAACATATGTTCGATATGATCTCTTTTTCAAGTTATAGCTTCTTTTATTTTTCAACAGAATTAAGATAGTTAAGGTAACAGAAAGTGCTCAAAATGACTACCTCTAACTTGAATACAGGCTTCAATATGTCTCATCATAGATTGTCTGACTTTTTCAAAAATTCCGGGTATTGCTCGAATTTCCCGGCAACCATTTTCAACACGTTGAAGTATCTCGACGTTATCAATGGATGTTTTGTATATATGTTTATATGAATTTTTTCTCTTATTTTTGTGTCCTGAATCCACCATTGCAATACTTCCCACTTTTTAGGTTACACCCTGTATATAGAGATTAATGAAATGCGCTAACATAACAAATATAGGTCATTCGATATTTTCATTCCTCGATCTAATTTTGTGGGCATTGAAACTATTAGATTATTAAACTATATTAGAAACCGGTCTCTATTTTAATAATCCGTGTATCGAATTCGCTTGTTTGTTGTAATCAGATTAGCGCGTAATATATGCGGGTGTACAAAGCTTATACGCTAGCCATATTATTCGTGCATAATAACGATCTGATATCAAAATATGCGAACGCGACTTATGCAGCTCACGCAATCGACGCAACGAAAGAACACGCAGAACAGAGTCGGTAAACAAGGATGTACGCCATCAATGGAATCAATAAACTCGTCCTAGTCGTATTGCACTCCGATATATCTCGATGGAACGAGAAATAGAAAGGAAATAGGACGCGGCCGATCAACCGGGGAAACAAGAGGAGAAGGGTTGGGTTGTCCGGGTGGGACGAGATAGTGAATGAGAAGAGGGGTGGCAAGAAGGGACGAGGGTATGAATAGAGGGTGCGGATACGTGGGCGTATGTTGGTTAAACAAGGTAGTTTATTTCCAAGAAAAAGGAAAATAGAATGATAAAAGAAGAGAGAAAGAGAGAGAGAGGGAATGAATAATATTATGAAGCATCAGTCGATGAGAATGATACAAGGGAGAAAAAAAGCGGTAGATAAAATTGACGAAACGGGGGAAAATATGCGCGCGTGCGTGGGCGTTCGAGGGAGAACGGAGGGAGAAAATAAGGGAAGCAGCGAAAGAGAAAGAGAGATGCGCACGCCGAGGGGAAAGACGCGAGGCGGGAAACTGAAGAAGGGGTAGGGAAGATAGGCCGGAACTCTTTAGACGTCCACGGACCTGCCCGCGAGCCTCGTTCCCTCCCTTTAAGTTTCTCGCACGTTTTTTTCGCGCTATCATTTCTCCCGTTAGTTAGAATCACCTTCTCCGCACGAGGAGGATCGTTCTAGGATGGCCCACGCCGCGTCCGACGATGTCAACGAGAAGAGCTACATCCTGGACGCGAGGAAGAACTTCGAGGACGTGAGTAAAGTAATTAAGAAACGTCTATCTTGCTTTGTGTCCGGATGTGGTCTGCCACGTCGGCCGACTCTGCCGTTTCCGGTTTCCTTCCACTTCCGTGAAATTATCTCGCGGTATCACGCAAAGCGACGGATTGTTAAACGAGATGTAGGGAGAAATGAATTTCAGTATCCTATTCTTTCTAACGTCTCTGTCTTTTTCCCCGAGTTTCGACAAGCATACGTTTGACAGGTATATCTCGGATTCTCTATTGGATAGACATCGGTTACTGCATCTGTCGTGCGATCCTTTCGCGTATTTACTTTAACGAAAGTTTTAATCCTGCATCTTTTTAACGGGTGTAAAAAAATTGCGATGAGAAAGTTACAGCCGGCTACGGTTACACGGCTTTCTCTACTTTGTTGATTCCAATTTCATCGCGCTCTCTTGAATCGCGATTATAAGCGCGGAGATGTATCTTTATTGTTTCGCAATTCGTCAGATTTTCATACCGCGATATAATTGTGCGAGCTGAACAAAAAATACACTATAATTATAGGTCTTCTTGCGCGAATGGATTTGATATTTTCGAGAGATTGCTATTTTAATTGAAGTTTTTGTTGGCGCGTCGAGATAGAGAAAAGAAAGACAGAGACACTCTCTTGGAGATTCAATTTACCGTGAGAAATTTCCGCAATGACATTTCGTTCAATATGCTCATTTCAACGTGTGATTTTCTCTGCAAGCTTCTTTGACATTCTCTCTCTTGTAAATAGAGTTATCAGTCTATGAAACTAGCTGTCAGTGTAATAAGGATGAATGCACGCAGGATACACCAAGATACACCAATAAACTAGACAAGCGAAATTAAAAATAAGATACGCGTTAAATTGTTGAGAAAAAAAAAATCGAATATATATTTCACATTTTGATAATATTATCACACAATTATATAGCTGATCTTTTCGAAAATTCTCTTCGGTAGGGCGGCAGCCTCGCATCGGAGGAATCCTACGATGACATGAGGCGATTAGTCGGGGTAAGAACTTACATATTTCATATTCTATTTTTTCACCTCATTTCATTACTAAAAAACAATTAATTAAAAGCCTTGTCCTCAGCCTACAATTCGTTCTACAATTTGCTAAGCTCCGTCCGTTCCATCGTAGCCGACTCTTGCGATACAGCAGAGATTAAAAATTGTGCAACAGAAATTTCCACAATTGACGTTCCGATGGTCGACCGGCGAGCGATGCACTTTCGATATTCGTCAATTGGCCTATTACAAAAGAGCACGACTTGGCATGTGCGCTATCATCTTTGTTTTTTATCGCCCCTTCACACTGCGGTATCGCTCTAAATTATTCCACTGGCTACCGGAATTATTTAGCTCGTGCCTATAAAAGAGAGAGAGAAAGAGAGTGCTAATTTACAACAACACCCGCGACACTTTACATATATAGCGTCACTTCTCTCGAAATGCCTTTTCGCACTCGTGCCATTAATATTCATCAGCAACGAAATATATGAACGTTCTCGCGGAATATTCACGAGCGCGCGTGAATATACGATATGTTTTACTTAATTAACGTTACGCCATATATTCGCATATGTATTGGCGGTATCCTCGCGCTTGTTAAACGGGCACTATGGTAATGTCAGCACGTGTTTACGCAGGAGGAAGAGGAAGAGGAATCCGGCAAATTTAGTAGCCTGCCGCTCGCGAGCTTCAACTTCATCAATTCCATCATCGGCAGCGGCGTGATCGGTAATTCAGAATCAAGACTACGTAATGTATAGAGTTTGAAATTCATGATTTCGAAAGATATAAGGATAAAAAAAGAAACAAAGCACGTTTACCTGGCAGGATAATTTATGTTGCTTTACTCGCCAAGCTTAAAAGATTAAGGCTGGAGTGCAC
Source organism: Camponotus vicinus (assembly GCF_025532165.1). NCBI lineage: Eukaryota > Metazoa > Arthropoda > Insecta > Hymenoptera > Formicidae > Camponotus > Camponotus vicinus. The sequence goes on from NW_028141946.1 coordinate 14,587,602, forward strand.
CAATTCGGAGTAAACCCTACTCTGGTAGTAAAAATTGGCTTCTATAGTAAATCGGAGACTTCCATTAGAAATTGAGTTATTACAATAGTAAGGTTCAATTGCTACTATCATAGTAATTATTTTGGAAGTAAAATTAAATATTCTCCTAAAGTAAATAATGTGCAGAGAGCACCACTGTAGAGTAATTTACTTCTAGCCTAAAGTATAAGAGTAACTAGAGCAAAAATTACTTCTTCAGTGCGGTAGGAGTAAAGTCAACGAGTAAGGAATCAGAAATAAGAAATAAGGTTAATAGCAAGCAATTAATGTTCCTTTTCATTTGAGTTTCTAAAATGGATTTAGGCCTACCCTGGCAAAAATGAGACGTTTGTTTGGCGTTTACATGAACGTTTGTGGAAGTTCGTCGAGAGTTTAAAAACGATTAGTAAAGAGTTTGTAGAACAAAAATTGCAACATTGCAGCGTTTAAAAGACGTTTGTACGTTATAGCGTAAACGTAAACGTTTGAAAAGTCTGAGTAAACTCTGTACACGAAGATGTATCAACGTTTACTGAACGTACTCTGAAAAATGTTACCTCAGCATTGCAAAACTTTCATGTAACATTATATAAAGAGTTTGTAGAACAAAAATTGCAACACTGCAGCGTTTGATAAGCATTCAAAACCCAACAGCGTTATGTAAGTGCTCTTACAAAGTTTGAAAAGCATATAAACTCTCAGAAAACCCTCACTCAACGGTTGTTAACGCTTTATAAAGTTTCTTATTTTCGCCAGGGTACTAGATTATTTGGATTATATGGATATTGATGAGAAGGACAATGTAGTGATACGTAATATAAGAGAGATAAGAAATCCAATGGAGATTTATACTGACGGGGAGTTCCAAGAACGATTTGGTTTAGCTTTCGCCTTCTTTGCCTTTGCTTTTAAATCTTTCCACAAAATTCGCAACTGATTCTCAGATCTCTCCTGCTGTGCTTCAGCATTGTACTCAATATGAATCTTTCGCCAAGCTTTATTTTTAAATTCTAATGCCATAACATCATGTTTTCTAGATTCAATAATACCAATATGACTTTTCATTAGCTCAACAAATCTAGCTTTCTCTGCCTCTGTCATATTCTTGCTTCGTTTTTTCTTTTCTTCTTCTTTTCTCTCCATTTTCAACAAGTCAAAAGAAAAGCAATGCATAGTTGCTCACACACAAAATACGAAATATTCGTAAAAATACGCAATAATAAAACTGAAGAAAGTGAAAGTGAAGTTTAATAAAGACGTAGAAATATTTAAGACCTTACTAACCTAACCTAACCTAATCTAACCTCAAATTAGACCACAAAAATATTGTAATAACTCTGCTCCCTAGAGGAAAGAACCATACTGCAAGAGTAGATAGAGCTTACTTCTATAGTTAAAACTACAGAAGTAAATTTAATATTAGCTCTCCAACGTGTACAATAGAAGTAATTTACTCCCGGTATAAATTACTTCTGTAGTTTGAACTATGGAAATAGGCGATACTTCTGAAGTAAATCCGATTGATTTGGTGCACTCCATCCTAAGTCTCTGAAGATGGATGCGAATCTTTTTAGGAATACCGTATGCTCTGCACCAAGCTGGCTTCGGTCTCGGAATCGCTCTGTTAATTTTGGTAGCAACTTTGACCGATTACTCGTTGATCCTTATGGTGCGAAGCGGACACATCTGCGGCGAGATGAGTTACCAGGGTTTAATGCGAGCGAGCTTCGGCCGCGCTGGATTTTACATTCTCACGGTGTTGCAGTTCATCTACCCGTTCATAGGTATACACAAAAATATATTCTAGATGTACTTATTCTATTCTTGTGTAAAATAATGTTTTTAATGTTGCAGCAATGGTCTCTTACAACGTCGTCGTTGGTGATACAGTGACGAAAGTTCTGATAAGAGTAACGGGGATGAACAAGACAAGTATCCTCGCGCATCGACAGGTTGTCATTCTTTTGGCGACACTCGGCATCACTATCCCACTTTGTCTGTACAGAAACGTCGCGCGATTAGCGAAAATCTCCTTCCTCTCTCTGGTCTGCGTCGGATTCATCCTCCTCGCCATCTTCATCCGGATGGACACCATGTCCGCTATGGTGTAAGCGAGAGTTTCACTTACCGAAAACAGAAAGGCATGATTGCGCTCCCGCTATAAAATCGCTATGTGTAATCATATAGGCGTGATTGATTTGCAGTTCGAGTCAGAGCGACAGTTGGAGATTCGCCAATTTTCCGGGGGTCATTCCATCCGTCGGTATAATGGCGTTTGCCTTCATGTGCCATCACAATACCTTCCTAATTTACGGATCGATTGAACGAGCGACCCAACAAAAATGGGACGTGGTGACGCACTGGTCCCTCTTTACGTCCTTCCTGATCGCCGCGACCTTTGGAATCGTCGGCTATGCCACTTTCACGTCGTATGTACAGGGTGATCTCATGGAAAACTATTGCTGGGATGACGATCTGATGAATTTTGCCAGAGTCATGTTCAGCGGCACCATACTACTCACTTTTCCAATCGAGTGCTTCGTTACGCGTGAGGTAAACTCCTCTCCTCTTTTTCTCACCTTTTTTATCGCACACGATATCTAAAAATTTTCACAAATATTACATGATATTACATCTTGCGTCGCTTTTCAGGTGCTCATGGCGGCGATCAAGGGCACAGACGAATTGGAGGGGCACGAGGCATACGTGCCCAATTCGGACCGCAAGTACCTGATAATCACTTTGACGATAGTATCCGCAGCGTACCTGATTTCCATGTTGACGGATTGCCTGGGTGTCGTCCTCGAGCTGAATGGTATCCTCGCTGCGGTGCCGCTCGCCTACGTTCTGCCCGGTCTCTGCTACCTCAAGCTTGAGGAAGGGCCCATCCTCTCGTCCAAAAAGCTACCGGCGCTCGGTCTGATGACTGCTGGTATCCTAGCCGCTGTCTCGGGTCTCTTACTGCTCGTAATCAATAGCAGTTCCGCTGACAGTTGCTTTCACGGCAAGATAACCCCGTACTGCATCAACAATACGACGATGCTGCAGCATCAACAATACGTCGATGCGACCACGATGTCCACCAATGTCAACACGCAGCTCGCAGTCTAAGTTTAACGGATGAGCACGGTAAAAAAAATCCAGTTTAGTCGTAAGTCTGCCAAATTTTCGAATGAAAGTATATAGTGCGATTAAGTTTGCGCGTACAAATATGCGTAGAAATAATTCGAATCGCCAGGATGCAATCAGTAATTATTCATTATACGGATACAAAATAAGATGAAGCATGGAATGGAAACGCGAGATTTTATACCAAGCTCGCAGGAAGAAGAGTCGAAAGACCAGCGTCGAAGCAAGACTTTGTCCATGAATAAATATACCGTTTCAACTTATTATACATTATATGAAAGATAAAACTGTGCAAATCATTGCGATTGCGCAGCTTCCTGATTGACAAATCTTACGGAGACATTTTATGATGCGCTTAATCTTAATAAAACAGGCTTCGGTATCTTTAGATTTTAGGATACAAATTTACAAAAAAGGGGACACAAATTTACAAAAAACAGAAGAAACGAGACTTTACCATTTACGTTAATGGATTATCGGAGTATTTAATTTGAATTGTTTCCTTCACGATTCTCATTTTTGCGATGTTGTGAGATTGGAAATGATCGTCTCGAATATAGCGTACTCGCAATACGAAATCAATGCAATACAGGATTCGCCTTACAAGGCGAGGGATCCAAAAATTGGCAATAGATGGTCGTCCTTTCTGCCATTCAATAAAATATAGATAGTTCTTTGAATGTTCATCGTACGCAAATTTATCGAATTAAAAATGGAGAAAAAGAACCATAATTTTTCCATATTTACATAGTTGCGTGCACACAATGAGCTTGACATGTTCGCGAATAAAAGACACAGTAAAGATTAATTTTTCGTGGCGCATATTATTATTAGGCAGACAGAATTTTAACGTACCAATCGCGATGATTATCGAATTTCCGATATTGATATTTATTCATTATTATTGATAGGACATTATTCATTATAGATTGCGAAAAATAGGATCTTTTATCTAGTTCTAATAAAGTTCCAAGAAAGAATCTCCGTGATTACATAATGCGCGAATCTTAAATATAATAATTATCGTGATTAGATAATTGTGATTAGGTAACTAACGTATATATAGAAAGAACGCGTAAGTTAAAAATCTCATTATATTTTTAAAAGAATGTTGAACAGATAAACGGTTTATAAACGAGGATATATATGTATATGTATATACATGACACACATATACATACATCTGTATACACACATACACATTATATTTGTATTTTCTCTTGATAAGGGACTAATATATTGAATGTTGAAAAAAATTAAGAGATATACAAATATTTTAAATGCTCATAAGTGATAATTATAGATGATGGCTTAAAAGAAGTATCGTATAATTTCATCTTCGCAATTTGCCTTATCTTGCCTAAGATTCTTGGGATGCGCTTGATTTTTCTGGAGAAAAGAGAGCAAATAATAAATCTCGATCATTTTTAGTCTTTTATGAGAAGAACTCATGGAGAATCGTATGTAAGAGTATCTTTTCTTGCGCGTATAAGCTTTCTGATTACAATCAAATATTATTTATAGTGTGAAAAAACATCAAAAGGAATGCAGAGAAATAAGATAAACGAGTGGCGATCGCGATGAGATCTCCCGCGCTGGTACAATCATTATCAGATTCTATATTCTTGCTTGCGAAATTTAATTGATTAAGATTATAAGGGGAAGATTTTGGAATATTGTGTTTTTATAGAAAAAGAGAGAGAAAGAGAGAAAGAGAGTTGTGAAGTATCTATAATCAAAATAAAATCACACAAAACCACAGTGAAAACAACACAATCACGAAGCGAAAGTAAGTTTCCGCTTCCTAAATGACGCTTACGGACGCTCACACTGACTCTCAAAGACCACATGTAAGAGGAAAGTATTTATCGCGCACGATTCGCGCATCATAATGTGTAAGAATCACAAACATGTTTACCTGCTTAGGAATATATTTGATGAATCTATATGAAAAAAGAGTATAAGAAAAGCCTATATTTAAGATAAGAGAAATTATTAAAAGAGTCTATATATAAAGTTGATATATATTAAATGAAAGAGAGATACACCCTCTCTCTCCCGCATCCCTTTTGTCTCCCCCCTGTGAAAAAAGCGGAATATATATATATATATATATATATATATATATATATATATATATTATCCGCGAATAAGAAAAGTAAAACGCGCGCAGATAATGAGACAAGAGGATACATATAAGAGAGATCTGTATTTAAAAATAATATATATATATTCATACATATTTATATGTAAATTTGTGTGGCGCGCGTACGCAATCACGCACATACACACATGTCATTCCGTGAAATGTTTGTAAGACACACGTTGTATGCCTCGTCGAATGACAAGACGCATTTTACGTTTAAAGTTATTGTTATACGTATATGTATGTGTGTGCGATACTCACGATATATTCTTTGTACACATGTGTGTATACATGTTTAAATAGAGCATAGGTACAAGAGAAAGAGAGAAAGTGAAGTCGTGAATTTATGCATGTCTTGTATTTTATAAAATACCATTACCGTCATTCTTAAAATTTCGCGCTCGTTTCAAGTTCCTGTGCGGATCTTTTCAATGTTGGCTCGCACATTTAACATAAGAGTTCGATAAATAATTACGTGGTTGTGAGCTTACCGTTATACTACATAGTGACATTAAAATTATCTTTGTTGATTTAGATGTCAAAGTAGTTCGAGCGCGTGGATGCGACTGAATATGACTGTACGCAGTCACGTATATATGTATACATATACAGAGTGTCCCAAAAGTCCCGGAACGGTCGAATATTTCATAAACTATGCACTTTAGAAAGAAATGTTTCAGACAAAAGTTGTATGGCTTGAAGGGGGCCATAAGATGGTGTCATTGGTTTGACCTTGGCGAGTCATTTGAAGGTCACGTGAAGGTCACCGTCAATTTCTTAAACGGAACCCCCTACTTTTTATTGCATATTCTTGTAGCTTATCTCGAGGGCTTTCCAAAACATTATAATAAAATATTTTTTCTTCAAGTACTTTTTGAGTTATAAGGCTTGAAATCATTTCTTAATTTTACATAAACCGTAAAATATCTTTTAAAATATTAATTTTTCGATTACCTCACCTTAATACTTTTATGTACAAAATAATGAGAGGAATTAATTGGTGTAAAGAAAACATATAGTTGTTTAAAAAAAAAAATATGTAATTTGCAATTAACAATTACATATTTTTTCTTAAAAATAACTATGTGTTTTCTTTACACCAATTGATTCCTCTCATTATTGAGGGTGTCAATTTAAGAAGTTGACAGTGACCTTCACGTGACCTTCAAATGACTCTCCAAGGTCAAATCATTGCCACCATCTGATGGCCCCCTTCAAGCCATACAACTTTTGTCTGAAACATTTCTTTCTAAAGTGCATAGTTTATGAAATATTCGACCGTTCCGGGACTTTTGGGACACCCTGTATATACATGTACATGCGGACAGTTCTCATAATTAAATATTTTATACATGAGAGGACTACGACTTCTCTTTTTCTTTTCACTTTCGTAATGTCATGTCTCGCTAGGCAAACGTATAATTTATCTTTGCTCTATAGCAAAAATAAGTTGCGGATAAACTTGATACGATACTTTCTTTATAATATTTTACCTTCATAAGTCGTATGACACACAAAGATTAAAAGAATTTTAACAAAATATAATGCGATTAGAGAGTCAGCGATAAAAGAAATTTACAAATATAGATTAATGCGAAACAATAGCAATGTAATAAATCTGTTACAAAGCTTTTTAAACGTTACATTTGATGATTTCGCAAAAATGATTTCAAAAACGGTAAAATTAGTGTCAATCTGAAAAAATATTCTAAGTGCCAACTTCGACACGCGAAAGAGAGAGAGAGAGTGTATGTGTGTGTGTGTGTGTGTGTGTGTGTGTGTGTGTGTGTGTGTGTGTGTGTGTGTGTGTGTGTGTGTGTGTGTGTGTGTGTGTGAAAGAGAGAGAGAGAGAGAGAGAGAGAGAGAGAGAGAAGAAAGTTTTCTTATGGATGCAATATTAACGTTCGTAAATATAAATGTATTATTGACGATCATTTGCAAACGTTAAGTGAACTTTACACGCGAAGCGATCATTACCCAGCAAACACAGAATATTGCAGCAATATTACGACAATATTACAACATTGCAGCAATGTTGCGGCAATATTACAACATTGCAGCAATGTTGTTGCAATATTCTGTGTTTGCTGGGTAGAGATCATAATATAATCTATTTGAGTATGCAATATTACTTCTGCTCTACGTATGAGTGTGTATGTGTGTGTTTGTGTGTATGTGTAGTTTCACGTTGACTTAATGTTTCTCGATGCGCTCTCATATGTAGCAATCTCTGTCTCGACTTGACGTTATGTTTCCGGCAAATTTAGATTTAACGAAGTGTCTCGAATCGCGAATGAGAGTTGCAAAAATGCGGAAGTATCGTTTTCGAATCCTTTTTAATCCCCTTTCCGCCTCGCGGAAAGAGAGAGAGCGTGCAAGAGAGTACATTTGCGATGGAAGGAATGGAAGTTGTGGGAAATGGGAGACCAAATCGACAAAATTTCACAAAAATGAGAGACGCGGGTTGTCGCGGGTATAGAGAATGCGTGCGCGAATGTGTATGCGTGTGCGTCGTGCGTGCAAGTCATTATGCTATGTAAATGACGATCTCGCGTTATTCCAACATCTGGCGGATCTTCCGACCATATTTATTCTGTGATAGAGAGATGCATGCGTTTACAAGGAACATAATATATATATATATATATATATATATATATATATATATAAAAATTAGGTTTCTATTTTTTTCTTAAATTTGGAACAGGTTAAAGAAATGAAATTAGGTGGATATTTTCTACTGGTAAAAAGGTTATTTATTAACATTTTTTTCAGTCTCTCGTATTGTTATAAGGGGATGAAACTAGCAACCCCTGTTCAATTTTTTATTAGAACTTTTTAATGTTTATATGAAAAATCCCCTTTATTTTCAACAAAGAATCATCTCTTAAAATTTTTCGCACTTATTAAGAAACACCCTGTATATCTATATGTATGTATGCATGTATGTATTTAACAGGTTGTGTGTGGTGCGCGCGTACCTACCGATGCTATACGATGCTATGATGTTGTTCTTAAATTTATTTCGTGCAATAAAAAAAGAAATTTACGATTACAAAGCAAGGATGCCTGTTCCTCCTTATTTCTCGCTTGTAAAAATTCCTTTCGCAGGAGCAGCAGCATTTGCCGCATCGGAACCCACACAGCACATGATATCATTCGAATATTCTATACTCATACTGTAAATATACGTTACAGATGTAATATACTGAGAATAATCCCATAACATCTCTTGTTGTATATTATTTTTCATATATTCTCAGAATATACTTTGAATATCTCGTATTAGTATATTCTTTCTCGTATATTTTCAGAATACTCTATAATATTGCATGTGTTTCTTCATTTTGCCGCTACGCGCGCCACCAAACTCGTACTTAATTTTTGGTGAAATGGACATAAAGGACTGGTACTAACATGAATTCCAAAGTTTCTTCTTTTTTCTTTTTAGTCAGTTTAATTTATAATAAACTGACTTAATTGAAAGTAATTTGTCTAATAATCTGGATTCCTTGTTGGAATTCAGAATATTAAACAGATTATTTGAAATTAAAATGAGAAGTAATCCATTTACTGCATTTAAGGTATTTCATCTATTACCGAGTGTACTTACATAATTGTACATAGATTATCGAGATCAATATTTCAAGGAGAATCATTTAATAAACACTAATAGGTGTTTTTCAAATGTTTTATATTCATCTATTAGAAATAACATTTTTGTCTGAAGTTTTGTTTATAAAGTAAATAATTTCACATTTTTATTTATTTTTTACATCACGAAGAATCTATTTTTTATTCTACATATAGTCCAACTATCTTCTATATTCATATATAATTTATTAATGTAAAAATATGCTTAAAATATTCTAAAAATATACTCATAATATACCAAGAAATATTCTGAGTATATACTGAGTAGGTTTCTAAGGCAGACATAGGAACATCCTCCGTACATTCTCAAAATATCATAGTATGTATATCGAATATTAGTGGGATATACACAATCTACGTTTGCGATATACTGAGTACATACTCAGGATCTACCTGTGCTGTATGGGAATACGATCGTTCCTCGACGCTTTTCTGCAAATGATTTATCATAGAGTTTCACCGACAAATGAGAACAAGAGTGAGTGAAAGCGATTAGAGATATATTCATGCGAGTTTCTTCGCATTTGAGTTCCAGAGAAAGCGACAGCCCCCTCCCCTTCCTTTTCCACCTACGATATATATCGAGCCAATGTTCGCGCGCGTCGAAAGATTCCGAAAAAATTCGCGCCTTATAAAATGATAGACTTACCGTTTCCGTTTTGAATTTTCCATCCCGACGACTGTGCAACGTGAAGTGCGCGTTCAATAGCTCTCTCGTTTTCCGTACGTTCCATCGATTCGAGATGATCATCTATCCCTGACGATCTAACTTGACCCCTGATCTACTTGATCTCTGATCAGTCTCAGTCGATCTATTTGGCTCGCCGTGACAGCTGCGAAAAATTGATGTTGAATATTTTCTACTCCTGACTGCTGCCAACCTACGGTTATTTATTCATCATCTCTAGCTTGTCAAAGGAGCTGGATTCATCGTTCAGAAGCAGCACGAATTTCTTCGTTTGGATTATTATTTAATGAGAAACTCGTAGAAGATGACAACTCTAAGAGCAATTTACCTCCCTTTTTTCCTAAGGTAAAATTCAACAGATATAATTAAAATAATTCGTAAACTTTGAAGGGACTTTACAACGTCATTCGATCGCTCTCGACTCACTTCACTCAAAACACGCTAATAGAAAGAGAAAAAAAGAGAGAGCGAGAGAGACGGTTTCCAAGCCGCGTGCGCCTTCGATCGTCGTTCAATATCCTAATTCGACAAACGGGAAACGGGGACGCGAGAACCACGTCATCTCGGAGCATCCCGACCTCCGTCGTCGCCTGTCATCTGTCACACGCGTAGCGTCGCGCGCAGCGACGTCGAATCAGCTGTTACCGCTACCGCCGCCGCTGCGGCAACAACAACGCAGCGAGCCAACGGTGGTGGCGACGACGGTGGCGAAGGTTAATCGCAAGAGCGTTCTTCGAGAAGCGAGCTCGATCGCGACGGCGGTTTAGTGCTCGTCGCGTCGATTAAGGGAGGAGACGGAACGTCGTCGCGGCCATGCTTGCGAGTCTAGAGGGAGCGTGTCTTCGTTGCTACCTTCATTAATAGAACCTCGCGTGCTTCGTTAGTCGTTCGTCATGGACGATGTGGCGTACAGCCCGGGCGGGCTGGCGAGATTGTCGACGTTGTTGGGCGCCCCGGAGGCCGCCCTGCGGCTCCTCGTCTCCATTTTACTGGGTAAGTATTCAACGCTCGATATCAAAATGCCTCCTTACGAGAGAGTTCCGTTCCTCCCCCTCTCCCCTTTCTTTCTTCTCTTTCCTCTCTTTCCTCTCTTTCCTTTCTGGAAATTTTGCACGCTATATCCGGGGGTAAATCGATCCGCGTTCATTCATAACGTTCCACGGCTCGATCACCGGCGTGCTTCCTTCTTCCTCCCCTTCCCCGCCTCCTTCTAGGGATTCCCTCGGAGGGGGAGGAGATCATCCTCTGCGCGACATTACGTACGTTGCGCATACATAACTAAAATAATAATCCATAATGCGGTGTAATTGCGTCCGCGAAGGTTTATACTCACGTTTTAATCTTTAATGTCGTTTTTCGTCCCGATATGTGCATATCTGACATGTACGTACATACGCGGACCTTGGGCGACGACGCCAGGAAACGTGTGTCTCGTGCCGAACGTTTATGCATGCGTCGTGTGTGCATGCACGAAATACTCCTATCTTTCAATCACTTATACCGCTTACGCGCTTATGTAAAATCGACAGCTGCAAATTTTTGCTCAATGATATAAGCATGTAATTACATTGTACACATTACATTCATTCACTTTTAGTAAGATTGCAAATAAAATATGTAGATGAATATGAGAGCAAAAAACACGCGTGCGTGAGAGAGGCGTACGTGTGTTTATTTACAAACGCGTTACGTAAATAGCTTGCGATTGTTCATTGTCAACGAGCAGGTGCAAAATATTTCCATTTCGCGAACTGATAAAGCTCGATAAATTCTTTTTATTCTCCTTTAATAGAATATTATTCGAGTAATATAAGAATGCTTTGTTTGAATAATAAGAATGATTTGTTTGTAAACAAATTACTGTTAAAATGACAGTTTTTTTTTGTTACTGTTAAATGACAAATTAGATTTTTTTTAATATGCAAGATTTTGAAATATATTTATATACACGAAAATTATCTCTCGTTTTTTCCACTCTGTCAATATTTTATCTGATAAAAATTGAGAAATCTAATATATCTTGTAATGCACGATTAGTAATCAGTAGAAAATGCTATATACACATTTTCCGCTCGTGTCGTCAACTTCTTCGACACAATGATCTAATTGTGACTTAATCTCTCTCTTTCGTTATGTCGAAGTTATGTCTTTCGATAAGTTTCGTTTTATGCATCATAATTTTATTTTTTGTTCCCATATAATAAAATATACATTTCATATGTATTTATATGCACGTAAAAAATATCAAACTTTTCATACGACTTCAGTTCAATTTATTACTTTAGCATTAGATATAGGCGAAAATGTGAAAATATGTAAGGAAAAAATACATAAGAAATGATCAAAGTAATCATCATTGAACAATCATCATGTAATTAGAACAAATAAAAATAAGGATAAATTTTCACGTAATAATGTGAGAATAAAAAAAATTGACCATGAAATTTCATGTGACTTCAGGATTTCCCGTTGCGCTCCTTCACAGATACACGCTCTATGGCAAGGATCCTATTCATCAGCACATATTTTTCATAGCGTGCGGTCTCTCAATTGGTTACTGGAATTACGGTAATTCGCTTCAACGATATCTCAATTTGCGGAGAATAAAAAAAAAGCGACGCGTGCACGATTGCTCCTTTTCATACAAAGAACAACGTGCATGTATTCTCTCTTTTCGCAGATTATCACATACTTCATTCATCAACGGCGATATGTGGGACGTATCTGATCTTAACGATCCTCGGCAATACCGGATTGTTCGTCATCGTGACGTTCCTCTTCAACATGTCGTATTTATTTTACGGTAAAGCAATGTTAACTTTACGCCATTGTCAAGAGTTTATGTTACAAAGTTGAAAAGAAAACCGGTTTACAAGTATACATCTATTTGTGGATACTACGTTTATTACACTCTCGAGTTATCTATTGGACATGATATTAACCTACATAATATCAACATAAAATTAAAACGTATTCGAGGTTTTTTTCGACACTAAGCTATTTCTAAAAACAATAACTTCTTGCTCTATGTGCGTTTTTATCATATTTTTAGAGCAACCTTGTATTACGATGTTATTTTGATTATTACACCCACAGAAAAGATTTCTAAATTTAATGCTGTTACACTTCAATCTATCATAAAATAGGATCGATATAGCGGCAATCATATTTTTTATTAAAAAAGAATATTTTAATCTTAAATGGAAAATTCTTAAATCTAGAATGAAATGATCCTGATACTATTTACAAAAGACGACACGCATATCGGTTTCGCGCAACTATTGACGCTAATATCAAATTATTCTAAGTGCAAGAATATATAGCTTAGATTTCTTTATATTATTCTTGTTTCCAGATTATAAAGACAATCCTATTTAATTCGAGAGAGAAGAATAAGAATTATTATTTTAGTTTTAAAATTGTTTCATTTTTATACTACATAAGATTGTGACCGGATTAAATGTGTCAAGAATATTTTTCGTCTTGTTATCAGAAATCCTTTCTGAAAGGGTAGGAAATGCATGTATCACCAACTTGTAATTCTGTTTGATAATACGTCGCGTAATAAAAGTATAATATCGCGAAATATTATATACTCTTGACTTATGCGAATTGATATTCGTGATTATTTTTTTTTTCACTATTATATTTCGAGCATTATAAGACATTTGAATAAGAAATGTTTTTAACACAGGCTATTACACCACGAGCACCCAAGATTATGATATAAAATGGACAATGCTGCAATGCGTACTTACCCTTAGGTTAATAGGACTTGCATTTAATATATGGGATGGTAAAAAACATGACGTACGAACGCTATTTCTTTCAATAATTCTATTATCTCATGGTATTTTCCACGACGCAATCAATGGAACGAATATTGTAGAAGGAGCTGTCTGATAGCCAGAAACGGGTAGCCTTGAAGGAACAACCGTCGCTGTTAGAAATCGCGGCGTACGCTTATTTCCCAGGTGCTTTCCTCATCGGGCCGCAGTTCAGTATACGACGATACCTGGATTATGTCAATAGTCGATTTAGCGAACGTGTACGTGTAATAATTATTATTGTCGTATATAAATATTTTTTAAATTGCGAGAAATATGAATCTATCTCGATAAATGCTGTGCTTTGTATTTTATTAGGATCCGGTAACCGGTGCTGTCAAATTACCAGATTGCGTATCGGCTGGATTGTTACGGGCCTTCGTCGGATTTATATACGTGGCGATATTTCAGATTGGAACGCTCTACGTTTCCGATCAATATCTCCTCGAACCGTCATTCCAGAAATTAAATTTAATAAAAAAATGCTTGCTCATCGGCGTGTGGGGCCGTATCAATCTCTACAAATATGTCAGCGTCTGGTTAATCACAGAAGGGGTATATAATTCACGCTTGCAGTCCTCGTGTTGATCGTCATCTTCTGTAACACGCATGTACATCTCACTATATCTGATTTCAGGTGTGCATTACTTTTGGTTTGACATACAATGGAAAAGACTCCGAAGGTCATATTAAATGGGACGGTTGCGCGAACGTTAAACTGCGAACGTTCGAAACCGCTACGCAATTCAATCACTATATTCTCTCGTTTAACATAAACACCAATCACTGGTGCGCTGAGTATATCTACAAGAGGTTGAAGTTTCTAGGCTCAAGGATGCGCAGCCAAGTAATGACGTTGCTCTTCCTCGCCCTTTGGCACGGTTTTCATTCCGGATACTATCACTGTTTCTTTATGGAATTTCTTATCATGTACTTTGAACGAGACGTAAGTATAATACGATCGTGATTCAAAAATCAATCCATTACTCGGCTCTTCCGATTTACCATTTTTTTCTATCCGATCTATCATTTTTTTTTTCTCTTTTCCAGATCGGACCAGCATTACAGAACAGCGAAAAAGTGCAAACATTGCTGAAAACTCGATGGGAAGCACGTATACTCGCTTGGATCTTTATGAAGCTTTACACTTTAGTTTTCATGGGGTATAGCCTCGTGTCGTTCATACTTCTCTCGTATCCACGATATAATCAAGTCTACGCAAGTGTGTACTATTGCGGACACGTGTTCTTCCTTTCTTATCCGTTACTCGCACCGTACATTAAACGATTGATTGGCCAAAGACATGAGCGTCAACGATCGCATCAAGAATAAGGTCACACAATCTCACTCGCCCCCCATTGCAACATTGTCCCCTTTATTCCTGTCGCAAATTAATATCCGAGAAGATATATAACTGTGAAAACAAAGGATGGATATACTAGTTATACTGGTCTTCAACTTTTAAAAGAGAATGGGTGCATCCAGAAGCACAACCGCTCACTGAGCGGCTAAGTAGCACTCGAATGTGATTGGTGAATTCAAAGATAGAAACCAATCACATTCAATTGCTACTTAGCCGCTCAGTGAGCGGTTGTGCTTCTGGATGCACCCAATGTGATAGCGCATATCCAATGGAAAATGTAGAATATAACATATATACAGGGTGTCCCATTTTAATCGATCACTCCGAATAACTTTTTTAATTTTGATTGCAGAAAAAAACGTTTCAGACAAAAGTTATATGGTTTCAAGGGGGACATGAGACGGTGCCATTAGTTTGACCTTGAAAGAGTCAGCTGAAAGTCACGTGAAGGTCACCTCCAACTTTTTAAATGGGACACCCTATATGCTTTTGCATATTCTTGTAGCTCATCTCGAGAGCTTTCCAAAACACTATAATTAAGTTAGTTTTCATTAAGTACTTTCCGAGTTATGAGGCTTGAAATAATTTCTTAATTTTACATAAACTGTAAAATATCTTGTAAAATATTCATTTTTCGATTATCTTACCTTAATACTTTTATGTACAAAATAATGAGAGGAATCAATTGGTGTAAAGAAAACACATAATTGTTTCGAAAAAAAAAATGTAATTTGCAGTTAACAAATTACATTTTTTTTCTTAAAAATAACTATGTGTTTTCTTTACACCAATTGATTCCTCTCATTATTTTGTACATAAAAGTATTAAAGTAAGATAATCGAAAAATGAATATTTTACAAGATATTTTACAGTTTATGTAAAATTAAGAAATTATTTCAAGCCTCATAACTCGGAAAGTACTTAATGAAAACTAACTTAATTATAGTGTTTTGGAAAGCTCTCGAGATGAGCTACAAGAATATGCAAAAGCATATAGGGTGTCCCATTTAAAAAGTTGGAGGTGACCTTCACGTGACTTTCAGCTGACTCTTTCAAGGTCAAACTAATGGCACCGTCTCATGTCCCCCTTGAAACCATATAACTTTTGTCTGAAACGTTTTTTTCTGCAATCAAAATTAAAAAAGTTATTCGGAGTGATCGATTAAAATGGGACACCCTGTATAGAGCACATTATTATCACTACCGCGTTTCACAATAGTTGAGAATTCTATAAATTGCCGAATTTCCGTCACTTGAATATCTCGATGATTAAGTTTCATGAGCGAGAAATTTCCTTTAAATATCCTTAAAATGAAATAACGCTTAAACAAAATGCGATAGTGTTGAAATATTATCCTATATAAGTGGTGATACTGCTAAGAACGTTTCCATTTGCAAATTAATGCATTGTTTAGAAAAAAAATCCGCTGGTCGGGAATTTTGAGTGTCTGTTATTTGAAAATTTTTATGTTAGTACATATTTTTTTTTTAAGTTTCATTAATAATTCTAGATATTTCACAGTATTATTTTTATACAACAGTATGTTCTTGCATCTTTAATCCTGTTATTTTCCTGTACGTAGGGTATTCGATCAAGGTTCTGCTCACTTGTACATATTTCACCGATAATATTGTAATTTTTAAAACGCGTTACGCTCTTATAATAATAAGAACGATATCGTAATTACAGCGGCTAAGTTAGCCGGATGTCACAATATTCCCGAGAGACTCGAAAGAGAAAGCAATTTATGTATTTAGATATTGCAATAAGAACGTCCACTAAAACAGATTCAGGGAAATTGCATTGCGGAAAATATCTGGGAGATATAATATCGTGATTTTGTAAGCGCGAAAGTTAGCTATGTAACACGCAAAAACAACGTAGGTCAGTATTTTCGGATACGCGTTCCTCTAGTGAGCGATTGAAGTATCTATTTTACTGTAGTGCTGCATTTTATCAATCCAAATACGATTTAACCGCGTTTCGCTATAATTATTCTAGAAATGTAAATATACACATATAATGATAATAGATTAAAATTGATTCTAGTCGGGGAGGTATGTATGGACATACCTTCTTGCAGTGTTTCGTTAGATCAGTATAAAGTAACGATTCAAAAGCGATTTTCGATCTAATATATACATTCGCAATTATTTTTTTAGATAAAAATCTAACAACGATCTACCTATTTATCCGTGTTGCGGTTCTCATTACGCACATATAGCCTTTGAAATTTAGAAATATAGTTGCTACTAATCCAATATTTATATACATATATAAATATTGGATTAGTACATATATATAGCCTTGCCGAAATTTAGAAATATAGTTGCTACTAATCCAATATTTATATACATATATATGTGCACACACACACACACACATATATATATGAAAAATAAGAAAAGAGTGCCCGGATACTAATATTTCTTGCAATCGCTCGATCTTTTATCGTTCCTATTTACGAATGATCGAATTATAGATCGACAAATAATTCATAATATATATTTCACCTATGATCTTAATTTATCAAAGATATTTCTGACATAGTCGCGCGTACAGGTTTACACAGAGTTTTAGATACTTGAATATAAAGGAATATACATATATATATATAAATAGCGGACATAGCAGTCAGGAATTGTATACACGTTTGCTGATAGCGTTTATTAGAATTGAAACTAATAGAGAACGATCTAAAGCTGACGTTCGTAGTGTAAGATCCTCATCTAGTTAATAAGCGCGAATGCATGAATTTTGACAGTATTATAAGAATCCTGCTGGATCACATATATATTTCGTACTTAACGCTAATATGAAATTCTACTTGGACAATTGCACTCTGTTGCATATATTTGCAAATATTTTATCTGACTTCTTAATCTTACGTTTTTTTTTTTCAAACATCTTTAAGAGAAGCGTTATAATAAATTGTTGCAAATTTAGTCATAATAATGATTGCGAGTGAGATACAGAGACTTGAAACATTTTGAGACTTGAAACATCGTTCAAGATAAAAAAAAAAGAAAGTAGTTAGAGGCATAGGATTTGCGAGTGCGAGCTAGATCTATGAATAATTTCGACTTTGTATCACTAATGAGAGACGCTAGAATGAGAAGCTGTGCGGATTGTGAGAATTTGCGAAACAAAGGATAAAGTTAGTAAAGAGAGAAAGGCGATATACACGAGGTGATTACATGTAATAATACTGAAAGTTGATATAAAAAGTGTATATTTACGATTATTTTCTTAAAAGATACGAAAGAAACATCGACGTCTCGCATATAAAATGATTTGTTTCACATTTCTCTTTTTAAGATATCTTTTTAAGACGGACACGAGCGTACTCGGTACTCGGCCAGTTATTCGAGGATCACGCACATGTACATATATCTACGTGTGCGTACGAGTAGACTTGGCAACACGAAGCGTCTGCCTCTTAAGCATCTTTTAAACACCATGCGGTCTATCTTACGAGATACAGAATTACAGATATATATATATATATACAACCCTCCTACAGTTATTAAGATCCAAGTGTCCGGGTATCCGGATTCACGTCCGCATCCATTGTGAGAAAAAAAGTGATCGAGAATAATCTCCGAGAGATAGAGAAATCGTCTCTCGAGCGAAGGTGGCCGAGTTTCGAGGACGGCGTGACACACGATTCTCGATTTATTTAACGACCAATTTAATACGGTCCGCTGGGACCCGGATGTGGTGCTCCATAACTATCGATGGGTTGTCCCGGTTGTTGCCCCGGTGGACCGTATTCGCCACCCTGTGATTCCTTCTGTAATGCGTGAAAATAAATATATATGAAGGAGATGAAAAAAAAAGAGGGAGAAACGACACACGCGTAGAATATTTTTATACTAGTAGTTCGTCGCGCGATCGTGACCTTTTCCGCGATTGCAGTTTGATAGAATTCGATAGACAATCTCTCGCGCAATTTAAATCTCGTCGGTACATATATATTCTGATGTAAAGCCCGAGGCAATTTAAGCCAGAGAGATTTCTCAGTAGCTATAATTGATTGATGCTGTAAAAGGATACTCCTCGATCGATGCTTGATTAATGCGTAATAATAAATATACATAATTAGATATTTCCTTTGCAACAAAGAACTGCAGCTGATGCGCAGTGTAATTAATAGTTGCATCTGTCTTGACTGAGACTTTATTCTAGAAATTTCAACAGCTCGCTTATGCCAATAGTATCATTATACTAATCGAGGAGAGAAACTTTCTACAATTATTCAAGTCGTCAATATGTCAATTATCTTGACAATTTTTTACGCGAAAAAAAATGATTGGTCCAACTAAACGAGGCCGTAAACTTGCTGAAATAAATGACGGGCGGATATCATTGACGATATGTCTGGTATTCGCATCTATAACTCCTACGCAAAAAAAAAAAAGAAAGAAAAAATGCCCGTTCGCTTTATCATCCAAAATGAGCAATTTACATTCCGCAAGCGAGGCGCCACACTTTCCTCTTTCGTCATTGGGACATTCGAGGAGATGCTTAACCAAGGCTCTCTCGATAGACTGCTTTCTAGCGGTTGTTACATCGTGTTTTAAAACGACTGAAAAATTGCACAATATATATATTGCGTTTTAATTCCCCTCACAAGGAGGAACATTCTTAGTCTACGTGCGTCCCAATTTGATTGTATAAAAGTGGGAACCGAGAGTCGCAAAAAAAAAAGAAAAAAAGAGAGAAGAAAAGAAGACTACCTGAGTTTTGTAGCGGATGAAGTAGACCTCGGGCTTGCTGGGCTGCGTCGGCGCCTGCGTCGGAAGTACGACGTCGGGCGCCTCTTCCGGTTTCTTGACGAGCACGTAGATCAACGTCTTCTCCTCATCCGGCTGCGGCAGTGGTGGCAATTGCGGTGCGGTCGGCGTAGGCGGCGTCGGCGCCTTGATGAAGACTATCTTGTAGTGCTTCTGCGGCGGCTGCGGCAACGGCACGTGCTTAGGCGCTTTGTACTCGGGCGCTTCCGGTGGCGGCACGTGGACGTACACGTGCTTGTGGACCACCGGATTCTGTTGCGGCGGTCCATAACGGTCCGCGGGTGGCCCGTAGCTACCGGAGGGACCACCCCCGCCGGAGGGTGGGAAGTACGAGCTCACCGGCGGCTCCGGCGCCGGTTTGGCGATCACCAACGCGATCGACGAACAGGCGATCACGAAAATCGTGCTCTAAAATGAGAGAATAATATCGTTACCCTAACAGCACATGATATCATTCGAATATTCTATACTCATACTGTAAATATACGTTACAGATGTAATATACTGAGAATAATCTCATAACATCTCTTGTTGTATATTATTTTTCATATATTCTCAGAATATACTTTGCATATCTCGTATTAGTATATTCTTTCTCGTATATTTTCAGGATATTCTATAATATTGCATGTGTTTCCTCATTTTGCCGCTACGCGCGCCACCAAACTCGTACTTAATTTTCGGTGAGATGGATATAAAGGACTGATACTAACTTGAGTTCCAAAGTTTCTTCTTTTTTCTTTTTAGTCAGTTTAATTTATAATAAACTGACTTAATTTAAAATTTTTCATTTGTTTAGTAGTTTAGTTGTTCTGGATTCCTTGTTGGGATTCAGAATACTAAAAAGATTATTTAAAATTAAAATGAGAAATAGTGTGTCCGTTTACTGCATTTATTAAAAATATTTCTATTACATATATGAATTATATTACAAGATATTCTCAGTATTTACTATTAACCAAAATAGGCGGACATTAGGGCATTCTTAATATATACTTAGATAGCACTTGGGTCAAATTAGCGTGTAATTAACAATTGTTAATTTTATAATTCGTTATACATCGCGTGCGAAAGTTATAGCGAGGCATATAATATATTGGTTAATATGATGAATTATTAATAAATTGTTAATTATACGTTCATTTAACACAAATGGTGTGTGAATAGGAATATATACATATTTGTGTGTGTAAATGGCATCGTCCGTGAATGGGTGAAATATGCGCGCTAAGCCGTGTCGCTTGTTAAGGAGCTAATTTGCAATGGAGATTTCTTGATTTGCGCGATCCATCGTTATCAACGATTCGTCCGCGATCGATTGTCGCGGCTTGTCATGACTTTTGACTCGCAGTCACGTAATCGTACAATGTACAATTTCCCTCCCGATAAAGACGACTAATACTCTCTTGCAACACGAGGAAACTCGTTAGCGGGCTTTTCAACGTCGATCCCTTCAACCGTCAGTCGACCGGTCGCGACCTCGCGAGTTTTCGCAACTCGCGATATTTCTCTTCGCACCGCGGGACGTGGGAAAGTGTATTGATCTAGAATAGCATTTTCCGTTCCCACATTTCCCGGACAAGGAGTGAGGGAGAGAGAGGAGCACCATGTCGCAGCGTCAGCGCGGAAGGAGGACGATATGCTGTCAATGTACCTGTGGGCGATACCTCACTTCGCTCGAGCGAAGCTTCCTACTCATTTAACGACCCGCGATCGTTTAATCATGATGCTTTGAGAGCGCGGCGGTGTCGGGAGACTTTGAGAGCAGGGGCTCTGCTTTCGCTATTTTCCTTGGCGCTGTAATTATCAAGACCGTGTCGGTGAATGAGGGGGCGGGGGGCGCGGGAGGATCCCCCTTTTACTTTTACACCGCGGTTGCAAGTTGCTTCGAATCCGCGGGATTCATACGCGATGCGCGGGGACACGTTTGAGAGATTTTTTTCTCAGTCTCTCTTTCTCTCTCCCTCTCTCTTTTCACGGCGGGAAAAACGTGCCGGGTCACTTTCCATCGTCTAAAAGAAAAAAAGAAAAAGAAGAAGAAGCAGATGCTCGGTCACTGGAACCCGTGATGATGTAAACGCGCAGACTCGCCAACGGAGCAAGATCTGTATTACTCGAGTAGAAAGCGAATGTCTTTCGACAAATATTTTTCTCGCATCAATTTGTTGATCGTATGCTTTTTTTTTTTGATCGACGCGGCAAGAAAAATGACGAACGATTTGAGAGGAAGAGATGGGAGAGACGGGCAATCGGAATGTCTCGATGACCGTGCGATTTCGCAAGGACGAACCGAAAGTTACTCCCGTTATAATGCACCTGGTCACTCGATCGCTCGTTACTCGGTAAAAGGATTGCGCCAATCGACGTTTAAACTTAACAACCGGTTTTGAGTGTCCCTTGAAAGAAGAGAAGAGAAGAAGAGGTAGCAGGTACTTGCTTAAGCTTCGGATTTATAGCGCTTCAAGTGTAAATAATGCAAAGGTTCAATTCGATAAAGTTACACTTGTCCTCGCAAATAATATATTACATAGCCGTAATAAAATGCCTCTTTATTAAGCACGCGATCGACGAATAATCATAAATAAAATGCGTACACCTTGTGTGTAACGTGCGCGTAAGATAGCGTAACGTCTTATATTTTATTGCTCGCATCAATCACCCTCGTGCGATATATAATAATTCAATTGAAACGTCCCTCGTTTAACGTTTTTCGAAATGTGGCACCGATAAAAAAAAAAAAAGAAAAAGATAAGCGCCAAAAATATCCTTAATTCGGCGTCTTTGAAACTCGAGGACTTTCCTGAAGCGAAGTATATCGAATAATAATGAAGATTTATTTTTGACACGCGTTTACTTACTGCGACGGTCCGCATTTCTCCTACGTGTGTATCGGATTCAGGTGGTACTCCCGAAATGTAAGGCACGTAGAAAAAGAGGAACGTGTCGAGCGGGCGGCGTTTCACTTGCGAGCTTTCACGCGTGTGGCGTGCGATCGAGGCTCTTCCGAACTTTTATAGAGGCCATCGAGGGGATACGTACCTACCTACCTACGGAAAAGGAAGGCACAGGAAGGTGGACGGTGGTAACGTCATCGTCGTCGTCTTCTTCTTCGTCGTCGTCATTGTCGTTACGCGTCCCTCTCTTCAGGGGGTTTCTTCTTTCGCGTCGTCATCTATTGCTTCCTTCTCGCCGGTCGTTTCAATGGAGTTCGACATACCGGTCGAGAATCCCAGAGGTGCGACACGGCATGGCACGGAGAAAATGAAAGTACTCGAGATGAAGATTCATCGTCCCGCGGAACAATTTACCGCCTAGCTGACGTCGCTTGACCGATATTTTTCTTCCGCGTATCATCGAGATGAAAGTCGATTTTCTTGCAACGATTATATCGATGACAACGCAACCTCCCTGACAGGGGTGTTTTGCGGAATCTAGATTTTTATTAAGATCATTAATTACTGTAATGTAGCTGATTTTTGGGTGAAGCGTGGCACAGTAGATAGCGCACTAGTCTACAAAGCCAAAGGTCCCGGGTTCGATTCCCGATAGAACCGAAAAATTGTATACGCTCGCTCCTCTCTCGGAAGGCACTGGCAAACCACCGAGAAATCTTGCCAAGAGAATCTCTCTATTTTTCAGCCGTTCGGAATCAGCATTAAACTGTAGGTCCCATATACGTGTGATAATCTGGTGCGCAACACAGGTATATGAAAGAGAGAGATCACTATGTTCGGACACGAACAAAAGGACTAAGAAGAAAAAGCTGATGAAATTGAAGCTTGCTCGCGAACCCTCCGATTTTTTCCATTTGTTCGCGCGCGAGAAAAAAAGTACGCGTATAAAGTCAATTATAAATTTAGTGAAAATCGAGAAGTAAAAAGAACAAGTAAAATTTACGACAAATCGTCTCTCGTTCTTTAATTTCGCGTGTTAGAGGCTAATTACGTCGGCTTTTATCGTTCACGCGGAAACGTCAAGTAATTAGGATTCCGCGAGATTGAAAAGAATTTAAAGCGAGATGGAGATTCTCGCGAGCGATAAAAATAGTATCATCTGGAGATGATGCTGGAATACTTTTCACTTTCTTCGTACCGACGTATGCGGTTACCGCATACGTACGCATTACGTAAAATGCGTGAAAAGATATTTCTGGACGACTCGAGTGCGCGCCCTCTCCCTCCCCCGCACATCACGAGTTAATAAAAAACTATACTTTACTATTGCGTGGGGAGGGAGGAAGACGCGTGCGTGCCGATTTAAATATCCGATTGACTCGGTAGGTGCCTAAAATGCTGTAGAGGTGAATTATTCATCGCGCATATCGTAACCGATGGGAATGCCGTGCGCGAAATCGCTCTTGACATAACTACCTACTCTCGATCGATAGGATACCAATTAATGAATTATTCATTATTTGCTTTGCATAGCAAATCGGAGTTTAGAGACAGAGAAGACGTGTGAGAAAAAAAAAGAAAACCGCGGCTACTGTACGCAAACCGATCCGACACTCGAGCAAAACTCATTATCTACACCCGGAGGGAGAGACCTCTCCCCCCGCTATCATTATACATATATATATATATAAATATATGTGTGTGTGTGTGCGTGTGTATGTGTATGTACCGGACGTTGGACGATCGCTTCGTTACCCAATGTATACTTTCTTCTGCGAGTAAAACGCACGTACATGTACTTTGTTGCCGTGCGATTATCCGGACGACATCGTCGTCATCGTCCGCGGCCTGGACGCGGGAGGAGAGCAACGGGACGTGCGAATTCACCTCTTGCCGGTGGTCGTCGCGCGTTACGCGATCGCGATGTTGGAGGGATATGACCGGCATTCGTAAACGTACGGTGTATCGCCGTAGGATCGTGATGCGCTTTGAAGAGTCGCAGTCTTGATATGCGTCGCACGGCGCGGAGAGCATTTCACTCTGATTTCATCCTCGGGCGCTTGACCGGCGAAGTTATTCGTCGGATATATCGCGCGGCGAACGGAAGTCGAGGATGATGTAGATCAGTGTGGTCCTCGTGTGCCGAAATATGCATGTTGTATTAGAAAAAAAATATCTTTAAAAAAAAATTAAAAAGGAATTATTATACATGTTAAATATTACACATGAAAAAAATTTATTTCAAAAAAATAAAAAAGGAATTATTATAAGCGTTATTTCTTATTTCTTATTTCTTAATTGTTGCTTTTGTTTAATTTTTCATCGTATCTTTTTTATGTAAAGAAATACGCCAATTAGAAATAATAAACTGTACACACTATATCGATTTTTATACAATTGCCGAGATGCATATCTTTTATATAAAATATTCTTAAGATGTGACAAAATATATATGTGCATATATAACAACATGAAAGCGATAGAAGTTCATTAAATATAAAGAGAAGTTAATTATAAATATATGTCGCGAGCAAGTTGCACGATAAATGTAATTTTTTATTTCCAATAGACGTTATTTTTTTATTATTATCATAACTTTTATAAAAAAAGACAGATTTATAAAATTTTTTCCGATGTGCAATTTTCCAAAAAACATTATTTCTTTAAATTTAAATACAAGGCATACAGTTAAGTAAAAAGACTCAAAATCTTTGAAATAACTTGTCATTTAATTTCTATTGTCATTTAAAGTCCTTTAAATTTGCTTTAATCATACCCCCCTCGAAAATAAAGTTGCAAACCAATCGGTTACAAAATAAATGACTCATTCCATATAATAAAATCCCCGTACAATGAAAACCCAATGTTTAATTTGACATCAATGAAGCGTGTTAAAAACTCGATCAGTCCGCCCAAGATTCGATATTCTTAATTACGTAGATAAAAAGAGGGGGGAATTTTTCGATTCTTTACGATTTCGTTCACGTAGAAAGCTCGCCAAGAGAAGATT
Organism: Camponotus vicinus; assembly: GCF_025532165.1. Lineage (NCBI taxonomy): Eukaryota > Metazoa > Arthropoda > Insecta > Hymenoptera > Formicidae > Camponotus > Camponotus vicinus. The sequence goes on from NW_028141946.1 coordinate 14,613,128, forward strand.
CGCTGAATATCCGGTCGGAATTCGTTTTTCTTCTCCTTATCGCGATCGCGTTAAGTACGTACATCTTCGCGACGATATCAGGGCGAAGGTATCAGAGCGAATCGCGAGCGCATAAATCCGACGCTACATAAATTTTACGTCGCTCCTCGCCTCGAACGCGAGTGAACGTACTCGCTGTGTAATATTACATGTACATGATATGACGCAGCTCTCTTAGCGCAAACACATACACATATATCATTTATTATATATGTAAGACGCGGATACTTTACCCACCCCTATAGACGGTGCGATTGCGTGATTCAAAATTGCCTCCCTCTTCCCTATCTTCATCTATCAAACCATCGACGCTTATTTTCCCCGGTTATTACAAACGAGAAATCGTAATAGACGCTCGTAAACAATTAGCTATAAGTGATATAATCGGCGCGATAATTCGCGCCTAATAAATCCCGACTCGATCTTGCCTTCGAGAGATAAGAGGTCGATTGCTCAACGTTTAATCTCGTAATTGGAAAAAAATGTAAAAATCGATTCGCGCCTCGACAAAGTGCCTAGCGAAAGCGATGGACCTGTCACGTACCTGTCAAATGTCGATTCTAATTAATAACATTATACGATTTTCGCACGAAAGTTACGCGACTAATGGCCGTCGTCGCATTCGTTGTGGACGATGAGTTTCACCGGCGCCGTTCGAGAGATTGAGAGAGATCGTTGCCGAGATAGATCGGAGCTGTTTTCTTAATCTCGGACGACTACTCCGGATTCCCTTCTATTGTAAGCGTCGAGTCCGCATATTCGAAAACGCATTCTCACCTGCCTCGGATATAATACCAAGGATCAATTAGGCCCGCGTTTTAACACGTTCGCTTAATAACACGATTTCTCGCGACTACGTCGGATTACGAATGAATTTTTTTTTCTCTCTCTATAAATACAATCGATGTAAATTAACTGATTTTAAATATTTGATAGTACGATTAATGAGATCTGGAGAAAACTTCATTTTTAATCTGTCATTGAAGCAAAAAGCGAATAAAGCGAAATTTCAGCAAAAAGGAATCGCTTGTGATAATCAATCAGAATTATCTGTTGATCCACGAATCGAAAAGACAGAGTGTCATTGGCGTCTTTTTAAAGCGCTTATTACAAATTTCAAATGCGAATCGCAAACTTTGTTTTTTTTTTTAATCTTGATTTATCGTTTGCAAGAAACACACGGCTTTTCGCTTCTGATGTCACAATACGATGCGTAGAGTCGCGGTGTAAGATACTAGGAGCATCTTATAATGTTAAACGCGCACCTGGACATCTGCCAGGAGATCCGTAATACACGTAAATTTCAAAAGAATAGTTCTAAGAGTATAAAAAATGGCAAAAGGTTTCTCCGCGACACGACGTTCATATAATCTTCTCCGAATGTCGAAATCGCATTATACCGGCGCCTCTTTTCTCTCGCCCACCCTTAGATATACATACATACATATATACACACAAATATATATACATATATGTGTGTAAATATTCAATCGTTAGAGATCCAAAAATTCTCAGATAAAAAAATCACACTCTCCTAATCTTTCGAAACCGCAAAGAATCTAAGAGACTTTCGACAGCAGCTCTCAAGGCTGTCGGATTATCTCTCTATTAATATGTTGCCGACATTTAAATCGTTATCGATTATGGGACTCGAGGCTCTCCCTTGTGGCTTGCGATCCGTGTAATGTATACGATAATAATGGAGACGATAATATTTATCTCGGAGAGAAAGAAAGCCAAGGAATTGACGCGCGCGCGCCCTTGGCCTATATATATATATATAGGGTGTTTCTTAATAAGTGCGAAAAATTTTAAATGATTCTTTGTCGAAAATTAAGAGGGTCTTTTTTCATATACATATATATATATATATATATATACATATATGAAATATATATATATATATGTATATGAAAAAAAACCCTCTTAATTTTCGACAAAGAATCATCTAAAATTTTTGGCACTTATTAAGAAACACCTTATATATATATATATATATATATATATATATATATATATATATATATATATATATAAGGTGTTTCTTAATAAGTGCCAAAAATTTTAGATGATTCTTTGTCGAAAATTAAGAGGGTTTTTTTCATATACATATATATATATATATTTCATATATATATATATATATGAATTTATATATATATATGTATATGAAAAAAAACCCTCTTAATTTTCGACAAAGAATCATCTAAAATTTTTCGCACTTATTAAGAAACACCCTATATATATATAGGGTGTTTTTTAATAAGTGCGAAAAATTTTAGATGATTCTTTGTCGAAAATTAAGAGGGTTTTTTTTCATATACATATGCTCCTACATCCCTCTCTGTGGAGTTACACTCCTCCAAAAATGGGAGTAAAAATTAGGTTTTTATTTTTTGCTCAAATTTGGAACAAATTAAAAAAAATGAAATTAGGAGGATATTTTTTATTAGTAAAAAGGTTATTTATTAATATTTTTTTCAGCCTTCTGTATTGTTATAAAGGGATGAAACTAGCAACCCCTATTCAATTTTTTATTAGAACTTTTTAATGTTTATATGAAAACCCCCCTTAATTTTCGACAAAGAATCATCTAAAATTTTTCGCACTTATTAAGAAACACCCTGTATATATGTATGCGGCGTATCGATTTCAAAATCTGCTCCTGTCTTCTTCGTGTGAAAAAAGTCGCGCCGACCGAACCTCGATTGGCCCGATCGAGGCCTCATAGGTCCTCAACCATGGCCGCCCACTTGGACGGACGGTAGAGCGCGATGGGTGAAAGTCAAACTAATTACGGCGAGTACGCGAGCCGCTCCGCGTTGCAAAACCAAGCAACAGCTCGCGATTCGCACGTCTCGCCAACGAATACCGGACCGCTAAACCGGAACATATACACACTCCGTGTGTTGTGTGCGGCTTATCTCTTCTTTCGCCTAATCTCCCCCCAGTAATCTCTGCGAATGCGGCCTGCGATCCGTTTTCCTTTTTCTCCTTCCTCTCGCATCGTTCTCGCCGTGTAATAACTCTTACGTGTGTTCGAATCGTTATACATTCGTTATACTTCCGGTGGTATGCAAATACCGTTAATCTATTCCAAGTTGTATAGATTCTCCGACTTAGAGCGAGAAAGAGAGAGGCGTGTGATACGTCATATAAATGTATATATCGAATATCACGAATTATCTGATCGTAAAACGGGACACCTGTTCGGCAATGCGTTCCTCCGTCTCGTGCCCGATTTACCGGATAAATTTCACCGTACGAATTTCACCATACGCGCATAACATCGTTGAAACTTGCGAAAGCATCAGAAAACTCTCAAACGTTGCGCTGCGATTCAGATGCTTTAATATAATATACGGATAGATCTGTATAGAAGATTTTGTCGTCTAAAAAATATGCCGCAAACATATCTATAATTCATTGAAAAATGTACTATCTTTATGTAAAAAAATTAAAAGAAAACAATATGTACATTTTTCACACGATGAGACTGTTCTATTTGATCACATTTGATCGCATGTGATAAAATGCTCATTTAATTACACTCGCTTTCATTCTACGTAATTAAGAAATCAAGAAATCTTCGTCTACATCTACAAATGGCACAATTATCAACCGAGCGTTAAATTAATTTCGAGTAGCATGTAATTCTATACTTATCGAGATGTCAATTAACCTGCGGTAGGCTCGTCGGTAAAATTATTCGATCGATGCATCTTTGAATATCCGCTTACGTCGTACTATTTCATTGTATTGTTTTATTTTGACTTTCTATTATACTTTTAATTACGTCGCTATTTCCATGAAAGTCGGCATCTCGAATTGGTGGATTGGTCTCGCGAGTTTATATTTTCTACAAATTGATAATAATTATCATATTTTCTACAAATTGATAATAATTATCATGCGATGTAGCGATCGGGGGAGAAATCTTAAAACGATCAATGGAGAGGATATATTTTGAGAGAGGATATATAACGTCATGTTGAACTGATCCCATTTGGCGGTTTTGATTTCAGGATCGATTCTGGGAGTATCCCGTTTGACCACGTTGCGATTGACCACAGTCAATTATATCGACCTGTGCCTAGGGTAACCAGCAATGATTAACCAATCAGAGAGTCCTATTTTGAATTGGCCAATTGGCGACGTGGTCAATCGGGTACCCTCCGTCGATTCTTAGCCAATTTCTCAGCATCGTATCGAATTTTGAGTTTTGGCAGGAAAACCATCTTTTTTCATCTATTTCTCATCGATTTTCACCTAATTTTTCCGACTCGTTCGAGGTCGACCTGTTAAATTTCGGATCAGTGGATCTCTTGTCCCTGATTGTCCCTGATTGTCTCATCGACGACGGGAGAAGTCAATCCTAACGTCGACAGAAGCCAGTTGAAGAAGCTGCCAGAAGACGCCGAGGTTGACCTGTTAAATTTTGGCTCAGTAGATTCCTCGTCCTTGATTTTCTCATCCACGACGGGAGAAGTCAATCCTAACATCGACAGAAGCCAGTTGAAGAAACCGCCAGAAGACTCTTCCTTGTTCAGAGGAACACTGCTATCCTTGGTATCTGGCAAATAGGGAGCCAGACCGCCAAGGTCGTCGAGGAAACCCAAGTCGACCTCCTCCTCCTTGACCAGCGGATTCCTTTCGTCAGTCGTACGGAAGATTTCACCTTGCACGACCCTGACGTAATTCCGTTCCCGGTGATCGTCATAGTCGGTGCCGACCTCCGCGTTGACACGAGGCATCTCCCGCTGTGAAACCTTGCTCACCTGCTGACCTGCATAAGGTCAAAGAAGTCTTATGAAATAATATTTTCACCAGGCAGCGTGATCTCCGCGCACGAAAAATCTTTCTCTCTCACCTCTCGGTTTCTCCCCGCCGTCGTCCTCCTTTGTGGCCAATGGCCGAATTTCTAACGACCTTATCTTCAATCTCTGATACATGTCGCTCCTCCATACCGGATACTTTCGTTGATTTGAGTTGGACGGTAAGATAATCTTCGTCGGATCCGATGTCCAAATTTTCATTCTAAAATGATCATCCTCGATAGTCGTCTCTTCGTCGTCTGATATCGGTTCCCTGGTTAAATAGATCGATTGTACGGCGATACAGCCGAGGAGTAGTAATGACGTAATCTGAGGAAATGATAAGCATACTTTAATGCAAACGTTTCGTAAGACTCGCTTCTATCGCTTGGTATTCTCGGCGTTTCACTTTTAAATCGAAGGATGTATCTGAATTATTATTTTCAAATAATACTCGTAAATTACAAGCAAATACCTCGACGAATGCTGGAACGTTACTGGTTCCATGAGTATGTTTACATACATATATGTATATATGTATATGTGTATAGATTCTAAACTTATTTCATTGCATTCTTTCGACACCACAAAAGCGAAAGCAGGCCACAATCGACACGGTTCACCGATCTATGATGGACCATACCATACCATACCATGGCACCTCGAAATATGCAAACATATAGAGGAAAATATGCGGTAGAGAAATAACGTTGAGGAGACCGTAACCGCGAATATGTGTATGTGTATGTTAGTTAAATTCAATAAATTTTTTGAAGTGTTTAGAGACTCGCACGCGTTACACGTATCCATTCACGTGCTTGCAAACGCTACGACTTGCACTTTTGCCGGCTTGACAATGAGAGACCATCTCTTATATAACAAAGATACCTTTCTCCGATATTACTTCTGTAATTGCCAGCAAAATTATATGAATGGATCGCTTCTCAAGCTGAAAGCGCTACACGGAAGGTCATTACTCATGTGCGAATGTGCTTCCGGTGTACTCCTTTGACATTAACACGCTCGGTCAAGATTAACCGATGAGACGAGACTTGAAGTTTATTCATCGTGTATATAATATATGTATATATATATATATATATATATATATATATATATATATATATATATATGAATAGCTGCCGGGGTCGCTTCAATTAGAATGTAACATGGAACGAGCTTCCGAAAAGTTACAACCACACACACATACACACTTCCGTGTGTAAAATCTCGTTATTCCGCTTCTATAAGTGGGATCATAAGAACTCGCCAGCAAAAAGCATGTACGTCGATCTCGCGATCTCCGTACTGACAGTTATGACTCATTAGGCCCGGTAGAATCTAATTACGCTACGCGATTAGCGTAGCGAGGCGAGCGCTCAAGGAGAAAATAACTTCTCGTCGACGGGTCTGCGTAAAACGTTACGTGTCTTCGTCGCCACGACACGTTTTTCTCGCGATTCGCAATCAACGATGAAAAGAAAAAAATGTATCACGAAAACTTTACGAATTAATTATATGTAAAATATTATCATGAAAAATTTACAAAATATATATATAAAAAAAAGAAAACGCTGACTGACACACTCGCCTTTATCCGCATCTCGAGAAACATGTTTCCGCGATGTTTCAGTTTACATTAGCTCCTGATCGGGTCGTCGACTGACTGGCTAACGGAACAATCATCTCGAGAGACCTTCCACTCCTTAGATTAGATCTTGTTTCCATTATTTTGGAGCTTTCCAAAGCGCCTCTAAAGGACTCGTCTCTATCGTTGTCTTCCTCTTTCCCGCGAAAAAAATACTTTCTTTGGAATTCCAATCGCTTACCATGTCGAGCCATCACGGAATGCCTACCTTCTCCGCCGCCGTAGATTTACGAGCCGTGACTTTCACTCGGAATACGAGCCCTATTACGAGCAATAACGGACAGAATGTATTAAGTACAAGAAGTTATCCATCATATCGTCAAGTATTGTGATTATACATATATGTAACTATACAACTCTCGCGTCAGGCGATTTTTACGACAAGTGTACGCCCACACAGAAGAAAATATCTAATGGATATCTACTGAATATCTACATATCCATTTAATGTCCATATCCACTATGGATAACCAATAGATATCTAAAAGATGTCTAAAATGTTTATATCTCCTGAATAACCAATGATGATATCCATTGAATATCCATATAAAATCCCTATATCCATATCTACTGAAAATCTATCAAAGAAATCCACTGGACATCCATATAAAATCCACATATCCATATCTACTGAAAATCTACCAAAGATATCCAATGGATATTCATATACTTCCACGAGCTTCACGCCTCGCCGCTAGGTGGTGAAAAGGAAAACGCGTAACCCGAAAGTGGGATCCATCTAAGACAGTGTATAAGGCCGCAGACGGTTAACTTTTTTTTAAATTCCGTTATATATGGTATCTATATATAAAACATTAAATCAATATCCATTCAAAAATAATTATCAATATATACGTAATAAATGTATCTATATATAATAAATATCCACTGAATATTGTATAGATATTTACAGGATATTGGTTTACATATCCTGTAGATATTTATGGAACATTGAATAAATATCCACGCAGAAATCTGATGAATATCCAGTATACATACAATGGATATCTACAGAAATATCCACTAAATATTGTATGAATATCTAGCGGATATTTATGTAGATATCCTATGGATATTTATGAGTTCTCGAATGGCGAACATCTGGATATCTAAAGCACGTCTAATAAATGTTTCCTGTATATTCGTGGATATCCCTAATGCCCATTGAGAATATCTAATAGATATCTAATAGATATTATTTTCTGTGTGGGTTATTTTTAAATAAAATGAAACGATGAAATAGAATTCTCGACAAATTATTTCAATAGCCCTTTAATCCTCGATGAAAGAGATCCGTGCGTTTAAAATATTGCACGTAGAAAATTGCGTATATGACACGCGCATGTTTATATCTTAAAGTGATAATAATAATTGTGCGAATGTCTTAACTGAGACATACAAAGAAAGCCGGAAAGAGCATGATACATAAAATTAGAGTTGATTTATGTAAAATAATAATTATCACTATAATATAATATAATAATATAATAATATAATATAATAATATACTATAATAATATAATAAAATTACATATTATATAATAATTAAATATATAATAATAAAAATAAATATATACATGTAATAAAAATTGTATATTTAATAATAATAATAATAATTATTATTATTATTTAATTATAATTATAATTAAAATAATAATTTTTATTATTGTAAATTATAATAATAATTATTATTATAACTTATAATTATAATTTTTATAATAATATTTATAATAATATTTATTGTATAATTTATTTATCATCTGTGCGACAATTCATTGATACAAATATATACAAGAGAAAATGTATCAGCTCTCGCAAGAAGATATTTCGATACATCGACTATCATTTAAAAAGAGTCTTTCACATTGATGCGGAAATTTCATTTTCGTCTATAAAGGATAAACTCGTTTTGGACAACTGAATTCATATAAAAATTATTACAATCAAATTAGTTTTTATTATTTATTCATGAGAAAAGAAAATGAGAAAAAAGTTCTCAAAGGATTTTCCACGGTCAGTAATTTTGTTTTCGATAAAAATATTGACGATGCGCATATTAATATTACAACCCTATATATATATATATATATATATATATATATATATATATATATATATATATACAATATATCATAATCCTGAATGTTACATTAATAAAAAAAGTATCATTCTATAAGGTTGCAGGTATATGTCATTTATGCTAATTAGTACCTGTTATCGCTATTATCAGCTTCTTCTCGTAAAGGTCTCCGTCTACCCAAGTTTCACGTCTAGTTTCAAGTCTATGGTCCAGAGCGAACTTCAGCTGAAGGAAAGACCGATCAAAATGGCGGCGTACTTGGCAGTTGTCTGTTGTACATAATAGGTTATCGAAGTGGTGCCCCTATATGTGACGGATAATCCTCGCGAATCCCACGAGAAGCCAGCGTAAAAGTCGTCGAGAGTGATATTATGATCATCGCCAGATAAAATTCGTATACACGGCGCGTTTTAACCTCCCGTATATCGTACGCATCTGAAAGATAATGGCCGAAAATGTCACCGCAAGCGACGATGAGCTCCTGAAAAACATCAAAATGCTCCTTTGGGGTTCGACCGTCAAGGAGGACATTTTTAAGCGATGGGCGCAAGGTAACGAGGAATATTATCCTGGACGATTGAGTTTCTCGGAGGCAGATAAAATCGCGCATACGTCATGTTACATCGGTGTAATGGCCGATGAGCAGTGATATTTGTAATCATTTTCACTGAAGAAGGCTTGGGAATTCGCTTCTCACGATATCCTTCATGTTATTCCGCAGTCTCTCCCAAGACTTTCTTTGCAATCCTGTGAAATTGATCAATTTGATAATTTAATACTGAATAACGTTTAGAAGATGATGAATGATATAAAATCACGTTATAAAACTCATAATGAAATATTTTGAACTTACATCGTTATTATTTCCTAGAGTAGCTATCTAATAATTATCGTTTTTTACAGGCTTTTACTTCAGTATAGATGAACCTACCGCACTTGTACAGAGAGAAGGAGGACCTTGCGCCGTTATAGCTTCGGTTCAAGCATTTATCTTGAAACAGTTGCTATTGGAAAGTGATGTTGTAACTTGGAAGACTATCCAGGCCAAAAAGTGTGATCAGTTACTTGTGAAAGCTATGATTGAAATTATAAATCAAGCCGTCAATGTTCGAGATCCTAAGTATTCGATAGTATATGTCAATGATTCCAATGATTTTGCATCTGGTAAAGAAAGTTCCGATACTAAATTGATGGAAGCCGCAATAAATTCAGACCAAGATACTAGCAAAGTTAATCAAATTAGTGAAACACAGGCTACGAAACAAGAGTCATTGGAATCGGAAGTTTTTCATTCTCAATTGAGGTACGTTCATGCCAAGATATATATATATATATATATATATATATATATATATATATATATATATATATCTTGAACTAATGCTGGAGCTTTTCTTTCTAATACTTAATGCTGGAAATTTTATTTCTTATTATTAATTATATTTTATTTATTATCTTTCAGGATATTTATTACAAGGAGCATCGATGATGTGGAGGATTTCTTTACAGAACGAATTGGAATGTTGAAAGATCAGTATGGTGTATTGTTGCTACTTTACACAGTGATGTGTACAAAAGGAGCTTCAGAAATATGTCTTGAAATGTTGGAGCCCATAGAACCCATGATTGATTCTACCTATGGATATGGAAGTCAAAATTTAATCAATTTAATGCTGACTGGTCGAGCAGTTAGTCATGTTTGGGATCACGATCAGGACATTAGTGGATTAAGTGAGATGGCTTTATTTTATTTATTTTTTTTTAAACACAATACAACTATTCATATCTCATTCAATTTCATCTATTTCTTGATGTAATACGCGCGTATAAATTATCTTTTTTTCTACATTAATACATTACATATTAAATGTTTTGCAGAATTACGTGGGATAGATAAACAGAATAAAGTGGGATTCTTGACTCTGTTGGAACATTTACGTTATTGCGAAGTGGGAACATTTCTAAAGTCACCCTCGCATCCGATTTGGGTGGTGGGATCGGACACGCATTTAACCGTGCTTTTCTCTACAGAAAAGCGATTAGTGAGTCCAGAAACACCGGCAGAACAGGCACGAAGAATTTTCAAACGCTTCGATCCAGAAGGAAATAATTTTATCGCGGCAAATCAACTGCAGAATGTAATGGCGGAATTAGGGCTGGTGACTGATGCAGAATAGTACGTTTTCTTGTTTCCTCTATACATTTATATCGTTACTATTGTACATTGATAAAACTACATAAAAGATAAAAGTATGTGACTTGTGTTAAATTTGACTGTCAAAATATTTTCATTGAACATTGAAATATTTTTGCAGTGTCAATATCATAAGAAGGAAACTGGATAGTGAAAATCTAGGAATAATTCTTCTCGCATTGTTTATGGATGAATTTTTCCCCGAAGAACCATGTATGTGTCCAGATACATTCGTCTTGTATCACTACAATGGTCTGCAACGTAGCAATCCGGAAAATAGAGTGAAGTACCACATGGGACAAGCGGTATTACTCGAGTGCACTGTGAAGTGTATCATGGATAGCAATCCAATGCTGACAGTCCTGCAGACAAAGTGGCCAAGGATTGAGATACAGTGGGACATAGGACGGAATCCTAGTTTAAATTAGAATTTATAAACTGTAATATATATATAAATATAAACACATACATATACATACATGGAACACAAACACAATAGGGCCGAACGTATAGAATGACTTGACCGAGCGCTTCTATAGAATATCATTGAAAGAGAGAGAGAGAGAGAGAGAGAATTACCATTTTAAGAACGCTTCTATAGAATATCGTTGAGAGAAAGAGAATTACCACTTTAAGCCCGTAGTCTAGTCAAATCGGCCATCCTCTGATTCGTATTGGTGAATACTATAAAGGATATTGATTATACACCTGCCAATATAAAATATTATTTATTTCCACGGAAATATAATAGTATTTGTAACACATATGGTCAAAGTAAAAATTTATTAAAAGTATTTTATGCCATTTAATGTCAAAATATTGCACCGCACTGTCTGTGTCAATGAGATTGAGATTTATTTTTATGAGGATATTTATTATGTATTATCAAAACTACAATCTCTATTTCTCTAGTTATACTTTATAAGGGAAAATACCTTAATGAAATTTTTCGACCCAATAGAATTTAACGATGGTCGACTGCTTATTATAATGACACCAGACAAGGTTCTTAAAAGATCAGACAGGTTTCTCAAAAAAATTCTATTTATTCGTGCAGTTTACTTCATAAGAAAGTTATTCGTTACATTTTACAAAAATAGTTTCTAGGCGAGCTTAAATAAAATTCATTTTGTTGTGTAATTATATGATAGATAAAATATACAATATTATATAATATATATAATTATATATATTATATATTATATAAAAAAAAATATGACGCGCTATCATTTTTAAATTCTGCGTGCGCTATTATTTTATAATTCTTGCCATAAATATGATTCGTACTTTAAGAAAAGCGCCTTTTCAATCAAATTATTAAATTTTAAGTATTTTTTTTCTAATTGATAGTAAGTATAGCAAGCAATACATAGCTATGAATTCTATAAAAATCAACATGTGAGATATAAATTAGGGCGCTTTTTTGAGATATTATTTAATAATTTTTACGATTATTTAATCAATGTTTGTTTTATATAACTATTGCAAAAATGCAGCAATGTTAAATAAACTTACTACTTTTGATTAAAAATAGTTATTGCAATCTGACTTTGTTTTGCAATAATTAAAACCCAATTTAAGGTAAAGATTTTTTAACAATTACATATAAATCGTCCATTATTCTTCAATTACAAACATTATTTTAAATCATTCTTTGACACACTATAACAGATTAGTTTTATATGCTTACAATTTTATATTTAAATTTACTATTATTAAATTAATTACTTCAATCATACATAATATTTATTATATTCATCATATTTACATTATATAAATCAGGCACGATCTATATTTGCACTACTTGCAACTAGTATGTATAGAATGGTTTGTCTTATACTATTATAAAGATTTTTATTTCCCAAATTTTAAAATATGTATACATTTTAATCACTTGCATCATCAACTTGATTATCATCACCACCACTTCCCGCAGAAGTTTCAGAATTAGATTCTTCATCTGAATCTTTAAGTACCTTTCCTTTAATATTTTTTTTGGGCCTATGTGTTTCAATATCCGATCCTTCCTCATCCGAAGAATAAATGTTTGAAGCTGTAGAGACAATATTTTTTAAATATCATAAAAGAATTATTGCACAACATTGCTTTTAATATAAGAATAAGTAAATCTAATATAATTTTATATAAGAGATAAATGCAAGAAAAAAAGATGCATTTTTAAGTTATTCATTTTAATATAATACACAGAACTGACCTTTAGAAGGAATTGCTGCGACTCCTTTTTTATACTTATTTTTTATAGCTGCCAGTGAAATTGCGCCCTCGTCATCGGAACCATCATCATGATAAGCATCGCCACTATATGCTCCTGTGGTACGATTAGTGTTCCGGATACCACTAGTACTCTTCTTTGTTTTGTTTTGGACTCGCATAGCCATACGTAATTTTTCTTCTTCTTTCTAAAACGAAAAAAAAAGACACAATGACATATTGAAGCAAGAGCATAGAAGAATCAATTTAACAGATAATATATAAAGAAATTGTCATACCTTTATCATCTCGTATCTGTTTTGATCTGGATTCATTCCCACTTGAGAAAGAACTTTGATGCCGGAGGTCTTTTGCGATCTATCAGCCAGAGACATAGTCATCTTCCTGTGCGTGAATGATTCGGTAGAGTGCGGTCGGAAAGTTAATTTTGTTCTAAACACTGCTTGGCCTTGTAAACCGGTACCTTGACGAATGTAGAGATGGTTATGATCGCCCTGTAAAGGCTGTTTGTACACATCGAAGATTTCCGAACCCAGATGTAACGACATGCTGCCATCTGACCATTTAACGAATCTTGCATTGCTCTCTTTCACTACTTTACCGTCATCGTTAAATGATTCTTTCCATCTCAATGTATTTTCAACTTTTAACTTTAATCGCGCTCGACCCTCCTCATCCAGAGTTTCCTCCTCATCAATTTCATCCTCGTACGTTTCATGATCAAACGGTCGTGTTTCAACGGACAAGAAATTTGGCAACTTTACAAAGTGAATTTCTCGTCCGAGATCAGTAGTAATTTTTGGAATTTCTACATCGATTCTAGTTTCTGGAGGTGGCTCTGGTTCTTCTTCTTTATCTTTATCCTCTTCCTACGGATAGAATATGTTTAACGTTAAAACATTGGAGGTTCTTGTCAAATTCCGCTTTTCTCGCTTCGAATTAAAAATAAGTCGCGTCCTGAAAGCACATTGATGTAAAGATTATATGCCTGTCTCGTCTTGTTAACTTACATCTTCGATGACGACGCGATGACTTGGACCTTCCCCACCGCTCTCGGATCTGCCACGACTATGACTTCTACTTCTGCTTCTGCTTCTGCTTCTGCTTCTGCTTCTACTTCTACTTCTACTACGACTTTTGCTTCTACTCCTACTTCGACTACGGCTCCGTTCCTTCTCCTTCTCTTCTTCCTTCTTGTCCTTCTCATCATCTGTGCTAATGTCACTTGCATCACCGAATAATGCGTCCGCGGTTGGAGCAACGCTATTCTCTTTATCTGCCGTCTCATTATCAGAATCTGAGTTTATTATCGTTTTAACTCGTTTAACAGTTTTTTCTGTATCTGAACCAGAACCGCTGTTTTGTCGTTTAACTTTTGATCGTTCTTCATCACTCTCATCGGACTTTAGACTCCGATCTAAGCAAGGAGAGAAAATTTCATAACATTAGATACAGTCCAAATATATTTTTTAACTTATTGTCAAGTTTCACAAGAAAGAAACATTTTAAATATATTGACTAATAAAATAAAATGAATACAAACCTGTTTGTTTAAAGGATCTGTTCGATTCATTATCGCTTTTATCATTTTTTGGACTTTTGGATTTCGATCTCTTGCCATCAGATTTTTCGGAACCTGCTCTTTCCACGGACTCGTCAAACTTTCTCGACGACGCGGAAGAATTCGAGCGCCTCTCTGCTGGACTCGCGGAACCCACTGACTTATTACTTCTTTGCGAGGAAACACTTCTAGATCGTCGACTTTTCGGCGAATCCGATGCATTGGACACAGGAGAACCTGGAGTCTTGGATTTCCTCTCTGCCGAATGGGCGGATCTTGAGCTGACGGGTGACTTTGGACTAGAGGAACGTACGCTACCGCGCGGAGATGGCGAGCGCGACCTTGGTGACCTGGGTGACTTCTGAGAGTCCATCGAACTGTTGGAGGCCACTGACTTTGGGCTGCCGCTCCTGGATCTCGCAGAACCGGATTTCTCGCTCTGAACCGAACCGACACTCGAACGTCTCGAGCCTGACCCCCCTGAAGGGCTCTCCGACTTGCGACTGCCATCCAGCTTGTTCGACTCGACGGTGGATCTCGACGCGCGGCTGGCGTTCGACGTGGGCGAAGCCGGCGCGTCATTCTCGTCCTCGGAGCGCTCGCTCCTAGCGTTGCTCGACGTCTGTCTCGGAGCTTGCGACGCTCGACTATCGCTACGACTTGATCTCGAGGACGCGGAGGCATTGTCGGATTCTGATCCTGAAAAACAGAATCAGGATTTATAGATTTCTCGTCAGATTTTGGATCTTGATCTAAGCAAGGAGGAAAATTTCACATTAGATACAGTACAAAGATAACACGTTTAATTCTTATTGCAGTTTCCCAGAAGGAAACATTTTAAATATAACGATTAACAAAATAAAACAAACGCGATCAGAATATCGTTTATAGACATAACCTCAAAAATTACTGAAATTGCTTTGCTTGCGACATTCGTGTCATATGCATTATTAATTTTAGCTTCATAGAATTGCAGAGAAACACACAACGTAAATGAAAATCCATCAACATTTACGTACCAGAATCACCGCTGGAATCGCGCAAGATCTCCCGCATCGGCGACATGTTTATCCGCTTGAAGCACAGTATATACAGGCCGTGTTCCGAATTTACTGCCAATACTGCAAATCTATAGTATACGTGACGTAAACTATAGATTTTCAGTACTGGTAGTAAATTCGGAACACAGCCACAGTAGCGCAACTTTCTGTCGGCACCTTTGATGTTAGCACAGTAGGGTCTGTTCTTTTCAGCTGCACTGCTGCACTAGTGCAATTAGTTAGAGTGAAAGAAAGTATGTTTGTCTCTTTCTAACTTATTGCACTAGTGCAGCAGTGCAGCTGAAAAGAACAGACCCTATATACAAGCTGTGTTCCAATATTCACTGCCAGTACTGAAAATATATAGTTTACGTCACGTATACTATAGATTTTCAGTACTGGCAGTTTATATCGGAACGCAGCCACAGTAGCGCAACCACAGACTTCTATATAATACACTAGACTGCTAACTCCTTATATACTAGCCCTATATTCGTGTCCCGAAAAAGTATGTACTAAAAGTACTGCTAGGTATGTACATACATACGAGAACGCTAGGTATGATGTCTTTTGGAGAAACGTTCTGATTGGTTACCCCCACTACACTTCTTTTCCGTTCCGCTTTTTCTTCTACGTGGGACTGCACCCTAAAGCGTCGTCTACAATGAGATTTTAAGGAGACTTAAGTCTTACGCCTTAAGTCTCCTTAAAATCTCATTGTAGACGACGCATTATGCGTATTAAGAGAATACTCAACTGTGATTGATCGACTTTTTAAATCTTACGCCTTAAAATCTCATTGGCCCATATTCTGAATCCTCTTTTATCGATAAAAGTGCTCCTAAAAGCGGCCTGTAGCCAATCAGAAGGCTTATATGCCATTTTTAGAGGCACTTTTATCGATAAAAGAGGGTTCAGAATATGGGCCATTGTAGACGCCGCATAATGCGTCGTCTACAATGAGATTTTAAGGCGTAAGATTTAAAAAGTCGATCAATCACAGTTGAGTATTCTCTTAATACTTGATTGTGATTGGTCAATTTCTTAAGTCTTACGCCTTAAAATCTCATTGTAGACGACGCTTAAGGGCCTGAGCACAAAGATGTTGTAACTATTTCCGACAAAGTCGTATGCGTAAGTCGGAGACGTAAACGTAGGCCATATCTTGTATTGCATGTTATGCGATACCTACGTTTACGTAAAATCCTTGTGCGTTGACTAACGTCTCCGACTTACGCATACGACTTTGTCGGAAACAGTTACGACATCTTTGTGCTCAGGCCCTAAGGCTGATGGCAGAGAACTAGACGTGAGCACTTACGTCCACGACTACGACAGACGTAAGTGCTCACGTCTAGTTCTCTGCCATCAGCCTTTGTCTAAAAGCCATCACACACAAAATTGCATAGCTGCATATGCATAACATAAGACCATATGGACCAATGAGCATCGAGTATTAAGTCGCCATATTGACTTACATAACATACTCGATGCTCATTGGTCCATATGGTCTTATGTTATGCATATGCAGCTATGCAATTTCGTGTGTGATGGCCCTTAATGAGTAAGGGCTCTCACACACAAAATTACATAGCTGCATATGCACAGCATAAGACCATATGGACCAATGAGCATCGAGTATTATGTCGCCATATTGACTTACATAACATAATACTCGATGCTCATTGGTCCATATGGTCTTATGTTATGCATATGCAGCTATGCAATTTTGTGTGTGATGGCCTTAAGACTTAAGAAATTGACCAATCACAGTCAAGTATTAAGAGAATACTCTCCTTAAAATCTCATTGTAGACGCCGCATAAGATAACCCCCCCCCCCTCACCTTCCGCCTCGCGTGTTGTAAACGTCAAGTGGAACGTGCTTGAAAGAGTCGAAACGCCACGTGGATCGCACCTGAGAAGCGTCTGCTGGCGCATGCACGATAATTTATATACGAGATAGTCCTCCTAACCTCAAAAATACCGCTTTTAACGATATATGTCCTTTTTATGATACCGAGCGTCCAATTTAATATTTTCTTATTACACATGCGAAAAGAACGTGCGTTGACAGATCTTTGTCGAGATCTACGGCATTACCATTACACTTATTCTTATTTATTTTAAATATCTGCTGTGAAGAGAACGGATGTCGCGGACTTTGTAGCCTTTACGAAAGCATGACAAATATGTTGAATGGAAATATTGCATTAACCTCAAGAATAATTTATTCTGAAAAATATGGTGAAATCGTCAATAGATAATACAGTTTAGGCGGCGCGAGATTAACACTAAAGTTGATTCTAAGAGCAGATCTCGGCGTACATGCCCATGTAAACTTGAGATATGGCAGAAAAGGGTGCTCATTTGACTGGAACCGCATACATCAGGCCTTCTATCTTTGAAATTATCGCGCAGGAATCGCTCGCGTCTATCCTCGAACCATCCTTTAAAA
Source organism: Camponotus vicinus (assembly GCF_025532165.1). Classification (NCBI taxonomy): domain Eukaryota; kingdom Metazoa; phylum Arthropoda; class Insecta; order Hymenoptera; family Formicidae; genus Camponotus; species Camponotus vicinus. Next base: position 14,631,192 of record NW_028141946.1, read on the forward strand.
AGATCCTTTCGGTATATTGTGTTATTTGAAATGTTTCTCCCACGCAATTGCTTCTTTTAGTCAATAGGTTTGTTCTTTTTAGTTGAACTAAGATGGAGCAGAATGAGAGAGATATAAAAGTTGGAAAGGAAAAACAAGAAATGCAAAAAGTTCTAAGCTAAAGAGAATAAACCTATCGTCTGTTACAGAATTATCTATTTTTCATACATAGCAAATATATATCTCTTTAAAAAAATATTCAGAAATATGATAGAGCATATTAGCATTATATATATTTTGCGAATATGTATTCCACAAGTAGCTTTTTATTGATGATTAGCCATATTATTTATATTTCTTGTTAAAATATCGTTTAATCTTGTTCATGTGAATTATATTCATGCTCTACTTAATGTATGTATAAATTTTTTATAAAATTTTTATTTTATAGTTTCTCGTTTCTTTTAATCCTGAGAGATATGGACATGTTCTTGAGTGGGCAGATGAGGCTTATTTAATTTTCAATGCATTTCTTCAACGATATTATCTAAAGAAATATTGTAAGCATTTTTATAATAACATATTATTATTAACAAAATTATTAATAATTGTGTTAATAATATTATGCTTCAATTTATATAATCTCTTCTATAAAAACAAAAATTTTTTTTCATTACATAATTGTTTTCAGCTGCAACATTTTCTGAAACATTTTATGGTTTGAAGCGCGTTGCAGTAGTTGATTCTAAACTTAAAGGAAATTTATCACATAAGCAACAAATACTATCATTGATATTAATTGTGATATTTCCATATCTAAAAAATAAACTTGCACAAGTCAGTTCGAGATATAAACTTGAAGAAGTAGATGGTCAAGTATCAAGAGAGGCAAGTTTAAAATATACAAAGCACAAATTTTAAAATCATCTCTTTAAATATGCAATAACTTGTTGATAATATTAAATATTATATTTTAATAGAGAGGGCGGACATTCTTCCGTAAATACATTATTAAAGGACATTCGATTCTTTTTATAACATACGAATCGCTCGTACTGTATAATTATATACTTTACATATCGGAAAAATCAGTATATCCATCACCTTTGCTAAGATTACTGTCTGTTACATTGACATACGCCGATCCACACACTGCTCTTACTATCACAGAATTGTTAAGGAAGATAAAATACAATTCATTCACTATTGGTGATGGATGGAACATATTTCAAAGAATTGTCACTGGATCCCTCGAATTGGGAGCTTTTTTCTTACAATTCCTCTCATGGTGGACCCAGGAAAATTACAATATGGATATTATGAGTCTTCCAGCTCCGCCACCTCCAAAAGTAAAAAATGGAATAAATAAATCAGTTAATTAATTGCATTATATAAAATCAAATTAATTACCGTAAATAATATATTGTTCCAATAGGTGCCAAATGTTGCACAGCAATCCAAAGGAATTTGCCCGCTTTGTCGTAAACCTCATCGTATACATACAGTGCTTATGGTATCTGGGTAAGTGGATAATATCTAATGCATCTTTATTATCTTATTTAAACAAAAAAGAAATTAGGTTAATGTCTTATAGTTATTTTAAAAAAGAAATTAGGTTGATTTAATTTTTTAGTTATGTCTTTTGCTATCAATGTATTTTATCGGAAATACGGAAAAACAAGAGATGTCCGGTGACGCATTATCCTGCCAAAGAAGATGATTTAATACGTTTGTATATAGAATAAAATATATAATTTATATTATTTGTAATATATATTATAATATATTATACAGGGTGAGTCAAAAGTATGTTTTAAAAATTTGTGAGCGTGTTCCTGGATAAAAAGGAAGAACAAATGTTCATATGAACATATGGTCGCAAATGCTTTGTTGTCGAGATAATGGACATAAATCAGCAGTATCAAATAATGCTTTATTTGAACGTTTACAATTTTGTTATTGTTGTTTGTTTTTTTTTGTTGTGTGTGAATGCGCCACCCCCCCTACCCCCCCACCCAACCAAACCAAACCACACTACCAACAAAAAAAAAAAAAAAAAATTGTAAACGTTCAAATAAAGCATTATTTGATAGTGCTGATTCATGTCCATTGTCTCGACAACAAAGCATTTGCGACCATATGTTCATATGAACATTTGTTCTTCCTTTTTATCCAGGAACACGCTCACAAATTTTTAAAACATACTTTTGACTCACCCTGTATAAAGATGAAAAATAAATACGAATTGGCTATAATTATATAACTAATGTATAACTAATATAACACCACTTTAGAAAATTATTTGTGTGATATTAAATTATCATATATTTATATCATATATTAATAGAAGGAAAAGTTAATTTTTTTTCTCAAAATAGATTTTATTTTTCTATGACACTTTGCAACATATTAAATGGCAAGGTACTTCTCTCGGTTATATATATGTATATATATATACCTATAATTTTTACAAGCTTAATTATCGATAAAGTAATATAGTTTACATTTTCAAAAAAATTAGATCATTATTGCAGAGTTACAATAAAATAACGACACAATAAAACATGATGGATCAAAGAATAATGAATAACATTCCAAAAAATTTATACATAATTTAAATGTGCGTCCTTTTAAAATCGAGCACCTAATATAAGATTAAGAATGCTTAGAACGACTATACAAATCACATTATCTAAAAAATTGAAATATCTAAGATAACACATAGTAAGGCACATTTTTTCTTAAAAATACACAATAGCTTCTAGTAGCTTTGAATAATTTTGTTTTTATGTGCAGTGAAATGACAATATCTCCTTATATCTTTATAAGTTTCAATTTAAAATTTATTTAAATATTAATATAAATATTTTATCCGAAAATATAGTAAGGATATTCACCATCTGATAGATACACTGGTATCAATAATTGATGTAACAATGTATGTCACATTTTATATATATACGATCGCGCAATTTATTCTCTTATGCCATGCACAATCCAGCTGGATTCTCTCTCACTGGTCCACATTGTTTTTGATTGCATCCAATATGTGTATATGCAATAATAGTACAATACTCAAACTATTGATTTGCATACATGACACGATATTTTCAAGACACAACTTGATTAACTCGGGCAGTTAAAGTGTACCTTTGTTTAAATTTTAGTTATACATGACATTTTTTGCAAATGTTTTGGAAATAGAGTATGTCAATGTTTAAGTTAATATAACACTAGTATATATAATAATATATATGAATCACAAATAAAATGTGGGTTTGACTTGGATGCAATAAGACAAAGAAAAAATTTTATAAAGGAATTTCTTATATATGCACATACAAGTGTGTATGTGTGTGTATATATATTTTTATATTTATAATTAGATTATGAAAAAAATTGTTCATTTCATGTACAGTCTGTATATTATTACTCGTAATTATACTCGTTTAAAGATAAAATAAATGTATCTAATTATGGCTATGTTGCTTTTACAAGTTAAATATGCAAACATATAATTATGATAGTTTTTGTCGAGCATTCTAATTGACTTAAATCCTTATAGATAAACTTATAATAATTTGAAAATACAAGCTATACTTTCATAAAAAATAAATAGTCATTTCTATTACTCTATATTTGATATTTTATATAGTTGTGTGTCTTGTCAAATGTAGTTATAAATTTAACATGTTTAGACTTGCAAAAAGATATTTAACTACATATATTTATCTAATTTTGTCATATAACTAGAGCAATTTGAATGCAAAAACTCATATAAGTATAGGGATTATTAATAGGAGATGAGGCACCAAAAATGAACTAACTTGTCAGTCATACATGACTGATAAAGCATAAATGGAAATTTGTGTGTCAGGCACTTATGATTATCTGGTAATCAAAGTGTTAATAACTAGGCCTAATATATGTAAGCATAGAGATATCAAAACATTCACATCTATTGGAATTTATAATACATAGTAAAACAAATATATGTATATATATGAATTTGTTTTTAATATGAAATATGAAAATAGCAAATTTATTTTGATTTGTTTGTAAACATGCAATACATTCATATATGCAAATCAACTGAATATTTATATACATGTAAAGAATCCTGCACTAATTTAATGGAAATGGTTTTCCGTCAAATTAGCTGAATTTTTGATATGTTTTAGTTTAAAACACATTCTTATCAAAAGTCTCAATGGGCTTTTTCAACATTATTGACATTATTTTCATACATATGCAATACATATAATGATACAGGAAAGGTTTCCTTACACTTACAAAGTATATTAAATGTTTATATGTATATGTGTAATATATGTAAATTTGCATATGTACGAAGGTAATGTTCTAAGGTCAATAACGCCGAAATTGTTCATTTTCGAGAGTTATGCTCATTGAGACTTTTGATCAGAATGTCTTAAAACATATAAAAAATTTAGTCAATTCGACGCAAAGCAATTGTCCATTAAATCAGTGTGGGGTGCTTTATCTAACATTTTGTCATCATAATAATATAAAATGTACATATGTTATATATACAGAGTGTTCCATTGTTATACTAAACTGAAATAGTTTTAAATAAAATTTATTGTTGTAACACTTAAAATGAACAAAACCAAAATACAACGTCATTATGGATACATATAAATGACTAGAACAATCAAGAATTAATGCACAAATGGTTTAGTGGGAAAAAACAATAGCTGGTTTGGATTTCTATCCTTCGCGTTCAATATTTTTTTTCATTCATATGCTTATTGGAATGTTTTGTATTGTGTGAATTATTTATAATGTAAGTTCAATATTTACAATTTTTGTATTAATAAAAAATTTTCGCTAAATATTTGTTAAACATTTTTAATTCATTGAGAAATGTGGTAGTATAATTTAATGCAATGATGATGGAACACTTTGTGATATAGCATATTTTTGAATATTATATATGATCATTTAAAAAAAAATTCAATTACTAGCATCATACATTCAATGGATGTCTATCAACATCCGTTTTTTAAAAACTATAATTCTTCAAAAAAGGCGACTCTAGCTTTAGTGGATCCGGATTTCACCTTTTTCAGTGTACTGTACTTGTTTTCACCAAGTCGAACTTGCTCCTCGTGCAATTGATCTAATTCACACTGCTTCTCACCAACCTTTAAAACTTCAATTTCAGTACGTAATTCCCGCAGCTGTTCCTGTAAGTTTTTACTTTTCTCCCAATAATCACTCCTTTCTTTTTCAATTTCTAACGAAAGTTGATCGACATCTCCATCACCAATAAGATCATAAGATGTTAAATCAGGTGGCAGAGGTTCTGCATCCAATTGCAGAGTTTGAAGATCTGCCTGTAGATCTGATGGAAGCACTTGCGTCGAGGGAAATAGATTTGGCACAGGCTATTGACAAGTTAAATGATTCATAGATCAAACTTATGTAACATATATGACTAAGTGTTATACAAATGACCAAATATATTCTTTCTATATATCACTTTGTTTTTAAATAAATATTGAAGCTATACTTACAGTTATGGTAGTGGGTATGTAGGCATTTCTACTGAGAAACTCTAACAGCTTTTCTTTAGCTTCTTTCTCGGCGACTCTTGCGCGTAACAGCTCGTCCTTTAACCTTTCTGCCTCAGCAGCTCTGCGTTCCGATTCCTGGACCAATCTTTCCGTTAATAATTCAGCCTCTCTAGTCTTTCGTTCTAAGTGAACCTTCTCTTCTTCAGTCTTCATATTATTTAGCCGTATGCGCGTAATCTCTTGTTCGGCTTCCAATGCTTTTTGACTTAAAAGCATCGCTTCTTCTTCAGCTACGCGACTTTTCTCAGCTAAAAGATCTGCAGTCTCTTCCGATCTTCTCTACAAAAAAACACAATATCAATTTTATCTATATGATATAGTTTATATTTTTATTTAATGTTTATAATTGTTAGTCTTTATTATGTCTTATATATGTACATATCTAAAATCATATCTTACAAGAGCTTCATTTGCAAGTCGTATTTCCTCCTGGTACTGTAAAAGTCGATGCTCCATTGCAGCCTTTTCCCTCTCTGCTGCTTCTCTCAATTGTTTTTCTCGTGCTAATTTGTTTCTCTCAATTTGTCTCCTATATAATATCATAATCATTTATAAAGTAATTTTAAGTAAATGTATACATGTATTTATATATACTCTCTCTCTCTCTCTCTCTCTTTACGTACATGTGTAAAATACATATTATTTATATCTAAAGATTCTGCAAAGAAAGCAAAAGAGTTCTATTGTGTGAAATTTTTAGATTATATTATGTTAAAATATGTATATGTGTATGTGTGAGTATTGTATAAATAATTATTTACTAACCTTAATATATACATATATAAAAATACATGTTGAAAACACACATGCCTAAATATTGCTTCCTATAAAAGTGACAAAAAAAAAGAAGAGCATATTTTGTTAGAAATTTAATAATAGCTGAGCATGAGCAAGATTACAAAAGCTGCATTTTAATAAATTCTTTTCCCGAGGTAGAAACGAGAATTATAATTATTTAATCAATATTTATATAATACGTTCAGACACTTATTAAATTATTTTAATTTGCGCAGCATATTAAAATTTGCACATAGTATTTATTCAAAGCATGTCAAGTTTTGGCAATTATCAAAGAAATTGCTACCACATATCACTATAAATAAATAAATAAATTAGATGACAAAAAATAAATAAATAAATTAGATTTATTTTTCTACTTTTCTTATATCCATTATTTATGATTATTATTATTTATAATTCTAATTTTAAAGATAAAAATAATTTAATTTTTCTATTAAGCAATTAAAATATCCACCTATGGAAAATACAGCAGTTTTATCATTATTTTATAAAGCATGTAATCAGATGACATTTGTTAAATTTCACATTAATTAAAAAACTTGAATAATAGAGATTATAAATTAACAAACATTTCAGATATAGACACGAAAAATATTTCTCACATCAAAACAAACTATTTTTATAAAAAAACATGTATTTACTTGCCTGGATTTTTCTTCCTTGGCCTGCGCCTTCATCTGTTGAACCTCCATGGAGTCCGGTTTGCGCCTCCTCATGTACAGATCGTGGTTGCCAATACACAGGTCCAGGATCTTAACAAATAATATGTGAGCAGCTTTGTCACTATTATGTTCATCCAACCCTAAAGCTATCAAATTCTTGACCCAGCTGGCAACATCTGACTGTTTCTTTACCAATTTATTCATGCGAACTTTCTGCGAGAAGAACACGAAGTTTGGTGATGTTTTCTCCACAGTTTTGATTACAAACTTCTTATCGTCGAAGCTAATGTGACGGATTTCCGACCATTGAAACGTAGTCTTCGGAGCTAGTTTATTTTCCTTTTCATAGATATTGAGTCCCAGTGCTGTTACTCCAAGCCAAAGATCTGTTTCCTTCTTATTCTATAAGGCAAAAGCTTATGTTGAAAATAGATCAAACTTTTCTAATAATAATGTAAGTAATGTAAATTTGGAACCTGAGGTAAAAATAATCAATGCAAAGTTTATTAACTGATGTCTTGGCACTTACACTAATAGGAAAATAGTTTACACCATACATATCGAGATCTTGAGTAATCTTAAGATACTCCATTTCTGCTTCGTCCCGAGACATGCCACGATGATCGGCATACCAAATCTTTATCCTATCTTCCCACATTTCTGGTGTCATTTGGTACTGATCTATAACTCTCTGCGGAAGCAAATCCTCGCTGGCAAGCATTCCAGGGCGATATGAAACTTCATCGTAATCACCATACTGATAATTAAATTAAAAATTAGCCTTCAAAATCTTTTTATCACGGACACAACTTATGACAATTTGTTTTAATTATTCATTTTATAAAATTAATTTTTCTAATATATTCAAATTTTACTAATAATATAATTAATGCACCATATTTACATACAAAAGATCCAGCGATAAAGTGGGTCTTTAACTGTAAAATTTGTTTTATAAATAGAATCCTACTTAATATAGGTACACTACAAGTTTTGGACTTGATCCATCTCTAAGCAACTTGATAATCTCTAAGAAATTGATTTTGATCCAAAATACATACAACCTAACAAGTATATTCTCAAAATAGATTTAGATTTTTGCAATATATTTTAAGTATACCGAAAAAAAATATCATACATATAAATATAAGATTATATTTTATGTTCTTTATCTTATCTCGAATATCTCCTGTATATAAAATTCCAGAACACAAGTTTATGATTTACTTAAAGTATACATTTATACCCTATTATATTTCAAATAAAATTTATAAATTACAGATGAGCACAGTTTTACTTACAAATTATTAGATGATTGATTGTTTAGATGATAATAAGATACCTTTGCTTGAACAGCATAGGAAGCAAGCAACACGGAAGCCTCGGGTGGGCAATAAATGTCCATAGATAGTATAGCCTGCTTCACTTGTAAGAAGAACAAATGTTGAGTGACCTCTTGCACGAGTTCTTCGGCCACATCCTCAGGATAAAATTTCGCCAGGAACATGAACGGTGTTGTTGGTTGCTGGGAAATGCCCTGATCCTGTACTGTAACCAGCTCAGTGTCATTATAACAAACACCCTCAAGACGCCATCTAAAACCGAGCGTGTCGAACAAAAATAACAATCGTTTACAAACACCTTTCTTATCTAATTTTAGCCAAGAAATAAAACCCTTCGAGTCTTCATACTGGAGTCCAAAGTACCACGTTTCCCTCAATCCTATCGTACGGCACACCAGGTCGAACAAGTCTCTGCCAGTTGATCTCCACTGCAGTACAGAAAATTGCGTCAACTCGCGAGAACAAATTTGCAAAGTGACAAACATCACTACCTCCAGATTGAATTCGAGTTCCGCGTCCAGGGTGCAGACCTTCACGGGGAAGGACCTCCCCGACTTCTTCCTGCGAAACGGTGACATCTTCACTTTTCGTTGCTTTCCCTCAGCATCGTCAAAGGACGTGCTGCCGATGGTTCAGAGCTCGCGCCGATTTCGAATAACATTTCGACGCGGCAGCGACATTTTCTCCCCCTCACGATTCCGTCCGTCCAGGAACGCGACTAGTTCGAGGAAATCGAATAACCTTACATATCTCTAGCTCTTGAGACGCGTGTCCCCTCCCGCCCCTCACGATCCCGGACGTAATTGCGAGATTACGCGATGTCTAAAATCACAGTGACAGTTCGTTCAAATGTCCGACATTCCTTCTCGCGCGCGTGTTCACGTTCTGTCTGACTCGCTAATTTCATACATGATCGCATATTTGATATTTTCGTATAATACACATGCGTATATAATACATATATATATGCTTGCCGCAAATTATTCCGCGGAATCGCAAGAAATTCCCGTCAATTTCTTTCTATCTCTTTCCTACAATCGATTCCCGGTTTTGTGAGCAAAATTTTAACAATGAATTGTATCGATCACGTTACAGAGCCCTTCATAATTGACAATTACACATGCAGGCAATAAATATATCGATAGTTAGTAATGTCATAACGTTCCGACATGTCTTGATTATTACCAGAAATAAGTTAGTGCTGGAAGTTCATATTTTTTAATAAACAATAGCTCAAACGAATGCTCCTTAATTGCGCCGTCAAAATCAACAATTGCTCCCTTTTTAAAATTAATATTTTTTTAATAAAAATAATTATTTTATTATAATAGAATAATTATTTTTATTATTATTAAATAATAAAGAAAACTTTTGCTACGATATTGCCACATTATATTTATGACGCGCACGTACCTGAGTGCCGCGCTCTTAGTTACGAGTAGATTCTTGCGCTGTTACATTTCACATTGGCAGCGGCGTTAGAGACAAGATAACTTGACGGCGGCGGATTCGCCGAAAATTTTCTCTTTTGGCGGCGGCATAATCGGCGAATGATAATTTATCGGCGGCAGCGGCAAACGGCGGCGTTAAGAGGATGCCGGAGTCGCCTGTAATATCGACGAAAACACCGTAATTTTCGGAAGTATGCCATTTTTTATTGCCTGTATAGAATTAAAAATCCTTCTCCAGAATTGAAGTATACACGCAAACGGACACGGGAAAACTCTATATAGTACGAGATTTTATATTGAGAAAGAAAATAAGTATAAAATAACATTTTTATTTATCGACATGTTAAAGCAACATGGCGTCAGAGCTGTCAACTTGTACAAATATTAGCTTCTTATAAAAGTTTTATAGCTTTTATGCATAAAACAGTAGTTTCCCCAATTGTGTACTGCACCGTAGAACATTGTAGAATTATAATTTTATAATTCTACAATGTTCTACGGTGCAGTACACAATTGGGGAAACTACTGTTTTATGCATAAAAGCTATAAAACTTTTATAAGAAGCTAATATTTGTACAAGTTGACAGCTCTGACGCCATGTTGCTTTAACATGTCGATAACTAAAAATGTAATTTTATACTTATTTTCTTTTTCAATATAAAATCTCGTACTATATAGAGTTTTCACGTGTCCGTTTGCGTGTATATTTCAATGCTGGAGAAGGATTTTTAATTCTATACAAGCAATAAAATATAGCACACTTCCGAAAATTACGGTGTTTTCGTCGATAATACAGGCGACTCCAGCATCCTCTTAATACATTTTTTAAAAATAAAAAACAACTTTAAAATATTTCAATAAATAAGCTTGGAAAATTAAAATATAATATATATTTTTTAATTATATTTTCATATATATTATAAATTTTACATATATTATAATATTTTCATATATTTAAATTAAATTTATCATCATATATATATATATTATAAATTTTCATATAATATATAATATATATAACAATATATATCACAATATATCACAAATATTGTTTAAGTACAATATGTTATAAATTGTTATAAAGAAAAAAAACTGAAATGAAATTGAACGTGAACATAACAGGACGTAACAGAAAGTTATTAGAATTAAATTCTAACATAGAAACTTATAATTTTAATTTCACTTTTGATAATAGACAAAAATAAACATATATAAATAAAGAATCAGACTTCCCAGATAACACATTCAAGAACATAAAACATAACATAATATTGTCTTTGTTGTTTTAAAATGTCTCAAGCTCAGTTTACAATGAGTCGTTAGTCGTAAGTCGTAAGTAAATTGATCAATCACAGTTTATTATTTAAAAAACAATCAACCCAGATAACACAGGACATCCTATGGACGTTCATTTTATGTCCATTTTACGTCCGCACGTCCATGGACATGAAATGGACGTCCATCGTACGTCTGATTCCAGACATCCGTTAACGGCCAATATTTGGACGTCCATATGATGTCCGGTCTTGGACGTCAAAGTTTCGCGCGAGCACGCAAGGATGTGTTAGTTCGTTTGTTTACCGCTACGCGACGTGCGATGCGCTATCATTCTTGTATTTAAGTTTTAGTTAGGAGAATTATATAAAGTTTGCAAAGAGTACCCGGTAAAAAATTTTTCTTGTATATTCATGTAGAATTGAATATAATTGTACAAAACTATATATAATTGTGCAAAAATATGTATAATTATAAATGATAGAGTACAGGACATTATACATATTTATATATAAGTGCAATAACTGTTACATATAATTATAATAAGTGCGCATTTTGCATACTTATATATAATGTTCACAATGTTTTATGTATAATTATATATGGATTTCTGTTAGTTTAATTATATATAAGTCTTGCGTCATATATAAATATATAAATATATAAATACATAAATATATATAAGTAACAAATATAGTTCAGATACAATCATGCATAATTGTATACGATACTATATAAACGAGAAATTTTGATCGAAATGTATATGTATCTTTTCCTCAATGCACTCATGAACAACGGATAGGTGAAACATTTTGTTTTGTGCTTAATAACTGTGATTGGGATATATCCCGGTAAAAAATTTTTCATATATAATTAGACAAAACTGATTATATCTAGTTATACAAACTTATATATCAATTTTGTCCATATAAAAACAGATATGCTTATGTATAAATGGATATGAATATATATATATATATTTGTATATTATTATATAAAGGTATATTTTTATAATGAAAGTAACAAATATAGGTTTTTTTGTTTTTTATTGTTGCGTGCTTGTTACAAATTACTTACTAATCTTTCTAAAAGAATCTTTCTAAAAGAACTGTTAGAAGGAGACAAAGAGTGAGTTAAGCTAAGATTAAAGTTAAACGACGTTGGTAGAAACAGGCATAAGTGTTACATCGCATTTTTATTATCTTACATTTAACTAGATACAGTACAATATCCTTTGTATATATAATCATGTGTATATATATATATATATATATATTGATTTCCGACATTCACCCGACATAAAAAAAAATTATATTCGTATATTTATTTCGAAATTTTATTACTTTTTTTAACTACGTTTGTTTTTTAAGATGCAGCCTATATGATGATTCTATCTGAAAATTAGCGTTTTTTGTAATGGATTAAATGTTTTCTCGTATTTGAAAAACACACTTACCTTGGTGGGACTCGAACTCGGGACCTCTGTATCGTGAGCCAACTGCCTTACGTGGTAGACTACTTCTTCATTTAATTTAAGTGTTATACATATATTATCTACATATGTCATAACTAGCGCAAATATATAATTTTCCATAAATTATTTTAAGAACCAAATTTATCATTAAGAAACAAATTCAGTTTTAAGAAAGTAATAAAATTTCGAAATAAATATACGAATATAATTTTTTTTATTTAATGTCAGGTCAATGTCGGACATCAGTTGTCGCGGTATTGCCAACGTTGACCCGTGAGTCGGCATCTGGCAAGAGTCGGCTAACCTCGCTTGGACCGATGTCGCTCCGCGAACCTATCAACGACATGGTAGGTGAATGGAGGACGCTAAGAAATCTCGTTGAGTGAAGACGTGTATCTTGACGACGGTGATAATTTAGCATTTCTGGGCTAAAGGTGCAATCCTCGGATCGGCGTGAGGTCGGGTGAGTTGGTCGTTGTCCTGGTGTTCGAGAATAACGTGGTTGAGCAGGAAATAGTTGGAAAAAGTATTAAAAAAAAATAAGTCGTTGTGGCTACAGGTTGGGAAGTAGGGGGAGGGGGTGTATGTGAGGAAGAACAAGATGGTGGGATAGAGGAGAAAGCGAGGGAACAGGACGTTAATGTTAGATTAGAGTGGAATAAACGTGCTGGAGAGTTAGTGCGGGATAGAAAGATAAGTCAGTATGAGGAGACAGACATTTTGAAACGGATGCAGAGACAAGTTATGAGTAAGTCTAAGAAAAAGAGGTTAACTGGAAGCGATAAGAATAAAAAGGCTAGAATTGAGAGTTATGATAAGGAAAAGAACTCTAATTTAAAGTTAAATGAGGTTAAGTTAGATGTAGATAATAATATGCAAGTAGGTTCGATAATGGACGAAAGCGAAAAAGAGGTTGACGAGAACGAAGTCGGTCGGATGATTGATATGGATATTGAGGAGGTGATAGGAATAAATAGGGGCATGCTGCCTACGTTTGATGTTGATGCTAGTCAGGATAGATGTAGTAAGGGCAAGGAAAACAAAGAGAATGGAGAAAAAGAGAGTAGAGAGAATAGAGATAGAATGATTATCATGGATGGGATCATGCAGTATGAAGATAAGGCTAAGGAGAAGAGTACTGTCGAAAATAGAAATAATTTTAGGTTTAAAGGGGATCATAAAGGAAGCTTTATATTAGCTGCAAGTGTGAAGAAGGAAAAGGCAGTTAAGGGCAAGGTAGATAATGCAGTTAGGATAGCAACTAAAACTATGGCTATTAGTAATAGGATCATTAAGATTAAACATTTAGGATATAATAGGAGCGAGATATATATTAAAGATGCTTTTACTGCCAATAAGTTACTGGATTTGAAAAATAGCGACATAGAATACTTTGTCCCGGGAAGAACCAAGAGGATAAAAGGAGTTTTAATCGACTGGGACAGTGAATTACCGTTACATGAATTATATGAGGCGATGAATGAAGTGGAGAGGAGAGGAATTATACAAATCGAAAGGCTGAAGAAGAAGATTTATAACAAGGAAAAGCAGGAGAGCTCGATGATCGATACCAATAATCTGGTTTTGACATGGGAAGGCGATGTAAGGCCAGGTAAGGTAAGCTTGTGTGGTGGATTGATGGTACTGAGAGTGAAACCATTTGTCGAGGCGGTAAGGCAATGTTTTAATTGTTATAAATTTGGACATTTAAAAATAAGTTGTAGGGCTAAACAGAGATGCATTGTGTGCGGAGAAGAAGGGATGCACGGAAGATGCGAGAAACCTTTGAGATGTGCTAACTGTGGAGAGGCACACAAATCAACGGATAGAAGATGCAATGTGTATCAATATAATATGGAATTAAAAAAAGTAATGGCGGAAAATAATGTATCAATAAGAGAGGCAGAAGAGATATTGAAGATAGATAGGCAAAAAATGCTGCCAAGTGCTACAAACATAAGGGCATGGCCGGAAATAACGACAAGAAATAATTTAACCTTTGAGGATCAAAGAAAAAGAGTGAATGATACAATAGGAGTACAAAGGAAAAAAGGAAGAGCAATGTATTCAGAGGTGTTACAGCGACAAGAACAAAATGTAGGGAAGAAGACAAATAGTGAAAGTTGCGGGAGCTACAGCGAGGAAGAAGAGGAAAGAAGATTAATAAAAGAAGTAAGGAAGAAAAAAGATAAAGAACAGAGAGAGAAAAGAATGTAGGAATATAGTGAATATAGGAGAAGCATAAATATGCGGGAAGACGAAATTTTAAGAGGAAAAAGAGGCGTCGCCATGGAATATCAAAAAAATATAGAGGAAAATTTAAATGGAGAAATAAAGGAAGATAGAAAAGACAAATCTGAAGACGTAAAGAAAAGATTATGGAAAATAGAAGAAATGATAATTAAAATTTGGGAATGTATGAATAGATCGCCAACAGATAGGAGGGAAGTAGAAAAAGAACAAGGAGATGATCAAAGGAAAGAAGGTGCAGGGAAGAAGAAAGAAAAAGTGAAAGGATGGATTAAACATTTTAAACATGGAACGAGTTGATGGATTGAAGATTATGACTTCGAATGCAAGAGAATGGAGCAGCAAGAAAGAAGAATTACAGAGGCATATTCAGAATTATGATATTAATGTAATAACAGAGATCAAATGCAGGATGTATGATAACATTAGAGTTACTGGATATAGAAGTATTGTTGGAAGTAGAATAAGTAACATTGGAAGAGAAATAGGAGGAGTAGCTATACTTATAAAAAATAATATTAGTATGGAAGAAATAAGTAATATTGTTGTAGCAAAAGATGAAATGGATTGTGTAGGAATAAGGTTGAGAAATATAGAAGAATGTGAAGAAGTAGCGGTGGTAGGGATATATAGAAAACCAGGACCTACGAGGAAAAAAACGTGGAGGAATCTTCTAAGATCATTAAAAGAAGAAAAGAATGTCATTCTAGCAGGAGACTTTAATGCGCACAATGTGATATGGAACTGCGAAGATACGGATAGAAATGGAGAGATATTATGGGAAGAGATGGAAGAAGAGGATATGATAATTGTAAATGATGGTACGAAATCGAGAATAGGAGAGGGTGGAGTAAGAAATTCCAATACTGACCTGGTTTAGCACAAGAGATATATTTCAATTTATTGAATGTTCACAGCTAGAGGACTCATGGGGATCGGATCATTTTCCCATTCTGGTCGAATTAAAGGTTAATAGGTGTGTATATAGGAAAAAAACTAACCGTATTTCTGGGAAAAGGACTGATTGGAAAAGTTATGAAATAGTAATGATAAAAATGGAGGATAAGATTGATACAGAAGAATTTCAGGAAGCAACTGAGGAAAAAAGATATGATATGATCGTTAAAAGTATGATTGACGCTGTTGAGATAGCTGTTGTAGTCTATATGATGAGGAAAGGTCTAAATTGTACGCGAAACTGGAAAAAGGGGGCATAAAATACCCCTATGATATAAAGAAATGGTTAAAAGACTGTGAGATAGATTCGATTAAACTAGTGTGGGAATACTTGAAAAACATAAATAAAATTGTATGAGAATAATGATTTGTTAGGGAACCAGGACAACGAATGCGCCGCTTAGCCGATCTGGAGGGAAGAAGGCCTATGCCATATGCCCTCTGAAAAGACTGAACTAATTGAAAAGTTAACTGGATAAGGTGTACAGGACTATATAAGTGTACTGAAAAGTAAAAGTGTTCAGAGTGTCTAAATAACCATAATTGGACTGGTTGAAGGCACATTAAATATTCAAAAAAAAAAAAAAAAAGATGTCACTCCGCGATCGGATAGTGACAGTCGGTTGCCATGATATCGCCAACGTCGATCCGAGAGTCGGTATCGGGCAAAAGTCGGCTAACCTTGCTTGAGCCGATGTCGCGCCGCGATCGAATAATGACAGTCGGTATATATATATACAGGGTGACCCATTTTAACTTAGGCAGCCAAATAACTCGAAAAATAAGCAAGATAGAGAAAAATGTTTTAGACAAAAGTTGTATGGTTTCGAGGGGGCCATAAGATGGTATCATTGGTTTGACCTTGAAGAGTCATTTGAAGGTCACGTGAAGGTCACTTCAATTTTTTTAAATGGAATACCCTATATATTTTTGTACATTCTTGTAGCTTATTTCGAGAGCTTTCCAAAACACTATAATTAAGTACCTTTCCGTTAAGTACTTTTTGAGTTATGATGCTTGAAATAATTTCTTAATTTTACATAAACCGTAAAATATCTTGTAAAATATTCATTTTTCGATTATCTTACCTTAATACTTTTATGTACAAAATAATGAGAGGAATCAATTGGTGTAAAGAAAACACATAGTTGTTTTTAAGAAAAAATATGGAATAGTTAATTGCAAATTACATATTTTTTCTTCGAAACAACTATGTGTTTTCTTTACACCAATTGATTCCTCTCATTATTTTATACATAAAACTATTAAGGTAAGGTAATCGAAAAATGAATATTTTACAAGATATTTTACGGTTTATGTAAAATTAAGAAATTATTTCAAGCCTCATAACTCAAAAAGTACTTAACGAAAATGTACTTAATTATAGTGTTTTGGAAAGCTCTCGAGATGAGCTACAAGAATGTACAAAAATATATAGGATGTTCCATTTAAAAAAATTGAAGTGACCTTCACGTGACCTTCAAATGACTCTTCAAGGTCAAACCAATGATACCATCTTATGGCCCCCTCGAAACCATACAACTTTTGTCTAAAACATTTTTCTCTATCTTGCTTATTTTTCGAGTTATTTGGCTGCCTAAGTTAAAATGGGTCACCCTGTATATATATACAGGGTGTCGTAGACCACTCGTACACCCCTTTTCTTTCAAAAACTAAGCATTTTAGAGAAAAACGTTTTCGACAAAAATTGTATGGTTTTGAGGGGAACATAAGATGGTGTCATTGGTTTGACCTTGGATGGCATCGTTAAGGTGAGGTCAAGGACACCTTTAATTTCTTAAATGGAACCACCTATTTTTTATTGCATATTCTTATAGCTTATGTCGAGAGCTTTCCAAAACACTATAATAAAGTATTTTTTCATCAAGTACTTTTCGAGTTATAAGGCTTGAAATAATTTCTTAATTTTACATAAACCGTAAAATGTCTTGTAAAATATTCATTTTTCGATTATCTTACCTTAATACTTTTATGTACAAAATAATGAGAGGAATCAATTGGTGTAAAGAAAACACATAGTTGTTTTTAAGAAAAAATATGGAAGTTAATTGCAAATTACATATTTTTTCTTCAAAACAACTATGTGTTTTCTTTACACCAGTTGATTCCTCTCATTATTTTGTACATAAAAGTATTAAGGTAAGATAATTGAAAAATGAATATTTTACAAGATATTTTACGGTTTATGTAAAATTAAGAAATTATTTCAAGCCTTATAACTCAAAAAGTACTTAACGAAAAGGTACTTTATTATAGTGTTTTGGAAAGCTCTCGAGATAAGCTACAAGAATGTGTGAAAATATATAGTGTTCCATTTAAAAAAATTGAAGTGACCTTCACGTGATCTTCAAATGACTCTTCAAGGTCAAACCAATGGTACCATCTTATGGCCCCCTCGAAACCATACAACTTTTGTCTGAAACATTTTTCTCTCCCGGGCTTGGTTTTCGAGATATTCGACTGGATGGATTAAAATGGGCCACCCTGTATATTTATATATGACGCAAGACTTATATATAATTATATATTAAACTAACAGAAATCCATATATAATTATACATAAAACATTGTGAACATTATATATAAGTATGCAAAATGCGCACTTATATATAATTATATGTAACAGTTATTGCACTTATATATAAATATATATAATGTCCTGTACTCTATCATTTATAATTATACATATTTTTGCACAATTATATATAGTTTTGTACAATTATATTCAATTCTGCATGAATATACATGAAAAATTTTTTACCGGGTACTTATATGTATACACATTGCAAAAGATCTAGATACGATGTCAACAAATAAATTATCATAAAATTATCTCACTGTTGATATAAATAAATGTAAAATAAATTTTCTTCTAATATTATGCTTTCTACAACCGTTTCGCTGTTGCTTTCAGGTGTATATATATATATATATATATATATATATATATATATATATATATATATATATATATATATATATATATATATACACCTGAAAGCAACAGCGAAACGGTTGTAGCAAGCATAATATTAGAAGAAAATTTATTTATAATATATATATATTTATATATATATATATACAGGGTGTCCCGAAACTAACGCTTGATATTTTAAAGACAGATTCTCTGGCCAATTTAATAACGATTTTTCCTCAGCGAAAATGTCGAGGGAGATCATTATTTTTTGCATATTCCCAATTTTTGTCATCATGTATCTTTCTAACTAAGCCTTAAATTAAAATTCTATTAAAGTAAACTCTACCTAAAATTAACTAAAGAATGTGACTTTATTAATATTTTATTCCCATAAGCCTTAGTTTGCGAAAAACTCTTGATTTTCAATCGTTTATAACTCGAAAACTATTAGTGCCGCGATATTTTCGCTGCGGAAAAATCGTTTTTAAATTGGCCAGAGAATCTGCCTTTAAAATATCAAGCGTTAGTTTTGGGACACCCTGTATATATATATACAGGGTGTCCGATTCGTGAGGGACCAAACGAAAAGTGATGATAGATTGGGTCAAACTAAGAAGAAAAGTCCTTTACCATTTTGCAAAATTCGCAATAATTATTAAGTAATAAGCAAAAATGTCACATGAAGGTTATCTTTAATTTTTTAAATGGAACCCCCTATTTTTTATCATGTATTCTTATAGCTTATCTCGAGAGCTTTCCAAAACACTATAATAAAGTATTTCTTCATTGAGTACTTTTCGAGTTATGAGGCTTGAAATAATTTCTTAATTTTACATAAACCATAAAATATCTAGTAAAATATTCATTTTTCGATTATCTTACCTTAATACTTTTATATACAAAACAATGAGAGGAATCAATTGGTGTAAAAAAAAAAACAACTGTTTTTTCTTTACACCAATTGATTCCTCTCATTGTTTTGTATATAAAAGTATTAAGGTATTGCAGCGACACACATGCGCTACGTCACCCTCATCGTTAACTGTTTATTTAGATTTTCCCCATTTCTTTCTTCTATCCTTCGTATTCTTTATGTCTTTTGTCTAATATTATCCTTGTGCTATAAATCTGAGACTTCTACCGGTACGCGCCGTCGCACGGGTCCGACACACATGGCCGAAGCGCATTGTCTTCGACATGTGTCGTTCAGAACCCTGCGCAACAACCGAGCGAATCCACTCGAGATTTCGGACTTTTCTGAAAAATAAAATCTATCGCTACCACATGTAACAACCTAGGCAAGATTCGAAGAGCGTGGTGAATAGAGTTAGTTGCTTCACGCGAGTCGACTCGAACGCACAACGCTCCCGACCCGTGGTGTAATAATAAAGTATAATTGTCCAAGCGAGCCGAGTCATTGTCAATATAAAACCATATCCACTGTTTTCCTCTCCCACAGTAAGATAATCGAAAAATGAATATTTTACAAGATATTTTACGGTTTATGTAAAATCAAGAAATTATTTCAAGCCTCATAATTCAAAAAGTACTTAACGAAAAGGTACTTTATTATAGTGTTTTGGAAAGCTCTCGACATAAGCTATAAGAATATGCAATAAAAAATAAGTGGTTCCATTTAAGAAATTAAAGGTGTCGACCTCACCTTAACGATGCCATCCAAGGTCAAACCAGTGACACCATCTTATGTTCCCCTCAAAACCATACAATTTTTATCGAAAACGTTTTTCTCTAAAATGCTTAGTTTTTGAAAGAAAAGGGGTGTACGGGTGGTCTAGGACACCCTGTATATATATATATATATATATATGAGGTATATACAGGGCGATCCCGAAAAACGTTCTGTCTGTAAAATGACGTATTCCTGACACCATTCTAAGACAATTTTTCCTTTACCAAAATTTGATTTGAAGCGTAGTTTTTGAATTATGAGCAAAAATAGTTAGTAAATCACGCGTCCGGTACAGAAGGCAGGCAGGAGCGGCGCGGCGTGCCGCGAGCGCGGGCGCAGCTGACCGCCCGACGGGTGATTACCACCGCATGAGTCGCTAACTATTTTATCTTATAACATAAAATTATGCTTTAAATAAAATTTTGGTAAAGAAGAAAATGTCTTAGAATTACGTCAGAAATACGTGTTCCTTAAAATAACGTTATTTTAATAATGAAAAGTTGTTCCGGGTCGCCGGCCGTCCGACGTTGCAATCAGCTGATTGCTACACGCGATGTGTGTATGGCGGAGTGTGTGCGTAAGAGAGAGAGAGAGAGAGAGAGAGAGAGAGAGAGAGAGAGAGAAAGAGAGAGAGAGGGAGGGTAGGAGGGACAGACATTCATACACACGCACGCACTTTTTTTCTCGCTCTCTTTCTCTCTTTTACGCAACACTCATACACTCTCTCATTCAGTCTCTCACTCACACTCTCTCGTTCACTCACTCACTCACTCACCTGCTTACTCACTTGCTCACTCACCTTGTAGTAGCGTAGCGAATCTTCATGCTATGTATTGTTGTTATCTGCTGCACGGTTATGATTGCTAGAGATGCGCGACACATCGAAATTTTTTCGATTATTAGTCTCACACTCGATTGACACAATACAGATTACGCGATAACGAGTTTACTGTTTATTCACTCACTATTGATTTATCGATACCAAAAATTACTTTCAAAGAAACGCGAATGCAAACAGCACATGACTCGACGCGAAGCGACGGACCGCGGAGACTGCGCGACCACAAGAGTTATGTTGCCAGAAACGCGATACGCGACATCTAACAAACGACTTGCGCGTGGCGCGTGATTGACGCGAGATAAGACGAACGATCGGCTAAAACCTTCGCATTGCGAATGCGGTAGAAAACATGAAACGTATAATGACATACTTAAAAAATTAATTATTTATTATAAATAATAACTATTTCTAATTATAATAAATAATTATTATTTTAAAAAGCATGTGTTATACGTTATTACGTTTTTGAAATTATTGCATTCACGATGCGAAGATTTAAGTCAATCGCAAGAATAATGTAATTAAAATTACATTTGGAAAAATTTATTTTTATTCTGCTCACAATGAAATGTTCCAACGTGAAAATGTATTGGTCGCTCTGAAAAGAGCGGATTGACTAAAAAAAATTTTAAAGCAGATGCTCAAAATGCCCGCCATCCATCCTAATGCAAGCTCTTATGCGTTTTAATAAGTTTCTTTCGACGTTTTCCATTATTTCTTCGTCAATATTCCAAATAGCGAATCGTAATCTTGTCTCCAGATCTTCAATATCTTCGGGAAGCGTTTTATAAATTACTTCCTTGCAGTATCCCCATAAGAAAAAATCTAGAGGATTGAGATCCGGAGATCTTGCGGGCCAACGTATCGGGCCGTACCGACCCATCCAGCGTCCGGGAAAATTCTCGTTTAAGTAATTCGTAACGATCCTGGCGTTATGTGGCCCAGCACCGTCTTGTTGGAAGATAATATCGTTTCTTTCAAATAATGGCACATCTTCTAAGAAATGTGGTAGATTTTCTGTTAATAAATCGACGTAGGTTCTTCCAGTTAAAATATCTGGAAGAATAACTGGACCAAGTATTTCAGTGCCCATTATTCCAGCCCATACATTAATCTTCCAACGAGTTTGAAAATTTCGAAATCGCGTGACTCTGGGATTTTCTTCGCTCCAAAAGTGCATATTATGCACATTAAAAATTCCTTCTTGTATGAATAGCGATTCATCACTGAATATCACACGAGAGAAATATCTGGGATCTCGATCGACGTTTCGCAGAAAATTTTCGCAAAACGTTCGTCTTGATAATCGCAGGCTTTTTGATTGCATCATCGATCGTGCGTCTAATTTATACGATCTTCGCTGGGGGTCTATGCCCCTCCTCGCCTCCCGCGACCAATCACTAATTAGCGTCCACTACATTCGCGATTGGTTTAAATTAGACGCACGATCGATGATGCAATCAATAAGCCTGCGATTATCAGCGATTATCGCGAAGAAGATATGGCAGCGTACACAAGTCAAGAATATTATGACATGCTGATGGCACTTGGCGAGTGTCACGGGCAGCAAAACCCTGCTGCAAGAAGATACGCCGAATTATACCCAAACCGAAGACATCCATCGGGTCGCGTCATACTTAGAGCAGCTCAAAGACTGTATGATACTGGCAGTGTCCTGCCGAACAAACACGACGCTGGGAGAAATCGCGATTTTAGAAATGTACGGAACACGGAGAGAGTCATACGTACTTTCGAGGATAATCCCGAAACAACGTTTCCCGACGAACGTTTTGCGAAAATTTTCTGCGAAACGTCGATCGAGATCCCAGATATTCCTCTCGTGTGATATTCAGCGATGAATCGCTATTCACACAAGAAGGAATTTTTAATGTGCATAATATGCACTTTTGGAGCGAAGAAAATCCCAGAGTAACGCGATTTCGAAATTTTCAAACTCGTTGGAAGATTAATGTATGGGCTGGAATAATGGGCACTGAAATACTTGGTCCAGTTATTCTTCCAGATATTTTAACTGGAAGAATCTACATCGATTTATTAACAGAAAATCTACCACATTTCTTAGAAGATGTGCCATTATTTGAAACAAACGATATTATCTTCCAACAAGACGGTGCTGGGCCACACAACGCCAGGATCGTTACGAATTACTTAAACGAGAATTTTCCCGGACGCTGGATGGGTCGGTACGGCCCGATACGTTGGCCCGCAAGATCTCCGGATCTCAATCCTCTAGATTTTTTCTTATGGGGATACTGCAAGGAAGTAATTTATAAAACGCTTCCCGAAGATATTGAAGATCTGGAGACAAGATTACGATTCGCTATTTGGAATATTGACGAAGAAATAATGGAAAACGTCGAAAGAAACTTATTAAAACGCATGAGAGCTTGCATTAGGATGGATGGCGGGCATTTTGAGCATCTGCTTTAAAATTTTTTTTAGTCAATCCGCTCTTTTCAGAGCGACCAATACATTTTACCAATACATTTTACCAATACGTTGGAACATTTCATTGTAAGCAGAATAAAAATAAATTTTTCCAAATGTAATTTTAATTACATTATTCTTGCGATTGACTTAAATCTTCGCATCGTGAATGCAATAATTTCGAAAACGTAATAACGTATAACACATGCTTTTTAAAATAATAATTATTTATTATTAGAAATAGTTATTATTTATAATAAATAATTAATTTTTTAAGTATGTCATTATACGTTTCATGTTTTCTACCGCATTCGCAATGCGAAGGTTTTAGCCGATCGTTCGTCTTATCTCGCGTCAATCACGCGCCACGCGCAAGTCGTTTGTTAGATGTCGCGTATCGCGTTTCTGGCAACATAACTCTTGTGGTCGCGCAGTCTCCGCGGTCCGTCGCTTCGCGTCGAGTCATGTGCTGTTTGCATTCGCGTTTCTTTGAAAGTAATTTTTGGTATCGATAAATCAATAGTGAGTGAATAAACAGTAAACTCGTTATCGCGTAATCTGTATTGTGTCAATCGAGTGTGAGACTAATAATCGAAAAAATTTCGATGTGTCGCGCATCTCTAGCAATCATAACCGTGCAGCAGATAACAACAATACATAGCATGAAGATTCGCTACGCTACTACAAGGTGAGTGAGCAAGTGAGTAAGCAGGTGAGTGAGTGAGTGAGTGACCGAGAGAGTGTGAGTGAGAGACTGAATGAGAGAGTGTATGAGTGTTGCGTAAAAGAGAGAAAGAGAGCGAGAAAAAAAGTGCGTGCGTGTGTATGAATGTCTGTCCCTCCTACCCTCCCTCTCTCCCTCTCTCTCTCTTTCTCTCTCTCTCTCTCTCTCTCTCTCTCTCTCTCTCTCTCTTACGCACACACTCCGCCATACACACATCGCGTGTAGCAATCAGCTGATTGCAACGTCGGACGGCCGGCGACCCGGAACAACTTTTCATTATAAAAATAACGTTATTTTAAGGAACACGTATCTCTGACGTAATTCTAAGACATTTTCTTCTTTACCAAAATTTTACTTAAAGCATAATTTTATGTTATAAGATAAAATAGTTAGCGATTCATGCGGTGGTAATCACCCGTCGGGCGGTCAGCTGCGCCCACGCTCGCGGCACGCCGCGCCGCTCCTGCCTGCCTTCTGTACCGGACGCGTGATTTACTAACTATTTTTGCTCATAATTCAAAAACTACGCTTCAAATCAAATTTTGGTAAAGGAAAAATTGTTTTAGAATGGTGTCAGGAATACGTCATTTTACAGACAGAACGTTTTTCGGGATCGCCCTGTATAAATAAAATAAAATAAGGTG
Source organism: Camponotus vicinus (assembly GCF_025532165.1). NCBI lineage: Eukaryota > Metazoa > Arthropoda > Insecta > Hymenoptera > Formicidae > Camponotus > Camponotus vicinus. Next base: position 14,656,269 of record NW_028141946.1, read on the forward strand.
AAAAAGACACCATTTTCACATTAATAAGAGATGTGTTTATTTATTCTTAAAGAAATATATATACATATATAATGTGAGATACGAACACATTTTGGAGAGCGTTACCGTTATATATAATATTATAATTAATACTTGTGGATATATTATAATTATGGATTAGACTATTTTCTAGGCATGAACTATATGGCATATAGTAATATGGCATATTTTTTATTTTATTATATATATTACACAATCGTTTATCAATCGTTTATCAAACGTATAATATATTATACAATCGTTTATCAATCAATTATAAATAAAATAAAAAATATACCATATTACTATATATATCCAGGTAAGGTTTGCCAACTCTTGCCCAACGTTAAACGTCGGGCCGACATTGGCGATATTACGGCAAACCGACTGTCATTGGCTGCGTTCAGCAGGAAAAGCTGCTTTGCAACTGTTGTAAAATTCGTGAATCTGATTGGTGTATGCTCTTAGATTCAGTCAAAATTAAGAGCATACACCAATCAGGCTCACGAATTTTACAACAGTTGCAAAGCAGCTTTTTCTGCTGAGCGCAGCCATTATTCGATCGCGGCGCGACGTCGGCTCAAGCAAAGTTAGCCAACTTTTGCCCGATACCGACTCTCGGATCGATGTTGGCGATATCATGGCAACCGACTGTCACTATCTGGCGACATCATGGCAACCGACTGTCCAATCGCGGCGCGACATCGGTCCAAGCGAGATTAGCCGACTCTTGCCAGATACCGACTCACGGGTCAACGTTGGCAATACCGCGACAACGGATGTCCGACATTGACCTGACATTAAAAGAAAATTATATTCGTATATTTATTTCGAAATTTTATTACTTCCTTAAAACTGAATTTGTTTCTTAATGATATATTCGGTTCTTAAAATAATTTATAGAAAATTATATATTTGCACTAATTATGACATATGTAGATAATATATAACACTTAAATTAAATGAAGAAGTAGTCTACCACGTAAGGCAGTTGACTCACGATCCAGAGGTCCCGAGTTCGAGTCCCACCAAGGTAAGTGTGTTTTTCAAATACGAGAAAACATTTAATCCATTATAAAAAACGCTAATTCTCAGATGGAATCATCATATAGGCTGCATCTTAAAAAACAAACGTAGTTAAAAAAAGTAATAAAATTTCGAAATAAATATACGAATATAATTTTTTTTTATGTCGGGTGAATGTCGGAAATCAATATATATATACACGTGATTACAAAGGATATTGTACTGTATCTAGTTAAATGTAAGACAATAAAAATGCGATGTAACACTTAGTAAATAATTTGTAACAAGCACGCAACAATACAAAACAAAAAACCTATATTTGTTACTTTCATTATAAAAATATACCTTTATATAATAATATACAAATATATATATATTCATATCCATTTATACATAAGCATATCTGTTTTTATATGGACAAAATTGATATATAAATTTGTATAACTAGATATAATCAGTTTTGTCTAATTATATATGAAAAATTTTTTACCGGGAAATAAATTATATTACGAATTTTATAAATTAAATTTAATTATTTTTATTATTTTCATTTTATTATTAATTAAATTAAGTTTAACATTATTTACGTGATATATAATTACATACATATAATAATTATATACACATAATAATTACATATACACAATAACATATACTATATGTATCACGTGTCATATTTATAAAAATACAATTAATCAATGATTCGCCGATAGTTTATTTATGGATCTATACACAATTTATCTATACTATTCAATTTTACTACACTTATATAACATTAATATAAATCAAAGGATCAATTAAAATAAAGTATTCGACCAAACTAGCCAGAAATTTTTGTTTTATTGATACGACGTTTCGACCATATGGTTGTGGTCCTTATCAAGTATATACTGGAATAAAGATTTATAATTAATTAATTAACAGTTAGAATACATAGTACGCTCACGAAATTAGAGTGTGAATAATTCTCATACCGATCAGGAGACAGGCATAGACGATAATTTTGTGAACTACACAAGTCACATTTGCGAAAAAAAAACGTTAACTAGATTTTGAACTGTAGAGACAAATTGATGTGTCCATGTGAGACTTCGTCAAGAAACTAAATACATCGGGAAGAAAAACGAAACTAAGTGACCTTTATTATTTTGTCGTAAATGTTGTTTAAACTCTCTGTGTCTTTCTAGTAGGTTAATTAAATTATTGAGTTTCTTGATATAGAACATCTCAGCAATTTCCCTCTTTCGAACATATTTTTCATTATGCAAAATATTAGGATTCAACCAGTCAAAATCATGTCCAGCTTCCAATCTATGTTTGCTTATAACCGAGTGATTGGTTTCATGTAACTTTATATTATTACAATGTTCTTTCACTCGCGTACGTAAATGTCTTTTTGTTTGCCCAATGTATGATAAATTACAATTCTTACAATTTAATTTGTACACAACACTTGTCTTATCATTATTATGTAAGTTGTCTTTCCCGCGTCTTATTAAATTATTTAGTTTTTTTGTCATTTTGTAGACGACATTAAAGCCATTATTTCGCAATAGACGGCACAGGTCATGACTCGTATTCTCTACGTATGGTATTGTAATAAAATGAGTCTTGTCTAAACGAGTGGGATTCACGTCAACAGTATCATTATGGTCGCGATTTTTTAAAAAATTGATTCTTTTTTGAATGTGTCTGTGTATGATATGTTCTGGAAAGCAATTATTGATTAAGGTGTCATGTACTAGCTTGATATTTTCTTGCTTGAAGCAGTCGTTAGATAATAAAATTGCATGGTCAACTAAATTGTAGATAGTGTTGATTTTATAATTTAACGGGTGGTTCGAGTAATAATTGATGTATCTCCCAGACCATGTGGGTTTCCTAAACCAATTGGTAATAAGTCTGTTATCCGACCGAATGATCTTAACGTTTAGAAAACTAATCGACGAATCAACTTCCATCTCATAAGTAAATCTCAAGCGTTCATGGTAATTATTGAACGTCGTTAGAATTTCGTCCATTCCTGTGCGTGGCACTATTGCAAAAACGTCGTCAACAAATCTATAGTAAATAGGAACGGTAAAACTCAGTGAATTTAAGCATTGTGTCTCCAGATCGTCCATCACCATATCTGCTAGGACGGGTGATAGCGGAGAACCCATGTGCCAAAGATTTGCTCATAAAAACGCTCGTCAAACGAAAAACACGTTGAATCCAAAATCGCTTCTATTGCATATATAAATTGAGAGAGCGTACTATGTATTCTAACCGTTAATTAATTAATTATAAATCTTTATTCCAGTATATACTTGATAAGGACCACAACCATATGGTCGAAACGTCGTATCAATAAGACAAAAATTTCTGGCTAGTTTGGTCGAATACTTTATTTTAATTGATCCTTTGATTAATTGACTAGCGATATTAAGACATTTTATATTAATATAAATGTTTAATTTAATGAGATCGAATTAATTATTACGAGCTTTATAAATAATTATATACATCACTTTTCAAGTATAAAAGAGCTATATGTAAGTGTTTTATTCGATTTTTACCGCTAACTCTTACTATCAAATTATATGTGCAAATTTTATTCAAGTTATGTTGTATTACTTAATGTTAATAATTGATATTGTAGACTTTGTTTAATATCGATTACATTCTAGCGTCATAATATGAGTACGTTTATATAGTACGTTTCATTTTTGTTATAATTCTGCCTTGCTAGCAAAAACACACAAAGCTAGATATGAAGTTGTAGCAAAGCGAAATCTATTGCAAATTTCTGAATATATATATACAGGGTGATTCTGAACAGACGTTTGTCTTTAAAAAGATAAATTGTCGAGTCTATTCTAAGACGATTTTCCCTTTACCAAAATTGTCTACGAGGCTTAGTTTTTAAATTATTAAATAAAATAGTTCGCGAATTACGGAACGAGTACAAGAGGTAGACAGGGACGGCGCAACTCACCGTCCGATACAGGCGATCATGTGGGGCGCGCGACGCGATCAGCTGATTGCTGCACACGATGAGTGTAACAATCAGTGTGTGTGTGTGTGTGTGTGTGTAGGGGGTGTATTTATGCACGCGTATCCACACATGCACCGTACTCTCTCTCTCTCTTTCTCTCTCTCTCTCTTTCTCCCTTTTTCCCTCTCACTCTCTCACTCACTCACTCACTCACTTATTCTTACCTTAATAATGAGATTCTTCATACTGCTGATAAATAGCAGTGCCTAGTGTGTTGCACGATAATAATCGTCGTCGACGAGACGTCGTTTCTTCAACACGCAGTCTGACACAAATAAGCGAAGTTTTTTCTTTCATCACTTTCGACACTTTTACAAATTTACTCGCGCACTTAATCACTCACGATTGATAAAAGGAGGAATTTACCAACGGTTACGGTACGAATTTAATAAACGGTTAACGCATTTAATTATTAATTACACACTCGATTAAAGAAACGCGTTAACAGAACGCGATACTCGATGCAAAGCGCGCGACGCGACGACCGACGACAAGCAGGTCAGGTTAGTACTAGCGCCTCTAGCGCTGCCAAACATAAACGTGTAGCATTACGCGCGAGACGCGAGACGCTACCGTGTGTCTTATAATTAGCTGCAGCTTCCGCATTGTGAATGCGATAGTTTGGAAAATCCAAAATCTGTAGTATTATATTTGGTTTGTGTAAATAATTTATTAATATTTATTTTGCTTTATCTCCTTTTTGCAAGCGAAATGTTCCATGTAAAAATATGTTGGTCGCTCTGAAAAGAGCGGATTATCTTTGATCGCTCTGAGAAGAGCGGATTAAAATATGATTTATAATAAGTGCTCGAAATTAGCACCATCCATTCTAACGCATGCTCTCATGCGTTTCACTAAATTATTTTGGACGTTCTCCATCATTTCGTCTTCGATGGCCCAAATAGCATGTCGTAATCTTGTATCTAATTCGTCGACATCTTCGGGAAGCGTTTTGTAAATTATTTCCTTACAATATCCCCATAAAAAAAAATCGAGAGGGTTGAGATCCGGGGATCTTGCGGGCCACCGTATCGGGCCATATCGACCCATCCAACGTCCAGGAAATTGCTCGTTTAAATAATTTGTTACAACTCTGGCGTTGTGTGGTCCAGCTCCGTCTTGTTGAAAAATAATCTTGTGTCTGTCTAATAATGGAACTTCTTCTAAAAATTCGGGCAGATTATCTCTTAAAAATTCTGCGTATGTTTGGCCTGTTAAAATATCTGGCAGAATAACTGGACCAAGTATGTGAGTTCCCATTATTTCAGCCCACAGATTCATCTTCCAGCGAACTTGGAAATTTCTTTGTCGCGTGACTCTGGGATTTTCTTCGCTCCAAAAATGCATATTATGTGTATTAAAAATTCCTTCTTGTGTAAAAAACGATTCATCGCTGAATATTACATAAGAAGGAAATCTAGGATTTTGATCCACTTTTCGTAGAAAATTTTCACAAAACGTTCGTCTTGTGCGGTAATCTTCTGCTCGCAAATGTTGCACGCGAGTATAATGGAATGGATGCAAGTTTTCTTCTTTCAGTATTCTTTGTATAGTTGCGTAAGATAAATTGTGTTCTCGAGCAATCACTCGAATACTTGATTCGGGATTATTCTCGAAAGCACGCAGAACTTGCTCCGTATTTCGTACATTTCTTGCATCGCGATGTCTCCCAGTGTCCTGTTTGTTTAAAAGGACACTGCCAGTTTCGTACAGCCTCTGAGCTGCTCGAAGTATTACGGCAACGGATGGATGTCTTGCTCGATTCGGATACAATTCTGTGTATCTTCTCGCAGCTACATGATATTGCCCATGACACTCGCCAAGTGCCATCAGCATATCGTAATATTCTTCGTTTGTGTACGCCATATCGTGCTTTTAACGCTTCTAATGATCGAAGGGTTATTGATTGCAGCATCGATCGCCCGACCGTATTTATACGATCCTCGCAGGGGTCCATGCCCCCTCCGCGTCTCCCGCGACGAATCCGCGAGTCGCGGATATGCTGATGGCACTTGGCGAGTGTCATGGGCAACATCATGTAGCTGCGAGAAGATACACAGAATTGTATCCGAATCGAGCAAGACATCCATCCGTTGCCGTAATACTTCGAGCAGCTCAGAGGCTGTACGAAACTGGCAGTGTCCTTTTAAACAAACAGGACACTGGGAGACATCGCGATGCAAGAAATGTACGAAATACGGAGCAAGTTCTGCGTGCTTTCGAGAATAATCCCGAATCAAGTATTCGAGTGATTGCTCGAGAACACAATTTATCTTACGCAACTATACAAAGAATACTGAAAGAAGAAAACTTGCATCCATTCCATTATACTCGCGTGCAACATTTGCGAGCAGAAGATTACCGCACAAGACGAACGTTTTGTGAAAATTTTCTACGAAAAGTGGATCAAAATCCTAGATTTCCTTCTTATGTAATATTCAGCGATGAATCGTTTTTTACACAAGAAGGAATTTTTAATACACATAATATGCATTTTTGGAGCGAAGAAAATCCCAGAGTCACGCGACAAAGAAATTTCCAAGTTCGCTGGAAGATGAATCTGTGGGCTGAAATAATGGGAACTCACATACTTGGTCCAGTTATTCTGCCAGATATTTTAACAGGCCAAACATACGCAGAATTTTTAAGAGATAATCTGCCCGAATTTTTAGAAGAAGTTCCATTATTAGACAGACACAAGATTATTTTTCAACAAGACGGAGCTGGACCACACAACGCCAGAGTTGTAACAAATTATTTAAACGAGCAATTTCCTGGACGTTGGATGGGTCGATATGGCCTGATACGGTGGCCCGCAAGATCCCCGGATCTCAACCCTCTCGATTTTTTTTTATGGGGATATTGTAAGGAAATAATTTACAAAACGCTTCCCGAAGATGTCGACGAATTAGATACAAGATTACGACATGCTATTTGGGCCATCGAAGACGAAATGATGGAGAACGTCCAAAATAATTTAGTGAAACGCATGAGAGCATGCGTTAGAATGGATGGTGCTAATTTCAAGCACTTATTATAAATCATATTTTAATCCGTTCTTCTCAGAGCGATCAAAGATAATCCGCTCTTTTCAGAGCGACCAACATATTTTTACATGGAACATTTCGCTTGCAAAAAGGAGATAAAGCAAAATAAATATTAATAAATTATTTACACAAACCAAATATAATACTATAGATTTTGGATTTTCCAAACTATCGCATTCACAATGCGGAAGCTGCAGCTAATTATAAGACACACGGTAGCGTCTCGCGTCTCGCGCGTAATGCTACACGTTTATGTTTGGCAGCGCTAGAGGCGCTAGTACTAACCTGACCTGCTTGTCGTCGGCCGTCGCGTCGCGCGCTTTGCATCGAGTATCGCGTTCTGTTAACGCGTTTCTTTAATCGAGTGTGTAATTAATAATTAAATGCGTTAACCGTTTATTAAATTCGTACCGTAACCGTTGGTAAATTCCTCCTTTTATCAATCGTGAGTGATTAAGTGCGCGAGTAAATTTGTAAAAGTGTCGAAAGTGATGAAAGAAAAAACTTCGCTTATTTGTGTCAGACTGCGTGTTGAAGAAACGACGTCTCGTCGACGACGATTATTATCGTGCAACACACTGGGCACTGCTATTTACCAGCAGTATGAAGAATCTCATTATTAAGGTAAGAATAAGTGAGTGAATAAGTGAGTGAGAGAGTGAGAGAGAAAGAGGGAGAAAGAGAGAGAGAGAAAGAGAGAGAGAGTACGGTGCATGTGTGGATACGCGTGCATAAATACACCCCCTACACACACACACACACACACACACACTGATTGTTACACTCATCGTGTGCAGCAATCAGCTGATCGTGTCGCGCGCCCCACATGATCGCCTGTATCGGACGGTGAGTTGCGCCGTCCCTGTCTACCTCTTGTACTCGTTCCGTAATTCGCGAACTATTTTATTTAATAATTTAAAAACTAAGCCTCGTAGACAATTTTGGTAAAGGGAAAATCGTCTTAGAATAGACTCGACAATTTATCTTTTTAAAGACAAACGTCTGTTCAGAATCACCCTGTATATGACTCATTCCACGTCAACCGGAACAGTCCTGTAGCCAAAATTTGCTTTGCTCGACAAGAGTGTGTGAGGTCTCAAAATATTCGTATTGATGTATACTTTCAAAAGCAACGTGGCCTTTTGAAAAATCCAACATGGCTGATTCAATATGGCGCCTGGAAGTTGTGGATGAGATGGAATACTGAATAAAATCATCAACAATAATTTCAAAAGCCCTTTAATTCATCTCTAAAATGTTTATAGTACTGTTTTGGGGATCGCTGATTACGAATCTGACGTTAGAATTTCAAAATTCAAAGTGGCGGACACAATATAGCGGTCATCCACCAGGCCAAACACGTCTTATAGCCGGAAAACGGTTGCAATTGATTTTAGAGTATCGGTAAGGGGGTTTTCGTGGTCGCTGACTACGAATCTGACGTTAGAATTTCAAAATTCAAAATGGCGGACACAATATAGCGGTCATCCACCAGGCCAAACACGTCTTATAGCCGGAAAACAGTTGCAATTGATTTCAGAGTATCGATAAGGGCGTTTTCTTGGTCGCTGAATACAAATCTGATATCAAGATTTCAGAATCTAAAATGGCTAATCCAGTATGGTGACCATATAACAGATGTGCATGATTAATCTCATGATAGCAAAACATTTATAATTTTTGTAAATTTCTGCTTTGAACTTTTTTTTGAAGTCTCTTAGGATTAACTGAACTATTAAAATATGAATTTCATTTTGGGAGTTATATTCATTATGTATTTATACATAATGATTCGTAGTCAGCGACCACGAAAACCCCCTTACCGATACTCTAAAATCAATTGCAATCGTTTTCCGGCTATAAGACGTCCCATACAACACAACAAGATTGCAGAAACATTGTGGCAACGTTTTATCGCAATATTGCAACGTTGCATAAACGTTATAAAACGTTGCTGCAAGATTACAGCAAGGTTGCAGCAACTGTAAAATGTCCACTTTCAGAAATATTAATACGCAACGTTGTAGCAATATTGCAGTAAAATATATATGTAATATTACTTTAGAAATGTACCAGTATACGATCGGATTGAATTTTTTCTGCCTAATATTTTTCGCGTGAATTTATGTACATTTTTCCTTTAGCAAACTATCCGTCTGTTACTATCGATCTTAAAACGCATCCAAGCTGAAGTTAGAATAGCAATCACATAAAATTTAATTATATAATTGTACTATTTTAGCTTTAGCTTGAGATTACATTTTAAGACCGACAATAACGGCGAGTTTGCTAAGGGAAAAATAATATACATAAATTCACGCAAAAAATATTAGACACAAAAAATTATACAATTATTTTACATACACTTGATACCAGAATATTTTAATACGTGCAATAAATGAATTATTTCCCATTTACCCATTCAATGAAGAAAAATCTGTTTAATATTCTGAATCCCAACGAGGGATCTAGATTATTAAACAAATTATTTGTTTAATAATCTAGATCCCTCATTAGGATTCAGAATATTAAATAAATCAAGTCAGTTTATCAGAAAGTTAACTGACACAAGACAAGAAATATAATTACTACATTAGTCCTTTAGTAGGCCTTATATTCACTTTAGATAAAATTCGAATATGAGTTAGTTAAGTTTGGTGTCGCCACATAGCGGCAAGTAAAGAAACACATGTTATACATTTTCGCTATGTTAAAATGTTGCTGCAACATTGCCAAAGTAATATTACAAAATAATGTCTCTGCAATATTTCTGCAGCATTACACTGCTATGTGCAATGTTGTAACATTGCAGCAATGTTGATGCAAGCTTCTGTGCTGTATGGGGTGTTTGGCCTGGTGGATGACCGCTATATTGTGTCCGCCATTTTGAATTTTGAAATTCTAATGTCAGATTCGTAGTCAGCGACCACGAAAACCCCCTTACCGATACTCTAAAATCAATTGCAACCGTTTTCCGGCTATAAGACGTGTTTGGCCTGGTGGATGACCGCTATATTGTGTCCGCCATTTTGAATTTTGAAATTCTAACGTCAGATTCGTAATCAGCGATCCCCAAAACAGTACTATAAACATTTTAGAGATGAATTAAAGGGCTTTTGAAATTATTGTTGATGATTTTATTCAGTATTCCATCTCATCCACAACTTCCAGGCGCCATATTGAATCAGCCATGTTGGATTTTTCAAAAGGCCACGTTGCTTTTGAAAGTATACATCAATACGAATATTTTGAGACCTCACACACTCTTGTCGAGCAAAGCAAATTTTGGCTACAGGACTGTTCCGGTTGACGTGGAATGAGTCATATACAGGGTGAGCCATTTTAATTAACGCACGCAATTATTTCGGAAACAAAGCATTTTAGAGAAAAATGTTTCAGACAAAAGTTTTATGGTTTCTAGGGGGCCATAAGATGGTATCATTGGTTTGACACTGAAAAGTCATTTGAAGATCACGTGAAGGTCACTTCAATTTTTTAAATGGAACACCCTATATATTTTTGCACACTCTTGTAGCTTATCTCGAGAGCTTTCCAAAACACTATAATTAAGTACCTTTTCGTTAAGTACTTTTTGAGTTATGAGGCTTGAAATAATTTCTTAATTTTACATAAACCGTAAAATATCTTGTAAAATATTCATTTTTCGATTATCTTATCTTAATACTTTTATGTACAAAATAATGAGAGGAATCAATTGGTGTAAAGAAAACACATAGTTGTTTTTAAGAAAAAATATGGAATTGTTAATTGCAAATTATATATTTTTTCTTCAAAACAACTATGTGTTTTCTTTACACCAGTTGATTCCTCTCATTATTTTGTACGTAAAAGTATTAAGGTAAGATAATCGAAAAATGAATATTTTACGGTTTATGTAAAATTAAGAAATTATTTCAAGCCTCATAACTCAAAAAGTACTTAACGAAAAGGTACTTAATTATAGTGTTTTGGAAAGCTTTCGAGATAAGCTACAAGAGTGTGCAAAAATATATAGGGTGTTCCATTTAAAAAAATTGAAGTGACCTTCACGTGACCTTCAAATGACTCTTCAGTGTCAAACCAATGATACCATCTTATGGCCCCCTTGAAACCATAAAACTTTTGTCTGAAACATTTTTCTCTAAAATGCTTTGTTTCCGAAATAATTGCGTGCGTTAATTAAAATGGCTCACCCTGTATATATATATATATATATATATATATATATATATATATATATATATACAGGGTGTTCGGAAATTCAATCGACAAATTTTCAGAGATTGTCGGAGGCACCATAAGAATCATTTTTTTGCAAATGAACCTGGGGTCAGAAACGTGTCATTACATCGCTACGTAGGGTTGCCAGATGCGAAATGAATATTTCCGGGACATTTTTTAGGTGACGGCTGAAAAATAGGTTGTTAGAGAATTTTAGTTAAATTTTTAATTAATTTGTGACTCTCGCATAAACCTCGAACATATTTAGGGGTAAAAAAAACAAAAGCTTTTGTGAAAAAATATAATCATAATAATTATTGCACAGAGTTGATAAAATATTATAGTACATACAATTTGTACTGTCTAAATAAAAATCAATAGTCGCTTTCCATTTATACTCAAGTGATACTGAGTCACTCAGTTATGTGAGTATTTTATACTCAGATAGTGACGTCATTACTCAGTGACTAAAAGGAACGCGCAAATAAGAAAATAATTTTAACACATTTTACGCCTCATGCCACATCGTATAACCTCTAAGATAGCACATGACAATTTTATCAAGTGTCTCGTTCGCTCTTGTATCAGTTTTGGTTTTTTCAATTAACGATACTAAAAATGACTTCTTTTACTGTTTTAAATACCATTATGAAGGTAAGTTGACACATGCTAATTGTTTATCACTTATAAAATTTAATTTATTAAATATACATTAAATATGTGCTATATTAGATTTCAGAAAACGATTTAAATTCAGAAGACGAATCAGATTGGACTAGTTCAGATTCGAATAAATCTGAAATTTTTTCCTCTTCTGAATCATCATCTTCGAACTCTGACTTACCCTCTCCCAGAAAAAAATTACATCGCATAACTACTTTTATGAATACTGTAAGAGAATACGATGATAAAGAATTTAAAGAACATTTTAGATTGAATCGTTCAATTGTTGAGCTAATAATAAGTAAGTATGATCATTCACTGATAAATAAACTAAACTGCAATGTTTAACTTGCACAAATTTCAGATATGATTGAAATGGAACATGTTTTACCTCAACATAAATTTGGAAGAAAAAAGATATGTGCACAAAAAGCAGTCTTAATGACTTTGTGGTACCTTTGTAACACAGAGACATTTCGACAATGCTCGGACAGATTTAATGTTACTAAAAGCTCTTGCCATCGTACCATCAGAAAAATAATACAATTTCTAGTAAGAAAAAGTAGAGAGTACATCGTATGGCCCACTGGTGAACAACTGCTCAAAGTGAAATCTGAGTTTTTTAAATTACATGGAATTAATGGAGTAGTTGGAGCGATAGATGGGAGTCATGTAAAAATTAAAAGGCCAGCCTCTAAACATCATTATGTGTATTATAATAGAAAAGGAGATTACAGTCTTCTTATGCAAGGAGTTTGCGATAATAAGAAAAAATTTATTAATTTTTTCTGTGGAGAACCAGGATCTATCCATGACAGTCGCCTTTTAAAAAAATCGTCAATGTATAGGAAAGGTATAGATGGGTTCTTGAGTGAAAATTTCTTATTAGGAGACTCAGCATACCCCTGTTTGGACTGGCTAATCTGTCCATTTAAAGACAATGGTAATCTAACTCAAAATAAAAAAATATTCAATTATCGTCATTCCGCAACTAGAATTGTAATTGAAAATGCTTTTGGGCTTTTAAAAGGAAGATTTCGAAGATTAAAATATTTTGAAAATGATAATTTAAAGTTTGTAGTAGAATGCATAGTAGCTGCAGCCGTATTACATAATATTTGTTTGAGCAATGATGACGAATTTGATGTCGATGATAATACTGAGCATAATGATAATGTAATAGATATAGTAAGAGTTAGTGGTATAAGTGAAAATTATTCCAGAAGAGATCAAATTTTTGAAAAAATGTTTATTTAGATATGTACATTTAAAAAAATGAACAATAAATAAAAATTTTATTTTAAAATAACTAACAGTGTTATAACTAACAGTGTTATTAATAAACAAAGAATATAAACCTAAATCTTTTTTCAGTCTTTCTTTTTGGATATTTTATATTGAATATCATATTTTATTATTTTATTTTTATGAAAATAATTGATTTTATTTAATTTTATTTTATTAACTTTAATTTTTAACTTATTACTTTTAAAAATATAACAAAAAAAATGTTTGACTAGGTCCTATTAGTTCTAGGAACTCGGTATGATTGCACAAATATAAAAAAAATTTCGTTAATTATTAGTGAAGAACTTAGTAGTCAAAATATTTAAGTGAAATTACTTATACAATTAATGTTAAAAATAAAAAGAATGAAACTTGTTTTATTATTCTTGCCCTTTCAAGTAATGTTTTTTTTTGTCTGAATTATATTTACGTTATGTTGAACATAATGGTTCTAATTAAGTAATAAATAAAATAAATTACATAAATTAATAAACAAAAAAATAAACATCCCGAATTCTAAATTCATATAAACATTCTGAATTCTAACTTAAAATTTTTTTAATTTCACTGTTTTATGTTAAGATAATTCTTTAAATGTAATGGCACTTTGCATATGCTAGAATAAAATACTTGTCACTAAAGGTTTCTAGTACGAACTAAGATTAAACTTAACTGAGAATCAACCTTCGATTGCAGTTTTGTAATACTGACCATTAATATTCTATGTATTTTTTTCTTTTAAAATCTTCTGTAAGTCTTCAAATACTTTTATTTTTTTCTTTTCCATTTCCACTTTTTCTTTATATAGATCTAGCTTTTCTTTTTTGTATTTCAAGCTTTCTTCAACATAAAATTTTCTGCAGATTTCTTTTTCTTTGATTGTCTCCATTTTATCTTCAAAATATTTCTTTTTTATTTTTGCTATTTCCATTGATGGATTTTTTCTTTTTGGCTTATAAGATGAATCATTAGAACAAGAAAAACTGTTTAAGTTGATGTCAGAATTGGAATTCGATGTTGATTGAGTATCTTGCAATTGCAATTGCAATTGCAATTCGTCAACATCTAATGAATGTGGGCTTGCATTCGATGGCGAATCACCCAATAACTCATCCAATCTATCATAAAAAGTGAATTTCACAGGACCTCTTCCTGTTCTAGACTTTACATCTTTTGTATTTTTATAGGTACGCACTAAATTTTGCCTTTTTTTTTACATGCCAATTCGGAAGCCTAAAAATTAAAGAAATATTTTAGGACATTTTGTTCAACATGACATAAATATAATGCAGACATTCACAAAACAATCATTTGAAAAAGTAAGAACAATAAAACAAAGTTTTATTACTTTTTTATTACTAACATTAATTGTATAATTTCACTTACTTCAATATTTTGACTACTAAGTTCTTCACTAATAATGATCCAAAAATTTTTTCTTTTATGTACATGATACATATCATCATAACGAGCTTCTATAGCTGCTATTAAGGCACGAGTTTCATTTACAGACCAGGTATTTCTTTTTTCTTTTGTCTTTGTAGCATCTAATTCTTCAACTTCGATCACATCACTTGTTCCTTCAGATTGGACTAAATTTTCGTCAAAATGTTCAACTTCACTTCCACTTTTTTCTTTAAACTCGTGACTTATGTCAATAACTTTTATAGTTTTTTTAATGCCATTACTTTCCTGATTTTTAAAATATACTTCATTTTTCTCATTAAATCCTATTAAATTATTTGGAATCCACATTCTGCATTTTTGCTCTAAAATACATTAACAGAATATATTATTATTTAACAACTTAGTTAATTATCAGTGAAGAACTTCGTAGTTAAAATAATTACCGGTATCTTCCACATAAAAATCACCATCCTTATTAGTGATCCATCCATCTGCTACTCGCAATAAAAGATATGACATAACTAGAAGAGATTATTTACAAGATTATTTACTATCAATAATTATTCACAATTATTTTGTTTTATTATTTACAATTTTGTACTTACCTGCTTATTTTGATGACAAAACTATCACTATCGAGTTCTCGTCTTACAAGCCTTAACCTCACTTTTAATGTGAATCTATCAGACTCAGTAAAGCACAAGCTCGAAACCGTGTGCTTTATTGAGTCTGATAGGCTAACATCCTCAGTTGAATCTCACTTGCCAACATCAAAAGGAACATGCATTCAACTGAGTTATGACGTCACAAGTGAGATTTATTTGAGTTTTGATGTAAATGGAAAGCGACTAATGTTGAATAAGAACTATAGGTAAGTCAACTACATAATTTAAAAAAAAAACAACTGTATAATTTGGACAATGTTTAAGTAAGTTAACATACTTAAATAAAAATAAACTTCAAAATTCAATTACATAAACTATTAAAAAACTTAACTGCATCATTTGGACAATGTTTAAATAAATTAACATACTTAAATATAAAAATAGAAAACTTCAAAATTAAAAGAAAGTAACTTAAAAGTTTGGCTCTTCTTTGGCTCATTTTTGGATAATGCTTAAGTTGACAAAATCAAATAAAAACAAAAAACTTCAAAACTAAAAGAAAATAACTTAAAAGTTTGACTCTTCTTTGGCTCATTAGTTTAATGTGGTGAATCAAACTTAATCTTCTTCTTCTTCTTCTTCTTCGATTAATGGCACTGGGCAATCTCACTTTTTGCCCATGCTGCCAGATGGTCTTCAGTGTATTTGACGTACAGGAGGGAAGGAACAGTCTACACAGTCCGAGTTAAAAAGTCATATTTGTAAGTTGCTCTTGTGCAGGAAGGAAAGAATAGGGTGCACGATTTCTACAGAGGGCACTCTCAAGAGCTCGAAAACACTGTATGGCGGAGGGGAGTCCAAAACTTTTCGCAAGGAGCTTAGGAGTTGTATTCTAGAATCGTTCAGTAGCGGACAGGACCATAGAACATGCTCAATATCCTGCAAAGACGAGCCACAAGGGCAGTCCAGACGTCCAACGATGCCACATCTGTGGAGGCTGTAATTTAGATTGTAGTGATTAGATCTGATCCTACTAATTGTCGCGATTTCCGATCGACTTAATTTAAGCTTAGCAAACCAGGGTTTTCTCGCAAAGGCGGGATAAAGGCTGAAATATTGTTTGTCATGGCTTTTAGCCAATGCAAGTAAATGTTTCTCGACCGCCTCAAAGTATCTCTCCCTTACCACAGAGTAAAAGTCAGTGTGAGGAGGGAGAAAGTCAACCGCCTCCCCATGTCGAACCGCCTCCCCCGCCAGGAAATCCGCCGTTTCGTTGCCGAGAATCCCCACATGGGACGGAATCCAGACAAGGATGATGTCCAATCCCTGAAGAGAAGCCGACCTCAGCTTATTTTTGAGGATCAATATCAAATATGAAGGGTCCCCGTCCAGCGTACATCTGGACACGGTCTCCACCACGCTGCGGGAGTCTGTGAATATTGAGGTTTTCCTGATGGCCTTTTCAAGGATGCAATCCACTGCGCATATGATAGCAATGCATTCAGCAGAAAAAATTGAAAAACAGCCATCAAGCTTATATTTTCGCTGCATGGGTATGTCTGGAGAATAATAAGCTGCGCCAGTATGCGGGTGAGAATTGATTTTGGAGGCATCCGTGAAAAATAGACATCTTCCCTCAATATGAGAGAGAGGATCCAAAAGCAAGCTGAGGATATGCCGCAGAGGAAATCCGCTCCACTACATGTGGCAATGTAAAATCTACGTTTGGAACAAAGGCCGAGGTCTCATAAGAGAAAAGAAACAGCGGAATCCTGGAGAAGAAGGCAATCCTAGATTTGTATTCTTTAACAAAACGATAAGCTCGATACAAAGGAAATCTTTCATACAAATTAGAGCGGAAGCCCGTATCCATATGCGCAAAATGAAGATCCTTGAACTCCTGAAGGAGTTTGTTAATAAGGATGCTAGGTTTAATAACAAATGATTTAAATATGAATTTACGGGCCAACAAATCAGATCTAAAACGAGCGGGTCCAATATCAGATTCAGCGTATACCACATTACATGGAGTCGAACGTCTAAGACCAATACAATATCTTAGAGCCCTTCGAGAGACCCGCTCCAAGCTCTCAGTTAAACTCGCGTTACAAAACGGAAACAGGAAAGAGGCATAGGGGAGGATCCCCTAATCATGGCTTTGTATACCATGAGCATGGTTTTAGGACAAGAGCCCCACCATACTCCCCGAAGGAATTTAATGACGTTAGCGAGTTTGCCGCATTTATTAATGAGAAATTTGGCGTGTAGGTTGCCTGTTAAATAAGGTTCCATGAGAACCCCCAAGAATCTATAAGAAGATACCGGGAAAATATCAGTATTGTTCAATGAAATGGAATAATTTAAAAGATTTGTCCGTTTTTTAGTAAAAATCATAAGGGCGGATTTAGAAGGGGAAATCGCCAAACCCCTGTCGAGCAGAAAGGCCGAAAGGGCATTCGCCGCCCGCTCAAGAGCCACCCGGGAGAAATCCAGGTCGGAGGACCGGATATAAAAAGCAATGTCGTCCGCAAACTGGACCAAACGACAGCCACCGGACACGGAGGAGCCGCATCGCGACAAATACAAGTTAAAGAGGATCGGGCTCAAAATAGATCCCTGTGGGACGCCCTTATAGGAGAAGAGCGTCTCCGTTAGGTCCCCATCAACGACGAACTGAAGCTCTCTGAGACATGTCAACTGAAAAACGAACCAGCAGAATTTAGGCGGAAGGCCCATATCAATAAGATGAGAGGTTAGTAAAGAAGGGATTACGTTGTCAAAAGCTCCCTGAATATCAAGGAAAAGGCAAACTGTCGATTGTTTAGAGATGAAACCGTGATGGATTTCGGAAGTGAGAATACCCAGATTGTCCAGGCATGAGGTTCTCTTTCGAAAGCCGAATTGGAAGGAGGGGAGGACGCCAGTCGATTCCACCCACCAGCGATATAAAATAAGTCTTTCTAAAATTTTGAGGAGGCAAGAAGTCAAAGAAATTGGTCGAAGCTTGCCCGGAGTTGATTTGGGAATAAGAAAAACCAAAGAGTGTCTCCAGGAAGCTGGGAATGACCCGGAGTCAAAAATATGATTAAGGATATCGAGAAGGATCTCCAGATATTCATCTGGTAAGAGAGAGAGCATGCGGTTATCAATGCGATCGAGTCCGGGAGAAGAACGAGTTTTAAGGAAGCGGATAACTGAAGTTAATTCAACTTTAGTGAAAGGCTGATCGAAAACTTTACACGAGTAGTTTATAGGAAAATCTTTCATAGATGAAAAAGCTTGGTGAAACACGAATGGAGGACAGAGAGAGTTAATGGAATTTTGAGTGGTATCCGAAGGACGAAAGTTAGAGGAGGGAGGGGTGATTGAATTCTCGAAGTGACGGGTTCTGAACCGCTTGATAAAGTTCCAAAGGTGAGAAACCGGAGTATTTGGATTGAGGTTGGAACAGAAATCCCTCCAGCCTCTGCGCTTCTCCGCTCTCAAAATCCTTCTGGACATCGCCTCTTGCCTTTTAAAGTTAAGATAATTTAAAAATGAGGGCTGTTTTTTGAGGACGGAGAGTAACTTGCGTCTGGCGTCCACCGCCTCCTGGCAGGCATCGTTCCACCATGGGGCGGGTGGAGAAAATCTGCCCCCACCGCGTCGAGGACGCCGCCCCGGCGACCGAGTTTCACCAGAATTAGATGGCCATTGTTGAAGAATGTGTTTTGTAAAGGTGAGGTACTTATGGTTAGGACTGAGCGATTGATCGGATAAGGGTGGGGTCCCATGGAGCGTATTACGATACGCGTGTATCGGGCGTATTGAAAATCTGACCAATCGCAGACGTAACTTTCCCGTATCACAAACAGCGGAACGTCTGCGTCTGTAATACGCTCCATGGGACCCCACCCTAAGGCTTCTTTAAGAGAGTCAAAAGAGGAGAAAAGATTTTTAATAAACAATTCATCGAGAATTTTATTGTGTTTGAATTTATGGGAAAAAAATCTTTTTCTCAAAGGAATACGCTTGAAGAGAGTCACTACAGGAAAATGATCGCTAAGAAAGGAATCATTTAGGGTCATACACTCGCAGAGGCCGATAATGGATGGAGAGATAAAGATGAGATCAATCGCCGATATCCTCTGGCCGGGACGGGTCAGGAAGGTCGGGGATCCGTCATTAATGCAAGAAAAGATTGCCTCAGTTGCAGCAGAGAGCAGATTCTCTCCCTCATTATCTGTTCGTTCACTGCCCCATTCATTATGGTGAGCATTAAAATCATCCACAAGGATGGCATTAGAAAAGGATTGACAAAATGCAAAAAGAGAATTATAATCCTCCCAAGAAAGAGAACCATTAGGGTTTCTATAGATAGAAATGATAGACAGTTCAAAATTTTCAAAGTGAATAGTAATAGCTTGAGTATCAAGCTTATTTTCAATTGAAATACTATTTTCAATATAGCTATAAGATAAAGAAGAGCGGACAGCTAAGATAAGACCCCCTCCAAATCGAGAGGAGAAGTCCTTTCGAAAAATATTAAAGTCATGGAGAAGAAAACGAGAATCCACAGTTAGCCATGTCTCAGAGAGAGCTAACACGTCGTAGCTGGCGGAGAGAGATGAGGCCACTTCGAGTTTGTTTGATATGGAGTGGCAGTTCCATTGAAGGATAGTCAAGGGGGAGAGAGCCGAGCGGTCAGAGCAATCAGGCTCAGACATTTCAAGCATGGACATAAGAAAGATTCTCAACACCGGAAGCTGCCGAAAACAGATTTATAATTTTGTAAATTAGATCATGAAGGCCCAGTAGTCTGAGAAAAGGTTCGAGTTTTTCGAGAATAACATAAAATATTTGTAAAAGCTGTTCCAACTGTGGGGGTTCCAGGCCAAGTGTGCGTTGGATAAATGATAGGAGTGGTGGGGGAGGGGGATCAGATCCCGCCCCCAAGGCCACCCCATTACCAGAGGAAGACGAAGGAGCTCTGCCATTCGGATATAAGTGAGGGGGTTGGGGTGGGGGACCGGTTGGGAAAAGGTCCTGTTCCGGGGCCAAACTCTCTCGAGCGAGGATCCTGGATGGAGGGTTTGTAACTATTGTTGTTGTTAACGTCATTTGATTTAGGTTGTATATAAGGAGAATTGTGTTTAGATTTTGAAAAGGTTCCTGACAAGGAAGTTAAAAAGTCGGAAGGATAAGAGGACTGGGAAAGAGATGCGAAATTACCCGCTGGAGAGTCGTTTAGTTCAAAGGGGGGAGAGGAGGAGGAAGACGACGACAAAACCTGAGAGTAGAGGTAAGAAGGAGGAGAAGGGCCAAAACGCCCCCGAGCAGTCGAGGAAGTGGACGGGAGTTTAGGAAACTCACCATTATATGGAGAGAATTGTTCGTGGGGGGTCTTAGAACGCCCCCGGATACGGGACGCCGCCTCAGAAAGAGGAATGTTCTCGTGTGCAGAGATCTCTCTCGTCCTCCTCTGGAGAATGTATTCTGGACAACAGTAGTTGGAGGCCTTGTGTGGTCCACCAGTTGATACAAGTTGGTTCGCAATCTTTCTTAGGACAAGAAACACCATCCCCATGCCTGTCACCCCCACAGTCAATACAGCGGGCATGGCCCTTGCAATATGCGCCAATGTGTCCGAAACGATAACAAGAGAAGCACAATGAAATCCTCGAAACAAAAGGGAGAACCGAATATTTTAACATAAATAAATAAATATAGTCTGGAAGGATCTGGCCTCCGAACGTAACAAGGATAGTTCGAGAGGGAGTCAAATTATTAAGATTAGCAGTATTTACATTGTTATTTACATTGATATTTACATTTGAAAGAGAAGAGGAAGGAAGATCTCTTCTCCTTTTACTAAGCCTCTGAACCGACAAGATCCTAATCTTAGAATCAAGGCCTCTCAAGATCTCATCATCAGAAATATCGAGTGGAACACCGCGGATAATGCCCTTCCTAGTTGTGCGATAGAATGGAATGTACACTAAATATTTTTTATCTTTTAATATGCGATTGGAAATTAAACTATTAGCAGCCTCACGTGACTTAAAACAGATATTAATTTTAGAAAATCCAACTTTCTTAATTTCAAGGATGTCACTTTTGTTGGATGTATATAGAAGACGACCTATCGCTAATGGATCTATAGGAGTGGGGTGGTTATTCTCCTCATCTTTTTGCACAATTACGTCAAAGGGGCCCAACGAATTGATATCATACATGTTATCGCAAGTAGAGAGGAGATCTTGAGAACCAGACGCGGATACAGAGAAACCAAAAAAAGAAGTATCGGCTTGAATTGCCTTACCTTGAAGAGGCGGTTGACCATCCTCCACACCCAGAACTTGACGTTTACTCACAGAAGCCGATGAATTATGATGTTCTTTTTTCCTTTTGTTAGATTTTTGATCTGATCTCGAGGAGTTCAACCGTGGATCAGGATCCGCGACAAGAGCAGGAGCAGGTGCCGTCACAGAATGATCGGGCCCAGCGGTCACTGGCTGAAATACAGACGTGGCATCGTTAGAATTAGAATTTACCTCAATTTCCATAGCCGGGCTCGAAGAAGGAGAGAAGGGAGGGAGGGAGTGAGCAATAAAATCGAGCTTTTCTTCGTCAGGGACTAGTCATGTCGAATTCTGAGCGTATTTTAGTTACGTCATTGTCAGTAAACGAAAGATTAGAATTAATAGGATCTTTTATAGGGTCCTGGATGGACATGATAAGTCAAATACAGATCAAATAGTCGAGTGTCGTTGCCACGCAGGCGACCGGTCGAACAAAGATGGTCGGGGATGACGTGGCGCAGCGAATTATAACGGCGGCCACAAGAATGCCGAATCACAGCAAAGGTGACGGAGAACAAAAGAACGCGACGCTCAGAAGGCACCAGAAACAAGCACTCCCGAAATAGCAGGGGAGGCCGATGATAGAACTCAAATAAAACTTTTTAATTTGTCTGATATAGGAGAGCGCAAAGAAGACACGTCCGTCACGGTCAACGATCCAGGAAGTCCAACTTAATCTTTTATAATTATATTTGGTATTTATCATTTGTCCTGGTCAACTTCACCAGTTTTTCTCCCTCGGAGTTATTTAAAAGAGATAAAATTTCTGAGCATGTCTCTTCATAATTTATACGAGTCTGTAATTCAGACTTTATCAAATCGATGGACATTCTATTTATTTCCTTTGTCCACAAGCTGTTGAGTTGACTAAATATTCTTGCGCAAAACGCGTTACTAATAGGAATAGAGAGCACAAAAGAAACAATTTTCTTAAGATTTATAAATTCTTTAGATGTGTCTTTTCTAAAAAATGCGCCCAAATTTTATCATTCGACAAATTTTTAGGGAGAGCGTCAAACACAGCCCTTAGACATGTGAACTCTGAATACAGGGAATCGCAGTCAATTGCACTCTCAATTTTTAATAAGGCAGGAAATTCAGACAGCTGGTCCCATGTCAATTTCAGTTCCTCTGATTTAAGAGACAATAACTTGAACTTTTTGTAGATTGTATCTGGGCCAAAATCATATCTGTCTTCCAAGTATTTGATTGCTCTTTGTAGAAATGTATGTGCCTGTGACGTGAATTTTCTCTTTTTGTCTTCAGTAAGGTTTTTGAGACTGCATCTGACTTTATTGCCGAAAAAATTATCAGCCAGTCGACTTTTTAACTGGTTACAAAGATTTCGCATTATTTGATCAATATCAAGAATGGTGCAGCTATCACTTTCCAATAGCAATATCACTTTGTTGAATTCAAGCAACAAGTTTTGCAGGAAGAAAAGATAGCACTCATTTATGCTTTCCTTTGTGCACTCTTCTTCATTACTGAAGTCAGTATTGTCGCAATCTTCAGAAATAAATTCCCATAACACCCTGTGGCAGTTATCTGCACCTTTAGTTAGAAAATAATATTTCACTGCAGGCCAGCTATACACCAATCTGTCGATAGCTGGCATAAGTGAGAGCCATCTTGTAGGGACATGGCGAAGAAGCTCTTTAAATTCAATTTGAGCGAACTCAAAACATTTTTTTAATTTGTTCGTTTTTAAGGCCGAGGAACTAAATTCATTGTATATTTTGATTATAATGCTTTCCACGTCAACGTCTAACCCTTTTAGTGCGTACTTCACACAATTGTTTATTATATGACAATAACAGTTTGTTTTAAAAACATGATCATTTTCGGCCTTTAGTTTTTGATAAACAGAATTGTGATTGCCATAGTTCACAGAAGCATTATCTGCACTATAAGCACTTATTTGATTTAGATCCAGGCCGGCATCAACAGTAATTTGTTTTAGACATTTAAATATATCTTTAGATGTCTCGTCAGGATCTTCGTAAAAATCTAATAATTTTTGACATATTCCACTCCTTTCGTGAAAATATTGTACGGCAAATGGAAATGT
The DNA here is from genome assembly GCF_025532165.1 of Camponotus vicinus. Classification (NCBI taxonomy): domain Eukaryota; kingdom Metazoa; phylum Arthropoda; class Insecta; order Hymenoptera; family Formicidae; genus Camponotus; species Camponotus vicinus. Next base: position 14,679,992 of record NW_028141946.1, read on the forward strand.
TTTTATGTTACCAACGTTTGATGCATCTGAACTTATTGCAAAATAATGAGAATCTTTCAAATCTGATATAATTTTTTTCTGTGAAAAGGGTCCTAAAACACCTTTTGTAATTGCTGACGCTTTAGTCCGACCACATGCTATTTTGGCGGCAACAGAACTATCTGGAATAATTTTGCTGATATTTTTAGTAAAACAATTCAAACTATTGTAACTTAAACCATGCTTTACATTATGGTAGACAATAGCTATTTCTGCATTTGTGATTAAAGTCTCTTCCTTTGAAGCTTTTTTAATGAAAAAGTTGTTGATACATCTTGCGGTCTTTCTGGACGATTCTAGTTTCTTATACTTAGCAGAACTTGCGTGAACCTAAAATTTTTTAAATAAAAATAAACAAATCAGAGTTAACTAAGTACACACAAATTGTTCTATAGAATAGAATTTTCAGCTTATTTATACTCATAATATTAAATTAATAGTCATGTCGCGACTTGGTTAAATAAGGCAATGATAAATAAACAATCGAAGCAACATTGTTGTTTTCGATTCACTTGTTTTCGATCAATAAATTTGATTATCCCTTAACAAAGCAGGGATGTTAAGAAAAGGAAGTAAAGATACTTACTGTCAATGCACGGCGACCTTCGTACAGAATTACATGTTTTGCACATTGCAGTAAATTTGTTTTTCATTTCAATCCAGTCCTTGAAATCTGGATCATTTTTCCATTTTTCATTAAAACCCGTGAGTCTCTTTTTACTTGTTGATGGAAATTGTGATTCCATAATGTTACGTTATTGTATAAACGACTCTAAACTCGTAAGTTTCGCTCAACGCGATAAACGATTATCGAAACAAAGTAACACGTCTTATGCCGCGATTCTAACTAAAACAAAAATTGTGCATGCGGACGGTCAGCGGGCGGGGGCGGTGGCGGACAACGGACGATCGGCTAAGAATGGAGAGGGTACCGCTGTGCACTCGCAACAAACAAATGCGTTAATTATAGGTACCAATTAGAGACATGAAAATTATGATTTTGTTGAAATTCTGATTTTCCGGGACAGAAGACTTCAATTACTGGACACGGGACAAGCTTAAGAATTCCAGGACTTTCCCGGAAATCCCGGCCATCTGGCAATCCTATCGCTACGGCATACGGAGTGTTCGAAAGAGTCGGGACCTCGAAATATCACAAAAAATAGAAGTTTTACAAAAAATTGTTTCAAACAAAAGTTGTAGGATGTAAAAAGGTCTATTTACTGGCGCCATGTGTTTGACTTTGGATGGCGTCGCCAAGGTCACGACAAGGCCACCTTGAATTTTTGAAATGGAACCCTCCACTTTTTATTGCATATTCTTGTAGCCCTTCAAAAATTCAAGGTGGCCTTGTCGTGACCTTGGCGACGCCATCCAAGGTCAAACACATGGCGCCAGTAAATAGACCTTTTCACACCCTACAACTTTTGTTTGAAACAATTTTTTGTAAAACTTCTATTTTTTGTGATATTTCGAGGTCTCTTTCGAACACTCCGTATGCCGTAGCGATGTAATGACACGTTTCCGACTCCAGGTTCATTTGCAAAAAATGATTCTTATGGTGCCCCCGACAATCTCTGAAAATTTGGCGATTGAATGTCCGAACACCCTGTATATACATATATAACTATATATATATATATATATATACATATATATATATATATATATATATATATATATATATATATATATTGTTACGTCCAGGCTCGAGGAAGGATGGGCCGAAGGAAGGACGTAACACTTGTTTTCCGAGAACAGGTGCCTTAAGGACAGATGTCTCCGGTCGAGCGAACCTGCGGGAGGACCAAATATAGATCAACGACCAGAAGGGTCGATCTTACACTATTTCTGGTCCGAATGTCCGCTCGACGGTCTCCTTTTTGATAAAGGAACTTAATCCTTATTACCCGGGACGGGACCAAGTGCGATTCAAAAATAGAAATAGTGAGAGGGATTGATTAAGTTAAACGCGAGAATTAATCTAAATTAATTTATTATAATTCATGTCCAGATAAAAATTATAAAGATTTATAATTCGAAGAATACATAATTCTGTAACATGTGAATGTATGAGCAGTGGCGGTTTTACCAATACGCTAACCACGCTGAAGTGTAGGGCGGCAATTTTCGGAGGCGGCGAAATTATTCTTTCTTAAGGACCCGCACAAAACATATAATATGGAAAATGGATTTCGGTGGATTGTTTGAAACTTTAGAAATTTGTAGCTTACATGCTCCTGATGAAAAGTTCTCATTGCCCTAACTTGATTCATTGAGCTGTATGAGCTCCTGGGACTGTCGAAAGTACATATAAATAGGCGACTTCCGTCGAAATATTTCTTTTTAAAGGGTTTTACCGTCGGCATTAGTGTTATCCAACGTGCATCACGGGGAGGTTGCGCGATCGGAACATGCACATCATGTAGCCCTGAAAAGGGCTGTTGCGTAAATGTGTGTGTGTGTGTGTGTGTTTACCTCAAGGATAAGGACCCCGTGGCTTGTCAGTTCAACGGTATTTTGCGACTCCAAACCCTCCTTGAGTGTGTGTGTGTGCGCGCGCGCGCGCGCGCGCGTGTGTGCGTGGGGGGATCTGTAACATATTGCAGGAATAATGAAAAACAAGTGGACACAGCATTTATAAGTGTTGTAATGAACAATGTTGATATTTAATAATTAAGTGGTTTACGGCGAGATTTTCGGCTTGCAAAATCTTCAATAATGTCGTCATATTCTATGTTCATTATAAGTTCGGCTTCGATGATCAAGATTGCCAATGAATTTAAACGTTCTTCTGCCAACGATGATCGCAAGTACGTTTTTATTCGTTTTAAAGCGGAAAAGGATCGTTCTGCTGAGTAATTTGTGGCGGCCATACACAAAGATATTTGCAAAACTATATCGAAGTTAGGGAACACTGATAATAAGTTTTGGTCGCGTATAAGCTTACAAACATTGATCAGTTTTAGTCTATCTTCTGATGAGCTAGTTTTGTTAAGAAACTCGCGAAAGTATATACATTCAATGGCAAATGAGTCTTCTAGATCTTCAGCGTAATAATTATAAACTTTCGTAGCTTCTTTTTATCATGCTGTCTGACAAGTGAACGAGGCTTCTAATAAAATCAAAGCGTTTGAAGACATTTTCATACGCTGAATGCCGCTTCTCTAATTCAGATCTGACGCGATTTAATATCACATAGAAAGTTTCCACTTTGAACTTATTTTTTCCGGTCATGATGACCTCGTTCTCTCTCGATTCATCAAGTTGAAGCTTTCGTTTGTAGTTACGTTTGCTATCGAATTCGTACTCTTCAGGAATTATGCATTTGGCTTTCTCTAAATACACTTCAAACATCTCATCACTTCTCAAGCTTATTACGAAATCGATTAGTGAATGATAAAGCTCCACAGTGACTCCTATGTCGATATCTACACTTTGCAGTAGTTTACTCGTTACATTGAATCGATCCAATAGTGAGTTCCAGAATATGGCCATAAACACTGTTTCGAACCGGCCTAGCTGTTTTTTTAATACAGCAGCTTTGGATCGAGTTACTGCTTTTTCGTGAACATCTTCGATCATTATCGTCAAAGATTGTAATACACCATCCCAGTTCTTACACAAACTATCGCAAGCGTCGTGGCGAGATGACCATCGAGTTCCATCGGCTCGTTTTAAAATTTTCGTATTACTTTTGATGTTTGATGATAAAAGGTCCCAACGTCGAGTAGATGCAACGAAGAAAGTGTACAAACTTTGAAGAGTACTGAAAAACGATACAGCTTCTGTGACACATTCCACGGCGCAGATTCCAACCAAATTCAACGAATGGGCGCAAGGTACATAATCGGCAAGAGGATTCAATCGTTTCAATCGTGGTTGTAATCCTGTGTAGATACCAGACATGTTACCAGCATTATCGTATGATTGTCCTCTGCAGTTGCCTATGTCAATTTTGAGTGATGCAAGCATAGAAGTTATAGCCGTTTCAAGTTCTTCAGATTTGTGTCCAACGTTTGGTAGAAAACCAAGAAAACGTTCGATCGGGCTACTATTTTCCTTTATATATCTAATAATGAAAGAAAGCTGGTCGATATGAGCTATATCTGGCGTTGAGTCGACTATGATCGAGAAGTACTTGCCTGCTTGTATCTCGCTCACAATAGTATTTTTTATTTTTGATGCGATTAGATTGATGAACTCATTGCTAGTCGTTGAGAAAAGATGTGAAGTTTTTCCACTACCACGATTTCCGCACTGTGCTATATGCGTCGACAGGAACTGGTCAAACTCGGTGATCGTTTCCAAGGTCATCATAAAATTGCCATTTCTCAAAGAACCGAAACGTTCAGACGATCCTCGGAATGGAAGATCGCAACTAGCAAGGGCTTTTACAACAACAATAACTCTTTTTAGTACTTGTCTCCAATATTCGATTTCGTTCTTAATTTGTGTACAAAGACCAGAGTCAACTCTTCCTTCCGTACGACTACGCTTTATTAGCGCAATTTGACACTGGAGATGCTCTTTTGAATTTTCGTGCCCACTCAAAGCTTTGTCCACGTTACTCCAGTCTCGAAACCCTTCTGTCGCTAGCAAAGAAGTTCCATCAAATAATCGACACGATACGCAAAATAAAACCTTTTTTATAGGAGAATAAATTAAATATTTCCGCAGCTGACTTTCTCCATTCGGCAATCGTCGATAAAATGCACTTTTTGAAAGAAACCGATCTTGCTTACCAAAACGAGCCTTCGACAACGAGAAATCGGCATGTAGATTTTGATTAATTTCCTTCGAAAATAAATGATCGATTAAATTGTTGTTAATTCTCCATTCTGCGGGATCGTCACTCACCGAGCTTAAGCCTAAGTCACTTGCGTCTTCTGCAGTCAATTTTGACAGTGCAATATCTTGTTTTTGTGACTGCTCTGATGTAATGCTCGAGCCTTAGCTCGATATACTGCTAATTTCACTTTCGGTTGTAGACGAAAAGTTCGATTGAACATAGTTCTCGAGAATGGGCTTGTCAATATTATTTTCGTTACCCTGATACGTTATTGGGCGGAAAAACGTGTGGAGCGCCTTCGTCTTTTCCAATAGCTCATCTTCTTTCTTTCTTTTCTCTTTTGCAATCTTTTTGTATTGGTATTCACTTAATCTTTTTCGGCCATCACTCATTTTAATGCCGTATCCGTACCAACTAATGGGTCTGTAAATAAAGCTAGAATAACTGTGGCCGAAATGTAGTCAAATAACGCATCCAATCTTCCTGAAAGTTAACGCGACTGACAAAAACAATGCAATGCGCGACCATAAAATATACAGCGCGTAGCGTAGCGATCTGATATCTGATCAGAATGTCGTAATAAACAATACACGTGTGAATCTTGAGACCAGTCCACGTTGTTCCAAAATACCTGTATCTGAAAATACTTTACGCTATTTTTTTCCGAATGAAATATATTCCTGTTTTTATATAGAATAAGGTTCATATATGTGTATGTTTATTTGCAAAAGATTTCCTTGCCGCGATTAATGCTGAAAATGAACGACTTCACTCTTCGTTTATTATTCCGAAAAATGTTGAAAAACTGAATAATATGCTCACGGGATAAAAAATTGTATTATTAATGGTTAATATAGTGAAGAAATAAATGATGAATGATAACACCACATCTCTCAATCGGTAGTATAAAAATAATATATTGTACCATTTTGTATCCGAATATGGTTGAATAGTTTCGACATAGTATTAACACAACATTTTATTGTTCGAATCTCACTTTACGTTCGCAACATTTATATGAAGGAATATTGCTCCCAGTTATGCGTAAGCAAAAATATTTCTATAAATGAATAATGAATCATTTATGAATATTGTATTTATATTGTGACGTTACCGTCCCGACGCGCGTTCATCCGCCCCGGAAATCTTGACGGGGCGCGAGCCGAGCGGCCGCGCCAGAAAAAGATTGTGAGAGCCGTATCAAGCGACGCGGTAGCATCGTGACGCCAAGTACATAAAAAACAGGATCCGAGCATTGAGAGTCACTGCTCTCGACGCGGCGCTACCAAGTACCTTATCCGGAATTTCACGTCATGTAAATTTTCGATTAAGATATTTAATAAACTAAAGCCGTAATAAAAAATCTAACGACACTTTTATTATATAATGTGAATATAAGCTTTCGATTGCGACCTGTTTGAATAAAATCGGTGCAGGTCAATCCCGAGAAATGATGATCGTATATCAAAATTGTGACATTTTACGTTATCCCGGATTTTCTCCAGTCTCACGTACGTATGCTCGCACGCACACAAGTAAAACGAGTTTGTCCCTCAAGCGGCGTTCACATCGCTGTGTATACGATCATTGTTTCGATATGTACAATGCTTTAAGAGACAAAATCAATGCGTGCATACGTGTGATATGTATATGTATGTGTGTACGTACGTGTGAGAGATTAATTTATCGTACAGTAACAATTTTCAAAACTATCCCTTCGGGGTGGAATTTAATATATTAGAAACGGAGCCGTAAAAATACGGAACTTCTGCTGTTAAATAAAATTTAAAAAAAAAAAGTAATTTATTGTATAGTAACAATTTCCAAAAACTATCCCTTATAAAAGCAAATTTCAAAAACCACCCCTTGAGTATGAAAAATAATATCTCGAAAATGATGCGTCGTAGAAATATGGAACTCGCGCCGTTAATTAAGGTTTCTTACAAAGAATAATTTACCATATAATAAAAATTTTTAAAAAACCTCCCCTTACGGGTGAAATCTAATATCTCAGAAACGGTGTGCTACAAAAATATAAAACCTGTGCCGTTAGTTAAGATTTCTACAAAGACTAATTTACCGTATAATGATAATTTTTAAAAACCACCCCTTGAGGGTGAAATCTGATATTTCAGAAACAGTGCACCACAAAAATATAAAACCTGTGCCGTTAATTAAGATGTCTACAGACTAATTTACCGTATAATAACAATTTTTAAAAACCACCCCTTGGGGTGAAATCTAATATTTCAGAAACGATGCACCACAAAAATATTAAACCTGTACTGTTAGTTATGACTTGTAGAAAGATTAATTTACCGTATGATAACAATTTTTAAAAACCACCCCTTGGGGGTGAAATCTAATATTTCAGAAACGGTGCATTACAAAAATATAAAACCTGTACTGTTAGTTATGACTTGTAGAAAGACTAATTTACCGTATGATAACAATTTTTAAAAACCACCCCTTGGGGGTGAAATCTAATATTTCAGAAACGGTGTGCCACAAAAATATAAAACTTATACCGTTAAATAAGACTTGTAGAAAGATTAATTTACCGTATAATAACAATTTTTAAAAAACACCCCTTGGGGGTGAAATCTAATATCTCAGAAACGGAGCATCATAAAAATATAGAACTTATGCTGTTAGATAAGACTTGTAAAAAGACTAATTTACCGTATAATAACAATTTTTAAAAACCACCCCTTGAGGGTGAAATCTAATGTTGCAGATACGGTGTACCACAGAAATATAAAACATATGCCGTCAGATAAGACTTATAGAAAGACTAATTCACTATGCAGTAATAATTTTCAAAAATAAAAAAGTATCCTTAAAAATAATATACAAATATTTTCCCCCAAAAAATAATTTGTAGAAAGGGTATAAAATTTTACAGAAAGGTGTGAAATCCCTCTAAAAAAAACCTTACAAAGGTAAAAAAAATTTGCCAAGTACATAAAAAATATTCTACCTTGTATGCATCTCTTTAATAAAAAAATTCCTTAAAAATAATTTTTTACAGTAATTTTCCTTCAAAAAATCATTTTCCTAAAAAACAAAACCTCAACAAATAATTTTCATAAAATAATATTAAAAAATAAAATATCAAAACTAAATATGAAATCAATAATTACTATTAGCCAAGTACTTAAGAGGAATTTGTAAATTTGATATAATATTTGCCGTGAAATATCAATTTTATACAGTAGAAATATTATACATAAATTCTCCCTAAGAAATTAAAACGCATTTTATATTTATTCAGAGACAATTGATTTTTAAAATATTTAATGAGAATTGGGATTCTTTTAATTCTCAAAACACTTTTTATATAATGTATATAATTTAAAAAAAAAGTTTTACGCAAGTTTTAAATCGCACAGTCTTTAAATCGAAGTAAGTTATGAAAACTTGACGTGCCCGGATTGTTTACATTATAAACAAATATATCTCCAATAAAATGTAAAATATTAGACATTATGTAATTAAATATTTAATCTGTATTTGATTACGATCCGGGCACGCCAAGTTTTCATAACTTACTTCGATTTAAAGACTATGCGATTTAAAACTTGCGTAAAACTTTTTTTTTAAATTATATATATTATATAAAAAGTGTTTTAAGAATTAAAAGAATCCTAATTCTCATTAAATATTTTAAAAATCAATTGTCTCTGAATAAATATAAAATGCGTTTTAATTTCTTAGGGAGAATTTATGTATAATATTTTTACTGTATAAAATTGATATTTCACGGCAAATATTATCAAATTTACAAATTGCTCTTAAGTACTTGGCTAATAGTAATTATTGATTTCATATTTAGTTTTGATATTTTATTTTTTAATATTTTTTAATGAAAATTATTTGTTGAGGTTTTATTTTTTAGGAAAATGATTTTTTGAGGGAAAATTACTGTAAAAAATTATTTTTAATGAATTTGTTTATTAAAGATGCATACAAAGTAGAATATTTTTTATGTACTTGGCGTATTTTTTTTTACCTTTATCGAAACTTCCGGAGACACGAGCTATTATTGTGATTTCGCATTTTTCTAATTGTAATTTTTATTATATTCTTTTGTACGCCGGGCAACCCGCCGGAAAACAACCGGGAGAGAGAGAAGAAGAATCCTTTTTGCGACAACCGGTACGACATTTCCGACCTCCGACTTGAGAACGGAGATAGCGCCTCAGGATCAGGACAGCGCAGAGTCGCGGGTGGAATTCACCCCCGCGAAAAGAGGATGAACAGCGGGAAACAAAACAGCTGTCAAGGACCGTAACCGCAAGGTCCGGTCGGCGCTACCCTCCAAGGACGGAGGACGAATGATCGGCATAAAAGAAGACCGCCGATAGCAGGGTCGCCGATATTATGATTTTCGAATTATCGGGGCCGTCACGGACCCCGATACGGCGCACAGTGGTCCAGACTGTGAATTTAGCGGCTCAAAATTCGTACGCACGTGGGCGCGATATAAAATGCTTATGTAATCTGTTATTTTTCTGTTATTTTACTTTTAAAACAAGGTTTTTATTAAAACAAGGTAATTTTTAGTAATATCACAATATGTCAACAAATTGATTAAAATATCATACTTACTTCAAACATATATGAATTTTTTACAAGATTAAATATATATATATGAGTTCATTTAATACACTTATCTGCAATTTTGATAGTACTTATAGTAAAATAAAACATTAAACTAGTTTATTATCAACTGAAATTATCAAAAGTGAAACAACAGAAAAAAAGGAATTTAAGAAAAATTTTGTTCGGAAATGGAATTATTGGTTGATGTTCTTCAAGGCATTATTCATTTTACATTATAATATAATACATTATAATATAATTTTATTATATATAAATTTTATTATATTATATATAAAAATAACTATATTTTAACTTATTAACTTATATACACTCACCCGCAAAAAAAGCGGTACACCTAAAATTTGAGAAAATTTCATCAAATTTTAAATGATCATAACTTGGTAAATAATGATGGTAAAAATATGTTTAAAAAAACAAAATGAAGGCTGTAATGTCCACTTTAAGAATATTTAAGTGGCAATTATGCTCAGCCATTGTTTTCAAAATGGCGGATAAGGAAGTGAAAGGATGTAAAATTGATTATTAAAGGATCGAGTTTGGGACGGTGCACGGCGTAAATCAGGTAACGCAGCACAATGAGACCAAATGCTCGTGAAAGTGTGGAGTGTTATCTTTAAAATGTTTTTTTACCGAGCTCGATACGATGATTTTTCGCTGAGTTATTCCGAATTTAATTAAAAACGCTCTTTTTTCTTCTTCAATTTGCAGCTCAGCGAATAATTATCGTATCGAGCTCGGTAAAAAAGCATTGTAAAGGTGATACTCCACACTTTCACATGCATTTCGTCCCATTGGGCTGCGATACCTGATTCACGCCACGCACTGGAGCAAAGCGGGAACCTTTATTTATCGGTTTTGTATGCTTTCATTTATCTGCTATTTTGAAAAAAAATGGTTGCACATAATTTCAATTTAATTTAGGTGTGTGTGTGTGTGTGCTCGTTTGTATACCACAAGGATAAGGACCCCGTGGTTCGTCAGCTCCACAGTATTTAAAGACTCCAAACCCTACTTGTGGCGTGTGTGTGTGTGTGTGTGCTCGTTTGTATACCACAAGGATAAGGACCCCGTGGTTCGTCAGCTCCACAGTATTTAAAGACTCCAAACACTCCTTGTGGCGTGTGTGTGTGTGTGTGTGTGTGCTCGTTTGTATACCACAAGGATAAGGACCCCGTGGTTCGTCAGCTCCACAGTATTTAAAGACTCCAAACCCTCCTTGTGGCGTGTGTGTGTGTTTGTGTGTGTGTGTGTGTGTGTGTGTGTGTGCTCGTTTGTATACCACAAGGATAAGGACCCCGTGGTTCGTCAGCTCTACAGTATTTAAAGACTCCAAACCCTCCTTGTGGCGTGTGTGTGTGTGTGTGTGTGTGTGTGTGTGTGTGTGTGTGTGTACGGGCGCACGCATGTGTGTATTAATAGTGGGTATGACCTCCTCGTGCGCGTATTACCTCATTCATACGATCAGGCATACTCTGTATTAGTCTTTTTATTTCATCCTGCGTAATTGCATCCCATGCATTTTGAAGAACTCTTTGAAGTTCTTGCAGTGACTGAGGTGCAGGTACGTGATTTCGTACTTTCTTGCCGAGATTGTCCCACAAATGCTCAATGGGATTTAAATCCGGACTACTTGCTGGCCAAACAAGTCGATTTATGCCAACTTCATCGAGGAAATCAAACACTCTTCTCGCAGTGTGTGATCGAGCATTGTCTTGCATAAACAAGAAGTTCTCTCCGATAAAGGGTGCATACGGAACAACATACGGAAGGAGTATGTCTTCCACGTATACATCTGCGTTCATGTTCCTGTCAAAAAAGTGCAAATCTGTATAAGCGTCCGCTGAAATACCTGCCCAAACCATCACAGAGCCTCCATTGTAGCTGTACCTTTCACTTACAGTACAATCTGCAAATCGTTCTCCACGACGACGATAAACTCGTTCTCGTCCATCTGGAGAATAGAGACAAAAACGAGATTCATCGCTAAAGAGTGCTTTGCCCCAGTCTGCGTAATTCCAGTCTCTATGCGCAACTGCAAAATTGAGTCGAGCTACGCGATGACGACCTGTAAGAAAAGGTACAGCCGCTGGCCTGCGCGAAAACAGATTTTGTTCCGCTAATCTTCTCCGAACGGTGTCAACGGATACATTGCAATTGTGGACATCCCTTAAATTGTTTCGAATTTGAACAGCTGTTCGATGTCTGTCTCTTAATGAATTTAAAACAATAAATCGGTCATCGTTTTCATTGGTACGTCGAGGGCGCCCAGAACCAGGCCTCCTCTTGAAAGAATTGGTGTCTAAGTACCTGGCATAAGCACGTTGCACAGTTGACACTGACAGATCAAGTGCCTCAGCAACGTATCTTCGACTTCTGCCATCTTCAATTAAAGCAACAACTTGAGCAGCTTTTTCTGGAGTTATCGTTGCCATAATCGAGAAGTAATTTCGAGAAGAAGTAATTAATTATGGTTTCAATAGATGAAGTCGCAAGGAGCAACGCGTCTAGAGAGCTAGCAAATCAATCGCATAACTTGTACTATAGTCTTTCAATGTTTTTTCCGTTTGAGACGTGCTTATGCCAGGTACATTGAAAGACTATAGTACAAGTTATGCGATTGATTTGCTAGCTCTCTAGACGCGTTGCTCCTTGCGACTTCATCTATTGAAACCATAATTAATTACTTCTTCTCGAAATTACTTCTCGATTATGGCAACGATAACTCCAGAAAAAGCTGCTCAAGTTGTTGCTTTAATTGAAGATGGCAGAAGTCGAAGATACGTTGCTGAGGCACTTGATCTGTCAGTGTCAACTGTGCAACGTGCTTATGCCAGGTACTTAGACACCAATTCTTTCAAGAGGAGGCCTGGTTCTGGGCGCCCTCGACGTACCAATGAAAACGATGACCGATTTATTGTTTTAAATTCATTAAGAGACAGACATCGAACAGCTGTTCAAATTCGAAACAATTTAAGGGATGTCCACAATTGCAATGTATCCGTTGACACCGTTCGGAGAAGATTAGCGGAACAAAATCTGTTTTCGCGCAGGCCAGCGGCTGTACCTTTTCTTACAGGTCGTCATCGCGTAGCTCGACTCAATTTTGCAGTTGCGCATAGAGACTGGAATTACGCAGACTGGGGCAAAGCACTCTTTAGCGATGAATCTCGTTTTTGTCTCTATTCTCCAGATGGACGAGAACGAGTTTATCGTCGTCGTGGAGAACGATTTGCAGATTGTACTGTAAGTGAAAGGTACAGCTACAATGGAGGCTCTGTGATGGTTTGGGCAGGTATTTCAGCGGACGCTTATACAGATTTGCACTTTTTTGACAGGAACATGAACGCAGATGTATACGTGGAAGACATACTCCTTCCGTATGTTGTTCCGTATGCACCCTTTATCGGAGAGAACTTCTTGTTTATGCAAGACAATGCTCGATCACACACTGCGAGAAGAGTGTTTGATTTCCTCGATGAAGTTGGCATAAATCGACTTGTTTGGCCAGCAAGTAGTCCGGATTTAAATCCCATTGAGCATTTGTGGGACAATCTCGGCAAGAAAGTACGAAATCACGTACCTGCACCTCAGTCACTGCAAGAACTTCAAAGAGTTCTTCAAAATGCATGGGATGCAATTACGCAGGATGAAATAAAAAGACTAATACAGAGTATGCCTGATCGTATGAATGAGGTAATACGCGCACGAGGAGGTCATACCCACTATTAATACACACATGCGTGCGCCCGTACACACACACACACACACACACACACACACACACACACACACACGCCACAAGGAGGGTTTGGAGTCTTTAAATACTGTAGAGCTGACGAACCACGGGGTCCTTATCCTTGTGGTATACAAACGAGCACACACACACACACACACACACACACACAAACACACACACACGCCACAAGGAGGGTTTGGAGTCTTTAAATACTGTGGAGCTGACGAACCACGGGGTCCTTATCCTTGTGGTATACAAACGAGCACACACACACACACACACACACACGCCACAAGGAGTGTTTGGAGTCTTTAAATACTGTGGAGCTGACGAACCACGGGGTCCTTATCCTTGTGGTATACAAACGAGCACACACACACACACACACACACACGCCACAAGGAGTGTTTGGAGTCTTTAAATACTGTGGAGCTGACGAACCACGGGGTCCTTATCCTTGTGGTATACAAACGAGCACACACACACACACACACGCCACAAGTAGGGTTTGGAGTCTTTAAATACTGTGGAGCTGACGAACCACGGGGTCCTTATCCTTGTGGTATACAAACGAGCACACACACACACACACCTAAATTAAATTGAAATTATGTGCAACCATTTTTTTTCAAAATAGCAGATAAATGAAAGCATACAAAACCGATAAATAAAGGTTCCCGCTTTGCTCCAGTGCGTGGCGTGAATCAGGTATCGCAGCCCAATGGGACGAAATGCATGTGAAAGTGTGGAGTATCACCTTTACAATGCTTTTTTACCGAGCTCGATACGATAATTATTCGCTGAGCTGCAAATTGAAGAAGAAAAAAGAGCGTTTTTAATTAAATTCGGAATAACTCAGCGAAAAATCATCGTATCGAGCTCGGTAAAAAAACATTTTAAAGATAACACTCCACACTTTCACGAGCATTTGGTCTCATTGTGCTGCGTTACCTGATTTACGCCGTGCACCGTCCCAAACTCGATCCTTTAATAATCAATTTTACATCCTTTCACTTCCTTATCCGCCATTTTGAAAACAATGGCTGAGCATAATTGCCACTTAAATATTCTTAAAGTGGACATTACAGCCTTCATTTTGTTTTTTTAAACATATTTTTACCATCATTATTTACCAAGTTATGATCATTTAAAATTTGATGAAATTTTCTCAAATTTTAGGTGTACCGCTTTTTTTGCGGGTGAGTGTATAAAAAAATAATATTTTTAATAAATGATTTCTTGATATAATACATTGTGGTTTCAATGGTCCTTTATTGCGCAAAATTTGAAACAGATCGTTATATGTCAAATTGTTATTATTGTTAGTTACACTATTCATGGTGTCAGTATTTATATCTCTATAATAGAATAAATACACACAGAATATAATAATGAAAGATGTATATATATAGGTATATTTTCGAACCTCATATATACACCCACAAAGAATAATATAGATACATAATATAAAAAACTAAAAATGTGATACGTACAATAATGATGTATATGGAGATATTAAATAATAATAGTGTCCTTTATAAAAGTGAAGAAAATTATATATATAAAATTATATGATTTGTCAATTTCAAAAAATCAAACGTAGCTTGGGAAAAAAACTGGATATGCTTTATTTGTATGACTTCTTTATTTGAAAACTGCCTACATTACAGTTATGTGTGTCTTCTGTTGTTGTTTAATAACAAAAGAAAGAAAGAGAGAAAGAGAGAGAAAACATCTAGCAATTGTTCCAAATGATCCGGCGCGGCGCTCGCGCTGGCTGTGCCATGATCGAGGCCTTGCCTCGCGCTCGCCTGTATAACATTGGATATAGAATACGTTGCAGAAGACGCAACTGCGAATCAATGCAAATAAATTTTTTTTTATTCGACAGCGATATATTTGTACTATATTTTCATCATAGTTACATTAGAGTAAAACAAGGTAATTTTTAGTAATATCACAATATGTCAACAAATTGATTAAAATATCATACTTCAAACATATATGAATTTTTTACAAGATTAAATATATATATATATATATATATATATATATATATGAGTTCATTTAATACACTTATCTGCAATTTTGATACTTATAGTAAAATAAAACATTAAACTAGTTTATTATCAACTAAAATTATCAAACGTGAAACAAGAATAGCATCGCGCGATGACGTTTTTCATTGAGTTTCACGTTGTATTTGTGCTGGTTCTTCACTACACTCATGATTTTGTGTTTAAAAATGCATTTTTAATCTTAATTAAGATGTGTATTTCAAAGTTATGATCATTAATAGTTTTGTTTCTCACTTTGCAAAAATGGGTTTTGAGCCGCTAAATTCTTATTCTGGACCACTGTGCGGCGTTGTCGCGGAGCGCATTAATATCTCGCGTGTCGCGGCGCTATTGGCCGCGAATCCGCGCACCCCTGCGCGCAGGATTGACGCCGCTATCGACACTGGATCGCGAGATCCAGGGAGACATTCTGGTGCGGGTGCTCTTGGCGTATAGTCGTCTCTTAAAGTTTTGTCGTTGTCGCTAATTGTGTGTCGCAGCCGAGATTGGCGAGAGGACGAGACGAGGATCATGGTCCACGGGAACGAGTATCGGTGAGGTTACCCATCGCTATATTGTAAGCCACGTACGCGATTCCGTCCGCAGACCGGCCGCTCTGTCGCTGTCGCCATTTTCGTGTCTCGTTGTCGCTCGGGCTTGTTGCCGAGCTTTCGATTTTCGTGTATTTCGGGCGACCGGAGACAAGCGACCAAGGCAACAAGGACGATCGTAACGTCGTCCGTAGTCGATAAGGAACCGTTCGTCTCTCTCCGGGATTCGGGGTGTCGTGAAACGCGTAGCGACCGGCTCTCGTATAACGACCACGTGCGCGGTAAATCGCGAGGAATGCGTTCGCTATCCGTGCTGTCGAAAAGAATTGTCGAAGCCGCGTAAGACATCCCCGCAATCGATCTTCGTGCGACTTTCGTTATTAATTAGCGTGTATGCGAATGTGTGACCGTTGAGTATCGTGACGTTGCGAGTATCGTGCTGTCTTTGTCGCTCTCGTTACGTGTATGATTTGCGTTTATTTCGAGATATTTGTCGTGCGTGTGAGTGTGTCGCGGTGCGTAATAGATTATAACGAATTAAGAAATTGCCGAAATTCGAGAACTGCGAGTGAGTAAAGAGCGTTACGCCGAAAAAGAAAGTAAGCGGCGTACGACGGCTATCGAATATCGATCGCATCGACCGTGTTCGTCGCAAGCGAGATTTTCCGTCTTCGCAAATTACTCAATTATTCTCGTTCGATTATTACGCAGTCTGTCGAACATATTGCTGTCTATTAGAATAGCGAGTAAAAAAGAAAAAGGGAAAAGATCTGTACAATAATTCGACGAGTAGACTGTCGAAAGTCCGTTATATTTTCGAAACGCCGAGCGACCTCGCAGAGTCTAGCCATAAAAACGAGTTAGAATAAATACCAGGAACAACTTAGCGCTTTCTTATACAGTGTGTCCCAAAAGTCCCGGAACGGTCGAATATTTCATAAACTATGCACTTTAGGAAGAAATGTTTCAGACGAAAGTTGTATGGCTTGAAGGGGGCCATAAGATGGTGCCATTAGTTTGACCTTGAAGAGTCACCTGAAGGTCACGTGAAGGTCACCTACAACTTTTTAAATGGGACACTCTATATGCTTTTGCACATTCTTGTAGCTCATCTCGAGAGCTTTCCAAAACACTATAATTAAGTTAGTTTTCATTAAGTACTTTCCGAGTTATGAGGCTTGAAATCATTTCTTAATTTTACATAAACCGTAAAATATCTTATAAAATATTCATTTTTCGATTATCTTACCTTAATACTTCTATGTACAAAATAATGAGAGGAATCAATTGGTGTAAAGAAAACACATAATTGTTTCGAAAGAAAAAATGTAATTGTTAATTGCAAATTACATTTTGAAGAAAAAATATGTAATTTGCAATTAACAATTCCATATTTTTTCTTAAAAACAACTATGTGTTTTCTTTACACCAATTGATTCCTCTCATTATTTTGTACATAAAAGTATTAAGGTAAGATAATCGAAAAATGAATATTTTACAAGATATTTTATGGTTTATGTAAAATTAAGAAATTATTTCAAGCCTCATAACTCAAAAAGAATTTAACGAAAAGATACTTAATTATAGTGTTTTGGAAAGCTCTCGAGATAAGCTACAAGAATATGCAATGACAAATAGTAGGTTCCATTTAAGAAATTGAAGGTGACCTTCATGTGACCTTCAAATAATTCTTCAAGGTCAAACCAATGATACCATCTTATGGTCCCCTTGAAACCAAACAACTTTTGTCTGAAACAATTTTCTCTCCCGGGCTTGGTTTTCGAGTTATTCTCCATTAAAGGTTAAAATGGTCCACCCTGTATATATATATATATATATATATATATATATATATATGAATGATTGTTTATCCATGATACTAGCAATAATTCAAGAAGACAAAATTTAAGCATTAAAAAATATGTCCTAATTAACACTTCAACGACTTAAGCAGAATTTCTTGCAAAAAGGTGTATACTTATTTACACAAACGGTAAAATAAAATAAATAAAATCAATTGCAAAATAATATAAAGAAAAAGAGTGCGTGAAAGAGAGAAGACGCATCGCGCGCAATAAAAAAACCAAGAAGCATGCAAAATATATAAACATATACATATAAAAAAGTCTCGGTGACGTAATAATATGTATAAAATATTTAGTGTCGATTCGTTCGATCCATCCAAGACAAAATGTAGGGTAAATAAGATAATTTGCATGTACATGAGGTTCTGCGCGCTCTTATAACTATATTTTTGACGTAAAATAAAAATAGCGCGGATTAATTATTCCATACACAATTCATAAAATACTTTCAATACTTACATTTAAAAATATGTCTATAGTTTTCTGTTTTTCTGGCAATATTTTATTTTTTATTGTTTTTAATCCAAATAAGTCTTCATATGCTTTTTTATGATTTTTCTCCAAGTGCTTTTTTAATCCAGTGGTGTTACTATTTTCCATTTTTATTTCCTTAATTATATTTTCTTTTTTACACAATAAACATATATACCAACTTTGTCATCGTTTTTTGTTTCATATCTAAAATAAGTCTTATAATTGCATTGTTTAGCTACAGTTACTTCTTCCGTATTTTCGCTATCACTTTCGGAAATGTCTGCATGTTTAGCAGAAGTACTTTGTTTAACTCTTTTTACTAAATACGTATTAGATTTAGTGCGTTTCATTTTTTCAGAGTACGTCCGAACTATTTGAATGAACTGTTTATACGCAACTAACTACAGACGTTGCTTGCACGCACAGAAACAGAATCAGAGAATTGTGTGCTACGAAGAGCGCTCTGCACTTGTTAAACCAAACACTTTCGTGCATCTGAACCGCGTGCATGCAACTGTCTTCTTTTTTTCTTTGTAAAGACAACACACACATATTGTGTTTTGAAAAGTAAACGAATGACATAAATATAACATAATAGTAATAATTATATAATTAAAATATAATACAATAGTAATAATTATTTTAAATTATATTACAAAAATTATGTTAAATATTATTTAAATAATTTTTTAATATTAGATAAAAAATTGTTAAAAGAATCGAGACAAGACAATACAAGACGAGATTTTTGCTACCAATATTCACTCAAGACCAAGACAAGATTTAAATTTTTGAAAATTTTCAATACCAATACAATATTTTTACGAATATTGTCTTGTCTTGGGTCTTGTGTAACCCTAGTGTCGTATACACGAGAGTAACTGGGAACAAGGGTTTCAGGAGACAGATACGGGGCGTCTCGCGTATCTTCTTAAATGTTATTCAAGAAGATTCTGGCGATGGGAAGGTCTGTGTTTAGTTTACTTATATCTAATACAAAGGAGAGGTCAGTCACAGCCCGAGCCAGTAGTTTATGCGTTCGGCAATTGCGACGATATCGAAGTCGCTTTGCCCTTGCTTTAATTGATTTCCTCGAAGTAGGTTCCACTAGGGAATCAATTACAATAAGTGTCGAGAAAGAAAGAGAAAAAAGGAAAAGGAAGGAATTAGTAAACAAAAGAAAAGACTTATTATTTGGTTTAGAATATGCGGAAATACGATTAGCGCTGGCCTCGTGATGGTTGTTGCTGGACCCGTGATCCTTGGCATCGAGGATGGACGGATTGTTGTGCGGTTAGTTGAATACAAACGCGCACTGACTCGATGGCTTACTGACTGTTTACTTTTTACTGATCTTGTTACCGACTGATAATGCTGATACTATTAATCTCGAGATTTCCGATAGTACTGACTTAATAATGCAAAGATTTTTAAGGAATACTGACGATAATAATGACACAATTAATGCTGAGATACTGACTGACTAATTGATTGATGCTCGTTCGAGTAGGTGCTTATATATTGTTTTGGATTACTCTCTCCTAGGATGAAGAGCTGGGGAAGTTAACGAATAGAAACTCTCGTTAGATTTCTATCATCTCTTCCTTGCTCCTTCTTATGGACGTTTAGAACAAATGTAACAAATCAGAATTTTATTACATTCGTTCGCGAATAGGAGAGCGTTTTCCAAAGCCGGGAGGCCTAGGATTCGCAATATCGGAGGAAACAGTAATTTATGTCTTGCAGAGTGCATCTGTTAAAGACAAGGGATGACTTTTACTATCCTCTTGAAATTAAGATAGGTTCGTGTGTCGCGTCGCGACATCCGGTCACTCGCGTTTTCATGAATAGTTTCTTTTATTTTCTATAGCTTCTTTAGATTTTATGAGGTTTTAAGTGATCGGAAAATATCAAATTCGGCTGACTGGCTGGCGCCTTGACTGTGACCGGATGCTACTCTTTATGATTTTATAGCCCGCTGATATCTGGCTGTCGTTTTTGGAGCACTTACTGAGAATCCTATTCCAATTTGACTGACATTAACGATTTTTTGAGAGTCATGCATGTGTGCATCAGTTATGGGAAAGAAAAGAATCGTGGAGTCCCTTGGACGTAACAATATATATATATATATATATATATATATATATATATATGTAGCGCTTTATGTTCAGACGTGTTCGTAATTTGCTCGTGGAAGGATTTGCAGAGGTTGCCGAGATTCTCGCAATTAATCGAGGCGTTGTATTAATAGTTGGTTTATTCTGTACACTATATACAAGTCTTTTTGGATTGTTTTTGGTGGCCCTTAAAAGGACCGTTTTGTATGCGGAGTTATAGCCGCTCTCTATACGTGATGTGTGGCCACGCTTTGGTTACTTTAAGGGACCCTAGACAGTTGTTATTGGCGTCTAGCTGGTCCGTCTGTGTGGCCGTGGTGTGACTCGGTGTTTCCCAATCGGAGTCGGATTGAGTGCTCTGCTCCGTGGTGTGAACGGTGCCGATTTGTGTCCCCCTGTGGACACGGCTTAATGGGACCGTCTGTGAGGCTTGGTCTGTTCGTGAACACGACGACGGCGACGGCGGCAGCGGTGAGACTGCTACTGGAACGCTCCAAGGTCCAGTTGGCGAAGTGTATCTTCGTATCCGTACGTCCCAGACTTCGAGCAGGTACCGTGGTGGACGAGTAAATCTCGGTGGTTCCAGGTCTATCTCCTCCAGTTTCCAGGGCAGAAGCTGGAACGAGACCTTCCTCTCTCCTGCTGACTGGTTGGTGCAGGGTGCCTCTTTCCACGGTGATCTAACCGGCCCTGGTGATCGGGGCGTCGAGAGTGGCCGTGTAATGATGTGAGAGCGCGAAGCTCTACCATAATTAATTCTCGAGGAGGTATTATCTCCTCGTGCAAAAAGAACAAGTCTTGGCTATCGATATAGAGAGCTATGATGCTGTGCTATTCTCAAGCCGCGACTCGGTGTTTCGTCGTCTCGCACGGTCTTATATAGCGAGGCTGCCGAATTTCACTTATGCGAAATGGTTTGCCCCTGCGGCCATCTGTCGGCTCGCCGCGTACCGAATCGCCTTAGGGCTCGCACCGCCGTACGCGTAGCGCGTGTACGGCGTGCGGTTCAGTAGGCGCTGAATGTGTGGTGGATCGTAGCCGCCACAGGACCCCCCTGGTTGTGGTAAGGCCCATCCTATGTTGGCGCGAACCGGACTGGTTGGCGTACTGCTCGTCCTGACTTTGTTGTCTTGGTGGTGGCTTCGGTGCTTGGTTTAGCCTGCTTGGTGGCTTCCGCTTGGTCTGGGGCTTCTTCGTCCATTATGTACGCCGGTTTTAGTCTGTCTATTGCGATGTTGACTGTCTTTCCTCTTACTCGCAGTTTGTATGTTTTGTTACCCCTGTTTAGTACTTCATAGGGTCCATCGTAAGATAGGTGGAGAGCTCCTGCTGGTGCGTCATGTCGTACGAATACGTGTGAAGCTGTCTCCATGTCCTTGAAGATGAATGTAGCCTTTTGTCCGTGGTGTTTGATTTTTGGTCGGAGATGCGCCATTGTCCTTCGAAGTCTGGTTACTAGGGTGTCTTCGTTTTCGTAATCCCTATTGAGCTTGCTGAGAAACTGTCCGGGTAGTCGGATCGGCTCTCCGTACACCATCTCGGCTGGAGTGGAGTTTAGGTCCTCTTTCCAGGCTGCTCTGATGCCGAGGAGGATGACTGGTAATATTTGTGTCCATGCCTCTGTTCCGTGGCATTTGATAGATGCCTTCATCTGTCGATGGAATCTTTCTACCATCCCGTTTGCCTCGGGGTGGTACGCTGTTGTTCTAATGTGTTTTGTGCCAGTTAGTTTTGTTAGGTTCTGGAATAGCTCGGCTTCGAATTGCCGGCCTTGATCCGTAGTTATTCGAGCTGGTGTGCCGAATCGTGCTATCCAGTCCGTAAAGATGTGTTTGGCAATTGTCTCTGCAGTGATGTTGGGTATTGGTATTGCTTCTGTCCACCGAGTAAATCTATCTACTATGGTGAGGCAGTATCTATACCCCTCTGATATCGGTAGTGGTCCGACTATATCTGTGTGTATGTGTTGAAATCTTTGCGTTGGCTGTTCAAACGTTCCGGGCTGAGTATGATTATGCCTTGTTATTTTTGCTTTTTGGCATTGTATACACGTTCTTGCCCATTTAGTGCAGTCTTGTTGTATTCCTGGCCAGATGTATCGCTCTTTGACGAGTTTCGTTGACGCTTTAATGCCTGGGTGAGCTAACCCGTGCAGGTATAAGAAAACCTGCTTTCTTAGACTCTTGGGTACGTAAGGTCGAACTACTGGCGTGCTTGTGTCGCACCAAGCTGTTTTCGTGGATCCTGGTATAGGGATGTGTGTTAGTTTTATTTTGTTTTCGCTTCTTAGCAACTCTTGCAATTCTGTATCGTTTTGCTGTTCGTGAGCCAGTGTATCGAGTTCTACGGCCGTATGTATTGCTTCGACTCGTGATAGTGCGTCAGCTACCGTGTTGTCTTTTCCCTCGATGTGCTGGATGTCTGTTGAAAACTGCCCTATGTATTCCAGATGTCGTGCTTGTCTTGGTGAACTTTGGAGTGGGTCTTTTTTGAAGGCTTTTTTGAATTGTATTAACGGTTTGTGATCTGTATATATAGTGAACAGCCTTCCTTCCAACATGTGTCTATAATGTTTGATAGTATATGGCTAGGAGTTCTCTATCGTATGGGCTGTATTTTGTTTGTGCTGTATTGAGCTTCTTGCTTAGAAATGCTAGTGGCTGCCATCCATCTGTGGTTTTCTGTTGGATTACAGCTCCGATTGCCGTAGCTGAAGCGTCAGTTGTTACTGCCAGTTTAGCTGTTGGATCTGGATGAGCTAAGAGTGTGACCCGTGACAAGCTGTCCTTGCATTGCTTGAATGCCTTGTCTCTTTCCAGATTCCAGTCTATGGGTGCTTTTCCTTTTGTTTTTGGTCCTTTTAGCACGTCGTTTAACATGGCTTGGTCTTCTGCTGCTCCTGGGATGAATCTCCTGTAGAAGTTGATCATGCCCAGGAATTGACGTAGTTGCTTCACAGTACTTGGTTGCGGAAAGTTTTTTATGGCCTCGATCTTTTCTGGTAATGGCTGTGTCCCTTCTTCTGAGACTAAATAGCCGAGGAACTGTACTTTGTTGACTCCGAAGACACACTTGGCTGAATTTATTCTAACCCCGTATTCGCTGAGCCGGGTGAACAGCTGCTTAAGGTGTGCTCCGTGTTGTTCCTTAGTAGATGATGCTACGAGTATATCATCGATATACGCGTAACAAAAGTCCAATCCGCGTAGCACTTCGTTAATGAAGCGTTGGAACGTCTGCGCTGCATTGCGTAGGCCAAATGGCATGTATTTGAATTCAAAGAGGCCAAATGGTGTGGTTATCGCTGTCTTTGGAATGTCTTCCTCTCGTACTGGGATCTGGTTGTATGCCCTGACCAAATCGATCGTTGAAAAGACCTTCCTTTGGTAGAGCGTTTGCGCGAAATCCTCTATGTGCGGTATCGGATATTGATCTGGTACGGTTCTTGCGTTTAGCCTCCTGTAGTCTCCGCATGGACGCCATGTTTTGTCCTTTTTGGGTACCATGTGGAGAGGCGATGACCAAGGACTCTTTGACGGCTGGATAATGCCCTCCTGTAGGAGTAGATCGAATTCCGTCTTTGCTGCTTGCAGTTTGTCTGGTGCTAGTCTGCGTGGCCTGCTGGCTTCTGGTTGGCCTGGCGTTGTCTGTATGTGGTGTTGAGTTCCATGTTTGATTACCTCCTTTGTCCTTGTTGGCTTGGTGATGTCTGGGAAGTCTGCCAAGAGCGCATGGAATTCGCTCTTCTCCACTAATGTCTTTACCGAGAAGACCTGGTTGTAACACCTAGCGCCAGTAGTTGTTAGTCCTGTCTTCCTGTCGATGAGCTTGCCCCTTTTCATATCGGGTAACAAGTCATAGTATGCGAGGAAGTCTGATCCGATGATGGGCTGTCCGACGTCTGCTATGATGAACCTCCACGGGAATGCTCTCCTTAGGCTGAAATCCGGCTTGATGGTTATGGAGCCGTATGTGATTATGCGGGAGCCGTTTGCCGCGAAGAGTTCATATGCCTCTGGTCGCCTTCTACTGCTTGCTAACGTCTGCGGGAAAACGCTAACGTCTGAACCTGTGTCCACCAGGTACTTCGTTTTAGTATTGCGGTCTGTCACGTATAGGCGGCACGGTGTCGGGCTGTTGTCATTGGCCGCCAGCAATGAGTGCCCTACTCGTTTTTCTGGAATGTGCATGGTTGTGCACAACGGCGGGCATCTGCTCCGAATCGTCGATGGTAGTAACATAGACCCTCCTTGATAGGTGTTTTGCTGCGTGGTCTACCTCGTGATCGACTTCGGGCTCGACTGCGTCCTCTCTGTAGCTCTTTGGCCATGTTGGTCATCTGCTCTGTGAGAGTGGCTACCTGCTGGGTAAGTGTCTCCATCTGTGATGTCCATGCGTTCTGTGGGCTACTGGCTGCTGCTGCTGGTGGACGTTCCGTGGCTAGAACGAGAGCTCGGCTGTTGACCTCGTGGATTCGGTCTGCCTGCTCTGCTACGTCTTGTAGTTTGTCGCTCTTCCTCGTGGCCTGGATGGCCTGTGTTTGCGGTGGAAGGCGCCCTAGCCATAGTGTCCGCAGCAAGTCGTCGAAGACTGTTGTTCCTGCTAGCGTTGAAAGGTGCCGTAGGAATTGTGATGGTTTCCTGTCTCCGAGCTCTTCTCTCTCCAGAAGTTGCCTGATCCGCTGCTCTTGCGAAATCTGTCAGCCGTTGTATGAGAGCGCTCTTTATAACTGAATATTTGTTGCTGGAGGGGGGGTTCGTGATTACGTCTTTAATCTCCCTCGCTTGTCGTGGTTCTAATTTGGACAGAACGTATCCTTATTTGACGTCATCGTCGGTGATGATGCTTAGAGCGAACTGCCCTTCGAGTTGCGCAAACCACAGCTCCGGATCGTCTGGCCAGAAAGGGGGGATGCGCATTGCAACTCGGTTGATGCTGGCATCGTCATCTTCCACGATTATTGTGCTCTCCTTCTTCGGCATGTCTGTTTTTCCTCCAACGTCGGTTGGTCACCAATGTAGCGCTTTATGTTCTGGCGTGTTCGTAATTCGCTCGTGGAAGGATTTGCAGAGGTTGCCGAGATTCTCGCAATTAATCGAGGCGTTGTTTTGTATGCGGAGTTATAGCCGCTCTCTATACGTGATGT
This sequence comes from Camponotus vicinus, assembly GCF_025532165.1. NCBI lineage: Eukaryota > Metazoa > Arthropoda > Insecta > Hymenoptera > Formicidae > Camponotus > Camponotus vicinus. The sequence goes on from NW_028141946.1 coordinate 14,705,398, forward strand.
GTGGCCACGCTTTGGTTACTTTAAGGGACCCTAGACAGTTGTTATTGGCGTCTAGCTGGTCCGTCTGTGTGGCCGTGGTGTGACTCGGTGTTTCCCAATCGGAGTCGGATTGAATGCTCTGCTCCGTGGTGTGAACGGTGCCGACTTGTGTCCCCCTATGGACACGGCTTAATGGGACCGTCTGTGAGGCTTGATCTGTTCGTGAACACGACGACGGCGACGGCGGCGAGACTGCTACTGGAACGCTCCAAGGTCCAGTTGGCGAAGTGTATCTTCGTATCCGTACGTCCCAGACTTCGAGCAGGTACCGTGGTGGACGAGTAAATCTCGGTGGTTCCAGGTCTATCTCCTCCAGTTTCCAGGGCAAAAGCTGGAACGAGACCTTCCTCTCTCCTGCTGACTGGTTGGTGCAGGGTGCCCTGGGCGCCTCTTTCCACGGTGATCTGACCGGCCCTGGTGATCGGGGCGTCGAGAGTGGCCGTGGAATGTGACTCCTCCGCCGTGTAATGATGTGAGAGCGCGAAGCTCTACCACAATTAATTCCCGAGGAGGTATTATCTCCTCGTGCAAAAAGAACAAGTCTTGGCTATCGATATAGAGAGCTATGATGCTGTGCTGTTCTCAAGCCGCGACTCGGTGTTCCGTCGTCTCGCGCGGTCTTATATAGCGAGGCTGCCGAATTTCACTTATGCGAAATGGTTTGCCCCTGCGGCCATCTGTCGGCTCGCCGCGTACCGAATCGCCTTAGGGCTCGCACCGCCGTACGCGTAGCGCGTGTACGGCGTGCGGTTCAGTAGGCGCTGAATGTGTGGTGGATCGTAGCCGCCACATATATACATATATATATATATATATATATATATATATACATACATATACAGGGTGAGCCATTTTAAGTTACCCACCCCAATAACTTTTTTATTTTTGAATGTACAACAAAATGTTTCAAATAAAAGTTGCTTGACTTCGAGGGGACAGAAGATGGTGGCAAAAATTTGACCTTGGATAGTCATTTGAAGGTCACATAAAGGTCATCTTCAATTTCTTAAATGGAACCTACTATTTTTCGTTGCATATTCTTGTAGCTTATCTCGAGAGCTTTCCAAAACACTATAATTAAGTATCTTTTCGTTAAATTCTTTTTGAGTTATGAGGCTTGAAATAATTTCTTAATTTTACATAAACCGTAAAATATCTTGTTAAATATTCATTTTTCGATTATCTTACCTTAATACTTTTACGTACAAAATAATGAGAGGAATCAATTGGTGTAAAGAAAACACATAATTGTTTCGAAAAAAAATGTAATTTGCAATTAACAATTAGTATTGCAATTAACAATTAGTAAGATGTCCCGAAATAATACGTTTAAATTTTACGTTGTTTATATATCATGAGCTTATTTCGAGGTCATCTTTTATATAATTTATGTATATTTTGAGGATATATGAAATATAATTAGAGAATACTTTAAATTATATTTTTCAAATATATTTTCTAATTGTTTTCGAATTACGTACATAGATAGATATACTTTATTCCCCGCAAGGTTACAAGATTGCATATATATAAATTTCTTTCTTAACAAATCCAAAATATTGTTTATACTTAACGTGATTACTACGAAGACTCGTATGAATAAGATATATTTTTTTAGAACATCTATCATTATGTTCATTGCTGAAGCAATATGTTCATTTTCCTTGTCGCTACTATTACTGTTTTGATTATCATCACTATATTCTTCGTTATCTTCTTTATCGTCTTCTTTATCATCATAACCAATGGCTGCCATCAACAATCGTGAAGCATCAGTCATTTCGAGTATTGGTATAGGTACTCTATATATATTTTTATGAATGTCCTTATGATGACCCATAAAGTTAGCGAGCCGGTCAATTTGACATCCTTTGATATCTTCAACATGAAAGTATATGCGATGTGCTTTCTTAACGTAGTACCACGTAATATATTTGGAATGAGTGCACCGTGTTCATTAGCAAAATGACACATCAAAGGACACGCTCTCAAATACTTTTAGATAAACTGTTGCTTTGAGATACACTGTATATATACTCATTATCAGAACTTATTCCTCAGCGTGTTTTCGAAATTTAAGAATAGTTTTAATACATTGGATTACAAATGGGTTAAGTAATACAGAAATAGTTCTACCCAATTTTCCTCGAAGTGTTAACCGAACAAACTGTTTAGCAAATTCTTTCGTAGAATCAGACAATTGTTTATAAACTTCTTGGTCGATATTTTCATCTAATACTTCTTTATTCTGATAATTACTTAATGTCAATCGCTCAATTTCTCCAGCTCGGCGACGATTAAAGATTTGAATAAAAATGAGCACTGAGTTAAAACAGTCCATGCATTTAAATTGAATCCTATTTATATAAATAAAAATATTAGTATTTAAAAAAATCGTTAAGAATAAGTTATAATTTTCATGCATCTCACATATCAATAAGATTTTTATATATCTACATTCGCAAAGAATATAAATAACAAAGTAGCGCGAATAGAAAAAAATTGAAAAATACATTTAGATAATCTTTTATTGCAAAGTACATTACCAATTATAGTGTTTGTAAAAGTAGAATTTTCGATTGCGACAGTATTTTTTGCACCAGCCCAAGACAGCTTATGTGTTACTTCAAATGTAATGCAGTATGTAAGTATATTGGAAATCATTTTTTGTACAGAGTCACCATCAATATATTTTATTTTCTTGTACTGCAAAGAACAAGATGTCATATTATTAATATATATTTATTTTCAATATTTATTATATTCTCAGAAATATCTTGTATATTTTATAACTTAAAAAAAAACAAAATTTTAAAAAGTTAAAGATTTTTTGGAAATCTTTATAAATTTATTATTTAAATTTTTATATTATTTATAAATTTATATTTATATTTATATTATAGTATTTGTTGCAGTGTTGTGTGTGTGTGTGTGTGTGTGTGTGTGTGTGTGTGTGTGTGTGTGTGTGTGTGTGTGTGTAAGAGTACTTATAAGTTTTATAAATTTATAAAACAGTGAAAAAACCATAAGTTTCGATATAGATATCTATACCGATCTATATTATACACTCAACAAAATTATCAAAAGTTATCGTTGTATTATTATTCATTATTCCTTATTTATTTTTAATTATTAATTTTTTTAATGTAAATAAATCATTAATTTTTTGTGATTTCTATTTAAAAAATTCTCATAATATCTCATAATATTTTCGAGAAAATATTTCATATATTTTAAATTTATAAGAGATTTCCAAAAAGTATCTTAAACTTTACAAGTTTTCTTGAAACTTTACCTTTTTTTTAAAAATGTAGAATGTAAAACATTTTATTTCAGAATATACATACAAAAGGTACTTGCAAAGCATTTACGAATTGTCTCGTCATTTCTCAACATTTCGTGGAATCGCATATATTCTTCGATAGATGTCAATGGAAAATCAGGCATCAAATCCATCGTTATTTTTTCATTTCCTTCGTTTATTGGAAATTTTTCTCTAAGAATAGTAAGTATTTCTTCCATTTTTCGTTTATTTCTACTTGTTTCGTATCTCATTTCTGTTTTAAATTGTTGAAAGTCTTCATGTAAAATGTTCACTTTTTCATATAAAGAATCTGAAACAAAATAAATCATTCATATTTCATCAGTCTTTTATTAAAATATATAAAATTCTATATAATAATAGTATATAGTAATTTTATGATAGTAATGATTGTAAACAATCATTAGGGGAGACCGGGGACAAAAGTAACATTTTTTGTATTATAGGTCACTAATTAATTATCGTTAGAGATATAAAAAAAAGATTATACAGGGTTTACCAAAAGTGTGGAAACCCCTTAATAATTAAAAAAATACGCATTTAAAAAAAAATGTTTCATACAAAAGTTATAGGGTTTTATGTGCCGCATTACACAGCAACATTATTGTGACCTCGAATAGCGTTGTCAAGGTTATGTGAAGGTCACCTCCAACTTTTTAAATGGGACACCCTATATGCTTTTGCATATTCTTGTAGCTTATCTCGAGAGCTTTCCAAAACACTATAATTAAGTTAGTTTTTGTTAAGAATTAAATTTAAATTATCGCGCTGCAATATGCCCGCCTTGTATGTGCGCCTTTCGGTCACATGACGGCTCGGTGTATATCCGAGCGCCCCCGTTATTTCCTTTTTCCGCTCTCTCTCTTATATCGTTCGTTATCAAGTGCGCACGTGATAAATCACATTGGTCTTGTACTAAGCTAAATCCGTCTGCATCTCATTAATTGAATAAATATATTCATATAGTCTAATTACCTAGATCATTTCTTTTGACCTGATTGCTGTCTCAACAGGTTATGGGCCCAGGTTATTGTAATAAATAAGATCAAAAGTATTCATTCGAGTTTTCAGGTTAGCGTTACCGTGTGTTCGTAGACGTGATAAGACTAGACTTTAGTGAAATATGTCGGGAACAGCGATAAACGGAACTCGAATTGAGCCACTGTCTAAGGACAATTACGACACGTGGAAAATGCAGATAGAGGCTTTAATGATCAAAAGTGATTTATGGGAATACGTGAACGGTGAAATTACTCTTCCTGTTGTGGGAACAAGCGCCGACGCAGTAACCGTGTCAGCTTTGCAAAGTCAGTGGAGAAAAAACGATAGAAAAGCCAGATCAGATCTGATTTTATCTATTCATCCGTCGCAGCTACCTCAAGTTCGAAATCTGGACACGTCACGAGAAGTATGGCTTAAGCTTGAATCAATTTACGCGTCCAAAGGACCGGCGAGGAAGGCGACGTTACTCAAGCAGCTAATTTTGCAACGCATGGTGGATGGTGAGGACGTAAGAGAGCATATTTTTTTTGGGCAAAATTTTGTGATGCCGTAGATAAACTAGCAGCTATGGAGGTTGAAATCAATGGTGAGTTGCTATCGATAATGCTTCTTTATAGTCTCCCATCCAACTTCGATAACTTTAGAGTTGCGATTGAGTCTAGGGATGAGCTTCCTACCGTGGATGCTCTCAAAGTAAAGATTCTTGAGGAATACGATGTGAGAAAGCAAACCACAGTAGTTGAAACAGCCGGTGCTCTCGCAGCTGCACAGTCTGGACGACGACCGAGGCGCAAGAAGAGTAAAACCGATGGCAAGGCTCCTGCACTGGATGATACACGAGGAATAAAATGCTACAAGTGTGGCGTTCCCGGACATAAATCTCCTGATTGTCCTTCCAGAGAGCAGAGCGAATCCCCAGGGAAATCTAAACCAGCAGCTGTGAAATCACAAGTTAAGCCAAGCGCACATGCTGTCGATGACGCATATCTGGCTTGTTACACAACCTTCGAAGAAAGAGAACAGGTATCAGGCTATCAAGCGAGTGTTCGTGCTTGGATACTCGACAGTGGCTGTACCGCTCACTTGTGTGGAGACAGAAATTCCTTTGACTGGATCACTCCATCAAGTGGAGGCAAACTCAATCTTGCCAGTCTAGCCTCGACGAGAATCGATGGCAGAGGGGCAGTGAAGATGTCGGTTTCCAGTGATCAAGGTCGCAGACTAGTCGAGTTTCAAAATACTCTTTTTGTTCCAGATTTAAGAACCAATCTAGCCTCTGTAACAAAAATTACAGACAGAGGAAATACAGTCATTTTTCAGAGTGACTCAGCGTTTGTTACTGACAGAAATGGAGTAGTGAAGATGGTAGCAGATCGACGAGGTGATCTGTATTATATCCGAGACGAAAATGAGTGTACTGGTGCTGCACAAGCTTCTCTTCCATGCTCCGATCTGTGGTCGTGGCATGAGCGCCTTGGTCATCTGAACTCCAAGGATCTGGTCAAGGTCATAAGTGATTTAAGGTTGCCGCCACCTACAACAAAGGAAGCTGAAGATTTGAAGAAGTGTGAAGTATGCCTGAGAGGAAAGATGATAGCTCTCCCCTTTCCCAAAGGACGTCCGCCGTGTACTGAGGTATTAAAAATTGTACACACAGATGTTGTAGGTCCTTTACGTGTCCAGTCGATGAGTGGACTACATATTTTGTCGCTACATATTTTGTCACGTTCATCGATGACAGCTCGAGATGGTGCGAGGTATATTTTCTAAAGCACAAGAGTGACGTAATCGAAGCCTTCAAACAATATAAAGCCTTTGTGGAACGACAGACGGGTATGAGCATCAAGGCCTTGCAATCAGACAACGGTAGGGAGTACCGTAACACCGAAATGGATTCGTTGTTGACGAACTGTGGGATTGAGCGTAGGTGGACCGTCGCACGAACTCCTCAACAAAATGGAGTCGCGGAACGGATGAACCGAACTCTCCTCCACATGGCTCGCTGTCTTATGTTACAGTCAGGGCTACCATCGACTTTTTGGGCTGAAGCAGTGGCAACTGCATGCCACATACGCAATCGCTGTCCGTCCAGTAGCCTGAGTGGAGTTACTCCCTACGAGAAATGGACTGGCGAATTGCCTAATCTGAATCATCTCCGATCGTTTGGGTCCAACGTGTTCGTCCTGGACAAGGATCCTGCTAAGGATAAATTTGCAGCAAGGTCGACTAAAGGAACCTTCATCGGCTATCCACGGGAAACGAAAGGCTACAGAATTTGGATGCCGGAAATGAGAAGAGTCATAGTAGCTAGAGACGTAAAATTTCTGGAGACAAAACGTGAAGCAGTAACCGATGAGTGCAATGCTCGTGAATTATTTCAGGTACCTGAATTTTCAGACGATGAGGTTGCTGAGCCAGGAACTCCACCAAATCTGTTTGATCCTGTGCTGAGAAAGCGAACGAGTCCGCTGCATCAACCAACACCAGGAACACCAGTGGCGTCAGTACAACCGGAGGCTCTAAACAGACGCGGGCCGGGTAGACCCAAACTGTTACGCACTGGAAGCAGGGAGCGTCCTCGCAAGCTGTACCAATCGGTTCGTGAGAGTGCTGCAGATGAAGGTAATATACCAACTGAAGTAATTACAGATGAATTGGAGGATGACGTTTTTCGCGAGGAAACTGTCGACCCTGAGAATATATTTGCCGGGGTCGCCGAAGTGTCTATTCAAGAAGCACTGTCGAGTAAAGAGAAGGATGAATGGGAAGAAGCCATCCTGTTAGAAGTGGAAAGTCTGATCAAGAATGACACCTGGGAGATTGTTAGAAAACCTGACAATCAGAAGGCCATTGGCTGTCGAATAGTATTGACCAACAAATATTGTTCAGATGGTTCAATTGCGAAGAGAAAGGCAAGAATAGTAGCGAAAGGATATGGTCAGCGCTACGGTGTCGATTATCATCGCACATTCGCTCCTGTCGCTCGACTTGAGTCTATAAGGCTTATGTTGGCTCTCGCGGCAGAGCTCGGATTGACTATCTGGCAGTTTGACGTGGTCACAGCATTCTTGAACGGATATCTAGAAGAGGAGGTTATCATGCAAGTACCAGACATGCTAATGAGCTTGCTAGAGAAATTAATCCTCGAGAAAAACCCCATACCAGAGGTGAAGAGTACAGCACAGAATATGCTGAAGGAACTGCGCGCAGGAGGAAATGCCTGCCGACTAAACAAGGCTCTGTACGGTCTGCGTCAGGCTGGTCGGCAATGGAATATTCGACTAGACGCAAAGTTAAAGAAAATGGGGCTCACGCCAACGCATGGTGAACCATGCTTATATCAAGCACATCGCGAGCGTGATGTTCTTTTATTGCTGATATATGTTGACGACATATTAGTAACTTCACAGAACGTCGAGTGGATATCAGAGGTAAAACAGCAAATAGCGGAAGAGTTTGAGATAAAGTATCTCGGACCTGCTGAGCGCTGTCTTGGGCTTGAAATTATCCAAGAGAATCATGGAATAAAGCTCACTCAAAAGGGATATACGCTGGATATTCTAGCTAGGTTCGGGATGGAGCAGTGCAATACAGTGGCCACACCATCTGAAGTAAATGCCAAACAGGAAGAATTAACAAATTCAAAGACTGAATCATTTCCGTATCGGGAGCTTATCGGTGCACTTATGTATCTAGCGGTAGCAGCAAGACCCGATATAGCCAATACGGTATCAAGATTAGCCCAATTTAATAGTGAACCGAAGAGACAACACTGGCTAGCAGCAAAACGCGTTCTCCGCTATCTAGCAGGAACCACAAACCTTGGACTAATGTACACCAAAACAAATGAGCCTTTACATGGATTCTCGGATGCCGATTGGGGCGGAAACAAAATTGACAGACGTTCGTACACGGGATATGTCTACTTGCTTGGAGGTGCTGCGGTGTCGTGGAAGTCGCAAAAGCAACGCGTAGTTGCATTGTCATCAACTGAGGCGGAGTACGTGAGCATGACTGAAGCCGTCAAGGAAGGAGTATATCTTCGCAGTATTCTTGAAGAGTTGGATCTGCCTCATATGACTGATATCACATTGTTTGTCGATAATCGTGGAGCGGAGTGCTTAGCAAGCAATCACATGTACCACCAACGTACGAAGCATATCGACATTAGATATCACTTCATCAGAGAAGCAGTCGTAAAAGGTCTTGTGATGTTGGAGCATGTGCCTACCGATCAAATGATAGCCGACATTCTTACAAAGCCACTGCCAAGAACGAGTCACTGGAACTGCATCGAGGGTTTAGGATGTGCATGGACATAGCGAAACAGAGATCGTGACAACCGCGTGCATCTTGAGGGGGCGTGTTAAGAATTAAATTTAAATTATCGCGCTGCAATATGCCCGCCTTGTGTGTGCGCCTTTCGGTCACATGACGGCTCGGTGTATATCCGAGCGCCCCCGTTATTTCCTTTTTCCGCTCTCTCTCTTATATCGTTCGTTATCAAGTGCGCACGTGATAAATCACATTGGTCTTGTAATAAGTTAAATCCGTCTGCATCTCATTAATTGAATAAATATATTCATATAGTCTAATTACCTAGATAATTTCTTTTGACCTGACTGCCGTCTCAACAGTTTTCATCAAGCGACGCGGTAGCGTCGCGACGCCAAGTACATAAAAAAACAGGTCCAAGCATTGAGTTGAGAGTGACTGTTCTCGACGTGGCGCTACCAAGTACCTTATCCGGAATTTCACGTTAAGTAAACTTTCGATTAAGATATTTAATAAACTAAAGCCGTAATAAAAAATCTAACGACACTTTTATTATATAATATGAATACAAGCTTTCGATTGCGACCTGTTTGAATAAAATCGGTGCAGTCAATCCTGAGAAATGACGATCGAATATCAGAATTGTGACATTTTTCGTTCTTCTCTTCCTTTTTCAGGTTCAGACTTACGTACATATGCTCGCACGCACACACGCAAAGCGAGTTTGTCCCTCAAGCGGCGTTCACAGCGTGCGTATACGATTATTGCTTCGATATGTACAATGCTTTAAGAGACAAAATCATATGCGTGCATACGTGTGATATGTATACGTATATGTGTACGTACGTGTGAGAGATTAATTTATTAGAGTATAGTGCGGAATAGTGTAAAACAAGGAAGAGAAGTGACACGTTAAGCAGTCAGGTTACTTGTTTAAAAACACATATTATAAGAAGTAAATAAGAGTAAATAAATAAAAGTATAGTGCAGAACAAGGAAGAGAAGTAGTGTGTAATAATGTATCAAGGAAGAGAAGTGACATATTAAAAGTTATTATCAAGCGATGCAGTAGCGTCGCGACGCCAAGTACATTTATTAGTGTTTTAGTATTATATAAAAACACAAAGTGACACTTAACGACAACCAAGTGGACTGTGAATTTTGTAAATCAATCAAAAGATAAATATTGTGAAATTTTTCTCATTTCTGTTTAGACATAATATATTTTGACATATTATATATTAATCTTAATAAAGAGAATAGATAGTTATTATCATTTTGTGGAATATAAATATTATGTAATTTATAATTATGTGTGTGTGTGTGTGTAGAAATTTACATATTTGACTGCGCAACCATAATTATAGTTACATAGACATTTATTACATTTGCCTGCGTAGACACAAATATAGTTACGCACAAATATTCCCTACATGTATAATGATAATTATATATATATATATATATATATATATATATATATATATGTATACGTGTGTATATATACACACACACACATACACACATATGTATATATATAATTATGTACTATAGAACTATAGAAGATAAAAAAAGAATATAAATAGAAGATAAAAAAATATCCCTAAAAATTATTTATCTTTCAAAAAATATATGTAAATTTAAAAAAAGATGTGAAATCCCTCCAAAAAAACCTTATAAAGGTAAAAAAAAATACGCCAAGTACATAAAAAAATATTCCACCTTGTATGCAACATAAGGTTTATAAAAAATATCCCTAAAAATAATTTATAATAAAAATTTTCTCTCAAAAAATATATTTTTCCTATAAAAAAAAATCAAAACTAAATAATGAAATCAATAATTAATTAGCCAAGTACATTGAAGCAATTGATAGAGATTTGTAATTTGAAATATTTGTCACAAATTCAATCTTGCATTTATGTATTAGATTCTCGATAAAATGAAAATGATTTTCAAAATAAGTTCAATACTTTGTATGATATATAAAAATACATTATTATGTGTGATCCAAATAAATATTTGTACAAAATATGAAATAGCATTAATATATCGCGGATTTTATATTGCAGATTATAAATAGTAAGGCATAAAACTATTTAACACTTACTGCAATAACATCGATTGCATTAATCGCCAATTTTGAATTTTAAAGAGAAAAACTAATCGACTTGTTTTATCATAAGTTTTACTGTGTAGACCTGAAACTAAAGGATTTAAGAAGTTACATACAAAAATTTGACCCGAGTCGTATTATAATTTACACATTTTTATTATTAGGAAATATTTAATTTTAAAATTAATCATAAGCTTTGCCAAGTAAATTTGGAACTAAAAAAATTAAGACCAAAACGACTTACAAAAACTTGGCGTGCTCGGGTCACATTATAATACACATAATTTTACAAAGTTTGCGATTTATATACCTGCAATTAATTTCAATTATAGAAATATGTGAATTATAACTCGAAAAGTACTCAATGAAGAAATACTTTATTATAGTGTTTTGAAAAGCTCTCGAGATAAGCTGCAAGATAATGTAATAAAAAATATAGGGTTCCATTTAAAAAATTGAAGCTGACCTTCACATAACCTTAACAACGCTATTCGAGGTCATAATAATGTTGCTGTGTAATGCGCCACATAAAACCCTATAACTTTTGTATGAAACATTTTTTTTAAAAATGCGTATTTTTCGAAATATTAAGGGGTTTCCACACTTTTGGTAAACCCTGTATGTTAAAAAACTCCATTCATTGCTCTATTATTATACCTATGTTTCAATCTCAAACGATAGATATTTAAAAAGCTACTACAGCTTTTCGCAAGTATGTTGATTGTTACTTTTATCCTGGGGGCCTGGGACGAAAGTATAGGCCGGTATTCATAGTCCGGTCTTATATTTAAGATCGCCTTTAGTTCATCTTCAAATAATCCATAGCCAATAAAATGATACATACAATATCTAAAGATGAACTTAAGACGATCTTAAATATAAGAACGGACTATGAATACCGGCCCTAGTCTGGGAATAAAAGTACCAGTTCTTATTTTCGGGAAAATAAAATAAATATGACTTTTTTCAATTTAAGGCAACTTTTATTATAATTTTTTATTAAGCAAGATAACTTTTATTATAAATTTGTGTATTATATTATATTAATATAAAAAATAAAATAAATATTTATTTTTATCATTTTTGAAAAACTTAAAAAAAATAACCTTCGTTAAGCAAAATAATTGTTAGATTGAACGAACTTACCTGAAGTGAAGTTCGATCATAATTATGCCCTTTGTCTCGTCCGGATGGAGACTATGTAGTCGTGCTTCCGCACGCCCTCTCGACAACATATTTTAAAGTACCGCCAAAAAGAAAAGCTCGCGCCTCTGTGAGCGCGAGTTGCCGCGCGCGCCGGCGCAGCGCGCGCCACGCCACCTCATAAGTTCCAATCATTTCGGCAAATCACCCTTCCTGGGAGTGGGAAATAATTGATGGGTGGGTGTCCATCCGGACGAGACAAAGGGCATAATTATGATCGAACTTCACTTCAGGTAAGTTCGTTCAATCTAACAATTATGCCTCTATATGTCTCGTCCGGATGGAGACTATGTAGCTGTTTATAGACTAGGGATTTGCCAGTGGGAGTAATATAAATATTATTATGAGAGACTGTGAGCGAGTACTATATATTATCTAAGAATAATAGATAGATGTGTAAGTATAAAGTGTCTTATAGATCTAAGTATACAAAAAGTACGCTGTGGTCTTATAGAAAAATTAAAATTGCATGTTCTAAGAGCCATATAAACTTAAAATTAAAATAAACTTCTAAGACTAATGACAACATGGTCTTACGTAGCGATCTCATGGTAGAAGTAATTAGGGTTTTAAGATCGCATCGCTAAAATCCTCAGGGTTAATAAGAGGCCTATTGTAAAAATTTGCAAAGACCCTGGACTCGCCGGTCCAACCCGCCGCGCGTTTAATAATCTCGATAGAGACTCTCTTAGCGGCTGCTTGAGACGTTGAAGCGTGTCGCGTACTGTGTGCAGAGAAGAGGGAAGTATTTATGCCACATTCCTCCAAAGCCAGACGAATCCAGCGACCAATAGTTTGCGACGAAACCGCCCTATGGGGTTTAGAAAAAGAGATAAACAAAAAATCGCATGTAGAAGGGCGTAACTCCCTGGTAAGCTCTATATAATGTTCCATGAGGCGAACAACACAAAGATTTTCATGGTTTGCAAAGCGTGAAAAAAGGAAAAAGGGTTGAGAGCGACTCGGTGCTGAAGTTTTTATCCGATCTGGAACGCGAATCATCAATTTCTCTTCCAAAGAGATCTGCGACACTCTTATTAAACTAAGCGTTTGCGCTCTATGACCAGTAGCGAGAGCTAAGAGGAGTATCAGTTTTTTGGTGATATCTTTCAAAGAAACTCCTTCATATGGGTAAATAGAGGACAATTTAGCTATCACGGGGGCGGGGTCCCAAACAAAATCGTATCGCGGACGGGGCGGTTTGATTACCGAAACGCCTTTACAGAAACGTTTAACCATAGGATGATTGCCGATTTCGTTCTGCGAAATTAAGGAGATCGCTGATCTCATCGTATTCAGACATGAATAGGAAGAGATTTTGGGTAGCTCCTGGGCTAAAAATTGCAAGGTCTGAGCAGCCGACGGTGAGTAGAGCGGTGACCTATGACGCTGGCAAAATTTCCACCAGGCACGAAGTGGGTAGGAATATTGTTTGATAGTCGATTCCGATAGGGAGGCTAGTAAAGCTGGTATTGCTGTATCTGGTACTGAGCGAGCCTTGAATGCCTCCCTGATAACTTCGCGACCCCCAGGGAAAGTGACCTCCATGATGGGTGACAGGTCCTGAAAGGTGACGATAAGAGTGAATAATTAGGAGGTAAGATTAATGGTTCGGAAATCACAAGACGACCAAACAACGGGAACCAGGGCTGTGAGGGCCACCAAGGCACTACCAGTGTTCCCGTTGCTTCGTCGTCAATTATCTTTCTGAGAACACGTGGTAGTAAAATGAAAGGTGGGAAAGCATAGAAGTTTAGATTTTCCCACGAAAAAGTGAACGCGTCTACAGAGATTGATCCCGGGTCAGGATACCAGGAAGCGTACAAATCACATTTGTTATTTATTGAAGACGCGAACAAATCTATATCAAAGGGACCAAAGACCCTTGCCACTCGACGAAATGCTGTAACCGATAAAGACCATTCCGTATCAGGATCCGAAGTTCTAGATTCGGCATCCGCGATAGAGTTTTCTATAGATGAAATATAAGAGGCAAAAACGAATATGTTGCGATCCTCGCACCAACGCCAGATTTGTCTAGAAATTTCAGAGAGATGAGGAAATTGAATAGAGCCAAACTTATTGATGTAGGCTATAGCAGTAGTATTGTCAATGCGGAGTAAGATGTTGCAGTCGTGAAGATCTGCTGCAAAACAAAGCAGGCCGTTAAAGGCCGCTTTAAGCTCTAATGAGTTTATGTGAAGCGTCCTCTCACACTCAGACCACCAGCCATGAGTGCGCCTGTCGCGGCAAGAAGCCCCCCAGCCGTTCAAAGATGCATCCGTAAATATTTCTTGCACAAATCTGTCTGAGCGGATTTTGTTCGTCTGTTTGGGATTGGAAAAGATGTCGATCCACCATCTGAAGTCTTCTTGGAAGTGTGAAGAAATGTCCATTTCTGCTGAGTAATCCTCATTGTTATTGACAAGAGCTAAGAACTTTTCTCTTTCAAATCTCTTCGTATGAAGAAGTCCGTACTGAACTGCAGGGCAGACTGAGACGAGAGAACCGATAAGGCTGGCAAATTCTCGAATGGAACATCTTGTTCTGAGGGCCAACGATGTTGTTAAACTTAGTAACTTTGCTCTACGTGAAGGAGGGATCGTAATTGATTGCTCATTTGAATCGAAGATGAAACCTAAATACTTGCTTTTATTTGATGGCTCCAAATGCGATTTAGCGTAATTTACCACAAACCCCAAAGAGTGAAGAAGGTTAACTGAAGCGTTGACGTTAGCCCGACATTCTTCGTTGGACGAACCTAAGAGGAGAAAATCGTCCAGGTAAGTTATTGATTGATAGCCTTTTTTACGGAGATAGGTAAATACAGGTCTAAGAATCTTTGTGAATATGTAGGGAGCTGTGGACAAGCCAAAAGGCAGAGCCGTGAATTCAAAGGTCTTATTGCGCCATTGGAAACGAAGGAACTTTCTATGGCCCTCAAAAATTGGAACTAACAGGTAAGCATCTTCCAGATCGAGGGTTGCCATATGCGTTCCAGGAAGCATGAGGCGAACCACAGTACGCCAATCCTCTAATTTGAAGTGTGGAGGCTCGATGTATACGTTGAGGTCTCGCAGATTCAAAATAAAGCGTTTCCCTCCTGATGACTTATCTATCAGAAAGAAAGATGAGAGGAACTGGTCTTTGCTAGGTTCAACCTGTGCGATGGCTTCTTTTCGCTGTAGACGATCTATTTCCAAGTCACAGGCTAGCGCAGCAGATAACGACAAGTTGGGCTCAGAAAGATGAGCCCTTGATGGAGGCGAAATAGTGAAAGGAATGCGGTAGCCTCTTATGGCACTCAATACAACAGGGTCAGAGGTGATACTCGACCAAGATTCGTAGAATTTATGTAAGCGACCGGCCGAACTTACGTTGTCTAGTGACGGCGACGAGATCTGGTCTGAGACCGGGAGCGGTGGCGTTGGCTCTGGTGATAATGAGCCCCTGTTCGGCGAGCCGACGAAGGACGGGCAGGGGCCTTCCGGTTTCCCGAAATCCTAGACGCCTGTTGGTGAGATCGATATTGTGTTGACTGGCGGACCGGTTGTAACGTCTTTTTTCCTATCGGGGGAGCTGATTTGGAGACATCACGGGCAGTTTTTTCACAGACCTGAGCCGCCTTGAGCGTTTCGGCAAAATTTTGCCCGAATAAGAACTCGTCGATCGGAGCTGATTCTGCAGCATTTTTGCCAACGATATTGAGAGAAGGCTTGGTGAAAGCTCTTCTCGCCAGTGAGAGACGGTAGTGGTGGTCCGCTAGCAGATGAATGCCTTCTGAGAAATTTGTCAGAGCCGACCTTGCCTCATTCTTGAGATCTTGCAAGATCTCCGGCTTCAGCAAGAGCGACATGCCCGAGCCGAGGGCGTTGAGGGAAGCAGCCACCTGTGCCTGTGAAGATGACTGATATTCGTCCCGTTTAATGACCGACGGGGTCAGCGCTGCGATTAGCTCCTTATTCAGCTTTGGTGGAGCCAGCGATGATAGCTCCCCCTTAGGTTCATATTTAGACAGCAGGTTAGAACGCACCTCGTTATTGAGACCGCCTCGCGACTCCGTCTGGATTGCATTCAGAACCGTAGGATTCCAGGAGGATGACGTAGGGGGTGTCTGAGTTCTCCCGAACAAATCCTCAACCAAGGTATACGCCACGGGAACAACTTCCGGAACCTGGGATTCCGGAATGTCTGTGGCAAGAGGGGAGGCAAAGGATACGCTGCCAGTTGGCGTGGCACTCACCTCATTGACGCTAGGAATCGTCGGCGAATCTATGTATGGAAAGAAGGAGACAGAATAGAAATCACATCGGTTATGTCCTCCCTTTGCCAGTTGCAGAGGGGGGCTGGGTCAACAGGAGGACATACCTGGTACAACGCCTCGGTCAGCTTGTGCGACCGTGTGTTCTATTGTATTCTGCTCCACGGCGCCTGGTCTAATTGCTGCTAAGGGCGATGCTGGGCCCTCATCCTGTGGCGGGATAACCTCTATAGGCGATCTAACCTGACATAAGTCTAAGTTATGTGAGCTGTTGCGGCGCACAAGAAAATCTCGAAAATCTCTGAGAATTTCGCTATAACTTTCCCTGGATCGGGAACGCCGTACCGAAGAATCCCTCGATGAGATGCTGTCCGATGAATGAGCATCCCTAGATCTTTCTCTCCTATGTCTCTCTCCTCGAGCACGTTCGCGCGATTTTTCCCTTGAGGAATGTTTACGGGACGCTCTTCTGTCCCTAGAATGCCTCGAGAAGGATCCCTTATTTGCGCTTTTGTGCTTAGGCATTATTCTAATGGGTAGAGCCTGAAAAGAGACTAAAAAATGAAAATAATAACTACGGTACACGTTGTCGACACGAGCGAACAAAACACAATGAGGTGGCGTGGCGCGCGCTGCGCCGGCGCGCGCGGCAACTCGCGCTCGCAGAGGCGCGAGCTTTTCTTTTTGGCGGTACTTTAAAATATGTTGTCGAGAGGGCGTGCGGAAGCACGACTACATAGTCTCCATCCGGACGAGACATATAGAGGCATAATTATAAGTAATATCATAAAATAATTATACTTAATATCACACCAGTTTTGTACTTTTTTAAGTCTAAATAATAGTTTAATTCTAAATAATAACATAAAAATTATATGATAACTACTTATACAAAAGAGATTGGTATCTATTCCGAATAACAATTATGGCATACATAATAAGAATCGCCTTTGGTACAGTTATTATGAGACCAACCTCTGTAGTGTATGCATGCACGCCATCTAGGCGCGCGGGACTCACTCACTCGCGGGTACCGGGCGAAGCGTGTGTGGAATACAGGGTGTCATGAAAGTGATCATTATTTTAAAAAATTAAGGTAGATTGGCTCAAAGTTAGAAGAAGAGTCTTGTGCAGTTATGCAATATTCGCAATAATTAACGAGAAATAAATTAAAGAAAATCAGCCAATGGCGTGGCTAGAAGTGCGTGGCGGTGAAGGCGATCTCACTGTAACATAATGGCGGTGCGCGGCGAAACGGTGATTGGGGAGGGGAGGAGCGATGAGTGTGTAGGTGCGCGGCGAAGGCTCTTCCCCTCTCCAAAACTGCTTCGCCGCGCGCCGCCATTATGTTACAGTGAGACCGCCTTCACCGCCACGCACTTCTAGCCACGCGCATTGGCCGATTTTCTTTAATTTATTTCTCGTTAATTATTGCGAATATTGTATAACTGTACAAGACTTTTCTTCTAACTTTGAGCCAATCTACCTTAATTTTTTAAAATAATGATCACTTTCATGACATCCTGTATAATTATAGGCTGGAATATAATGAAGGAAAATATAAATTAATAACAAATTCTGAGTTCTATTGACTAATTGAGTATTCTACAAACTGGCGACGAGGATAAAAGGCGAGTACTAAAAGGGACAAATTGATTATGTGAAGGAAAAGATGAAAAGGGAGAGTAAACTAACCTCCGTGCATTATTGTTTGGCACCAGTAAATGCTTCGTCATACTAAATCATAGTAATTATAAGATGATAAATATTAGAGCAGGTTGGAAGGAAAACAGTATCTAATGAAATTAGGTAAAAATTAAAATTGAGAATTTCACAAGCGAGTATTGAGAAATATCGCAAGAGAATTTATATTATTTACGCTATTAGTTAAAGTTACATTGTCTCAGATGAACGAACATTTCATTTCGTAACGTGCAAATATACAACTATGTAGTCAATTATACAAATAACAATGCCGGAAAGAATTACTCATTCCTAGAAGGGCCACGCATTATCAGAATGAATTGCTATTAAGCAAAGGGCCATGCATCAAAATCACGTTCGTTATACAGGTTACATTGCATGACAGGATCAGCATTATTTCATATAAATTATTATCTAGCAATTATTTTTGCCTGTACATTTTCCACAAAATTTAATTACTCAAATTACTACAAATACATGATCCCTGTCATGTACTACGTACATCGTCTATTACGAACAAGGGCCATGCAGAAAATCTGTTAGTAAATACTAAAGGGCCACGCGCAATAAGAACAAATGTTCTTTAATCCTAATATTACATCACTTACATATCACTTGCATATGTAAGTAGATGATAATATTTTAAGAGCCATGCAGATAAATCTGTTAGCAAATGCTAAAGGGCTATTCAATAAAAATAGAGTTCAATTCCAGGTCGAAATGACTCAGCCAGCATCAATGCTTACGAGTCTTGATGGTTTGGATTGTGAAGGCGACCCAACCTCTGTGGGTATACGCTGGGAAAAATGAAAGAGAGCGCTAGAGATATATCTGCTAGCATTAAACATAGATAATCCAAGTAAAAAGAGGGCAACGCTTTTACATACTGGAGGACTCTCTTTGCAAGATATTTATTACAATATACCAGAGGCACATGTCGATGAAGCGGAAGGCGTAGATGTCTACAAAGCTGTTCTTGATAAATTAGATGAGTATTTTTCGCCAAAACAAAGCAAAATCTATGAAAGACACTTATTCAGACTAATAAAGCAAGAGGATGGAGAAAAATTTGAAAAGTTCTTACTCAGATTACGGAATCAAGCTGGTAAGTGTAAGTTCACGAATAGTGATGAACATTTGATAGACCAAATAGTGGAGAAATGTAGTTCTACGGAGCTACGGAAAAAAATACTGTCAGTAGAAGATACTATTACACTCGATCAAATTATTAGTGAAGCAAACGCGTTAGAAGCAGTCGGTAGACAATTAGAAGGTTTTAATAAAAAAGATTCGATTCAAGGGTAAATATGTCGATGAAGGGAGTCCGCCTTGATTACCTTGACCTTGACATATGTTGTCAAGGTCACTGCCCTGAGTAACATCCAAAAAGTTTTAGCCGTCGCTCGTTGTTCGTTAAAAAGTTATTAGTAAAAGAATTTCACAATTTTAATGCTTTTTATCTCTAAAAATATTGATTTGAGAAAAAAAATTTTAAGCAAAAAATAAAGCCGCCGAAAAACTACAAAAAAGATTATACCCGGGCGGTAGGGGACGCATTGCGAAGAGTTCAATCACAATGGATATATGCTGTAAGTTGTAAAGCGAGGTCCACCTTGCCTACCGGCGGGGTGGTTGCGAGAGGGGCGGCCGAAGGCCCCCCTTGCACCCCCCGCGTGTGTGTGTGTGTACACATACATTTGTGATATTTTTTAATTGTATTAAATTCTATATAAATTTAAATTGTATTAAATGTATTTAAAATTTTTTTCATATAACAGCTAAAATAGTAGGTTTATGAAAAAAATGCATATAACTTTTTTTGTAGAGTTTTTTAGCGGCTTTATTTTCTGCTTAAAATTTTTTTTCTCAAATCAATATTTTCGAAGATAGCATTAAAGAGAAAAGCATTAAAATTGTAAAATTCTTTTGTTAATAACTTTTTAATAAACAACGAGCGACGGCTAAAACCTTTTGGATGTTACTCAGGGCAGTGACCTTGACAACATATGTCAAGGTCAAGGTAATCGAGGCCGGCTCCCTTCATCGACATATTTACCAAAAGTAAAAGTAATGATGAGGTTTGCTCAAGATGTGGCAGTCATAAACACGTACAGAACGATAGAAGATGTCCAGCAAGGGATAAAAGATGTCTCAAGTGCAATCTTATTGGCCACTTTCGAGAACACTGCAGAACGAAACAAAAAAGGATGTTTGATAATAGAACAGGAACCAAACCTAAGAAATATAAGCAAAATATCATTAAAACAGAAGAAGTAGATTATGGCCGGTATTCATAGTCCGATCTTATATTTGAGATTGTCTTAAGTTCGAGCTTGAAATGCTACGCAGCCATTTGATTGGTTGAATGAGGTCTTAAGTCAACCTCGGACCAGACTTAAGACGATCTTAAATATAAGATCGGACTATGAATACCGGCCTATATCTTCAATTTAGACGAAGACTCGATTATAGATTGTTGGATTGGAGGAATTAAAATAGAGATGTTAATTGACTCAGGAAGCAAGTGCAACGTAATCACAGATAAAGCCTGGCAGTACTTAAAAGAAAACGCGGTGAAAGCTTCCAATCAAATAAAAAAACCAGATAAAGTACTTTTACCGTACGGAAGTAAAGAACCTTTAAATGTTATAGGTTCCTTTGAAGCAGATATTGCTGCCCATGTCAACAACACTGTGCGAGGAGCGGTATTTTATGTTATTCGCAACGGTACACGGAATTTATTAGGCAAAAATACTGCGATTAAACTAGATGTATTGCAAATTGGTCTTCAAGTAAATGCTATACAATCTTTTCTAAAATTCAAAGACGTTAAGATTGTAATACCGATCGATAAAACAACCGAACCGGTAATTCAACCATACAGGAGAATACCAATTCCTCTAGAAAATAAAGTTAACGCAAAACTTGCAGAATTGAAAGAATCCGATATCATCAAAGAAGTTTATGGACTTTCACCTTGGGTATCTCCAATGGTGCCAATCTTAAAAGAAAATGGCGAAGTGCGTATCTGTATAGATATGCGGCGTGCTAATGAAGCAATAATAAGAGAGAATCATCCATTGCCAACAATGAACGAGATGCTGCCAAATTTCAGACAAACAAAATACTTCTCTCGTTTAGATATCAAAAACGTATTTCATCAATTGGAAATAGATCCTGACTCTCGCTACATAACAACCTTCGGTACCAGTAAAGAGCTCTTCCGGTATAAAAGACTCATGTTCGGGATATTTTGCACTCCAGAAATATTTCCGAAGGTTCTTGAGAAAATACTTCTAGGGTGCGAAGGCACAGCAAATTTCATAGATGACATAATTGTGTACGGACAAGATAAACCTACCCACGATGAGAGACTTCACAAAGTATTAAATGTTCTGAAGGAGAACGACGTTTTTTTGAATGAAGGAAAATGCATTTATCGAACTAGAAAAGTAGAATTCCTTGGACATGATCGGAGGAAGGAATAAAACCTCTTGGGAAATATATAAAAGTAATACAAACTAGCCGGCGTCTTACGATCATAGAAGAAATTCAAAGTTTCCTGGGTCTGGTGAATTTCGTGGGCAAATGGATATCAAACTTAGCTACTTTAACTGAGCCGTTCAGAAAGTTACTACGCTTAAAATTAAGCAAAACAACCAACATTCAAAAGTATTGGACAGCAGAACAAGACATAGCATTTAAAAATCTAAAAGGAAGCTTATCAAAAATAAACACGCTTGGTTATTACAGCCCCAACGATAAAACTCGTTATAGCAGATGCTTCCGCAGTGGGTTTAGGAGCTGTACTTATTCAAACTAACTCCAATGGTCCCAGAGTAATAGCATATGGAAATAAAAGCCTTACTGATTGCGAGAAGAGGTACTGTCAAACAGAAAAGGAGGCATTGGCCCTTGTTTGGGCGGTGGAGCATTTTAAGATATATCCTTTTGGTAAAGAATTTGAGCTCGTAAGTGATCACAAGCCTCTTGAAACCATATTTGGACAAAGATCAAAACCATGTGCCAGAATAGAGAGATGGGTTCTGAGGTTGCAGGCTTTTAGATACAGGATCGTTTACCATCCCGGTAAATCCAACATTGTTGACCCATTGTCAAGACTATGCAAAACAAACGCACCAAAACCATTCGATAACGAAAACTATATAAATCAAATCGTTGAATATAGCAGGCCAATTGCAGTGCCATTAAGAGAAATCGAAGCCGCTTCCGCTGTCGACGATGAAATTTCAAAAGTAAGGAAAGGCATGTATAACAATAACTGGGACGAGGCAGTAAACAGTTATAAGATTTTTCAAACAGAACTATGTTTCCACGAAGGTATTCTCTTAATAAAATTGTCGTCCCGCGATCATTACGTCAGAGAGTGCTGGAAGCTGCCCATGAAGGACACCCGGGAATAGTAGCAATGAAGAACCGACTTAGGACGAAAGTATGGTGGCCGAAGATAGACAAAAACGCGGAGAACATGGTCAAATCGTGCAAGGGATGTACGCGGAGAACATGGTCAAATCGTGCAAGGGATGTACGCTGGTCTCAACCCCAAACCCGCCTAACCCTATGAAGAGAAGAGAACATCCGAGCATGCCCTGGGTGGATGTAGCAATGGATTTTTTAGGCCCTTTGCCTAGTAATGATTAGTTATTGATCATCATAGATTATAATATTTTAGCAGATACAAAGAGATAAAGGTCATGAAAAATATTACGGCTGCGGACGTTATCAAAATTTTAAAAGAAATCTTTTCACGGTTAGGATTCCCTGTGTCATTGACTTGTGATAATGGAAATCAATTTATAAGTGAGGCATTCAAAAAATACTGCCTCGAATGTGGAATTAAAATGTATAATACAATACCTTATTGGCCTCAAATGAATAGAGAGGTAGAGAGACAGAATAGAGACATACTGAAAAGATTAAAAATTAGCCAGCTAGAGAAAAGAGATTGGAATGAAGAAATACTTTTGTACCTGATGATGTACAATAGCACACCACACTTCACAACAGGGAATTCTCCCTCAGAGTTATTCTATCAAAGACAATTCCGTGACAAGATTCCAGCTGTGATTGATATCGAGAACAAAGTAACCGATCAAGAAGTAAGAGACAAGGATACAGAAAAAAAGGAAAAAGGAAAGGAATACGGAGATCAGAAAAGACGAGCATCATATGGGGATTTAGAAGTAGGAGAAAAAGTGTACTTAAAGAACACGAACAAGGAAAATAAACTGACCCCAAACTTCAGCCCTACTACTCATACAGTAACAGAGGTGAAGGGCGGGGATGTAAAAGTAAAGAATGACTTAACTGGTAAAGAGTATAGAAGAAATGTTGTTCATTTAAAGAAGGTCGACGGGTCATGGAAGATTATGGATGAAAAGGATACCATTCAAAATCAATCCGCAGAAGAACTGATTAGTTTAATTTTAGAGTTAAAACAATAAAAGCTATTTATCTTTGTTATGGTCAGAAAGATATTGTTTTCTTTGCAAACATTTTATTTAGTTTTCTTTCATAAGCGCATACTGATATAAGAGAGTATTTAAAAGGATTTATTATATAATGTATGATCTCATTAAAAAAAAAAAAGGATGTAGTGTATGCATGCACGCCATCTAGACGCGCGGGACTCACTCACTCGCGGGTACCGGGCGAAGCGTGTGTGGAATATAATTATAGGCTGGAATATAATTAAGGAAAATATAAATAAATAACAAATTCTGAGTTCTATTGACTAATTGAGTATTCTACACAACCCTTATACTTTAAGCATTGAAACATGTTACTTTCGTCCACAGAGTGTCGTGTTACTTTTGTCCTCAAACACATTTTTTAGAATAAAAGCATTATAGCCTAAATATGATGCAAGACTTAGCCAAATCAACTATAAAAACTTATGAATACATTTTAGAAGAATACACCGGCAAATAATTACGTTAATACATACACTTTAATTAGGCATAGATACAAAAAAACTAAAACAAGAAATACTTAGGTGAATAATACGAATACACTAATTTCACTCCTATATGTGCAACCGGTGCGATCGTTTTACAACAATTAGCTGAAAAGGAAGAGAATCGGAGCGTACGCGTTTAACTACCCAGATAGCCAAATCTGTTAGAACAGATTTTCGTCAAACACCCATTACAAATTATAAAGGCAGAAAGACTACAGTTTGCATGGAGGAATTGATATATTCGGCCATGTTGCCAGCATGTCAGCAGACATACAACAAAATCTGTTCACATAACTGGACAACAGATTGTCAATAGAAACCGAGCAGAACTTGTTGATATAATTGACGGCACATTGATGGCAGAAACCGAGCAGGATCTGTGCGGCGCAATTTTGACAGCAGATTGGTAACAAAAACCGAGCAGGATCTGCGCAATGAAATTTGATATTAAATTGTCGGCAGAAATCGGGTAGAGCCTGCTGATGTAACTGACGGCACATTGATGGCAGAAACCGAGCAGGATCTGTGCGGCGCAATTTTGACAGCAGATTGATAACAAAAACCGAGCAGGATCTGCGCAATAAAATTTTATATCAAATTGTCGGCAGAAATCGGGTAGAGTCTGCTGATGTAACTGACGGCACATTGGTGACAGAAACCGAGCAGGATCTGTGCGGCGCAATTTTGACAGCAGATTGATAACAAAAACCGAGCAGGATCTGCGCAATAAAATTTTATATCAAATTGTCGGCAGAAATCGGGTAGAGTCTGCTGATGTAACTGACGGCACATTGGTGGCAGAAATTGAACACGATCTGTGCGACGCAATTTGACAACAGATTGTCGGCAGAAACCGAGCAGGATCTGTGCAATGAAATTTGATGTCAAATTATCGGCAGAAATCGAGTAAAGCCTGCAGATATAACTGATGGCAAATTGATAGCAGAAATTTAACAGGATCTGTGAGGCGCAATTTGATAGCAAATTGATAACAAAAATCGAGCAGGATCTGCGCACACAATCTCTGATAGCAGATTGACGGCAGAAACGGAACAGAGTTTGCATGATTCGATAGTTCCTTCACTTACCGCTACGTGAGCTGTACTTTCTCGTAATCTAATTTCTGTCAGAAATATATATAAAGTCCCGAATATGAAGAAAAGATTAAAAATATAGTAATTATCATTTTAATTTCTATCACTTTAATTTCTGATATCTGATACAAGCAGATGAGAATATTAAACTGATTGGAATCAATATGATAAATGGAAAATTATTCATGTACTGCCTATTTGAGGCATAAAGCAAGAATTTAATTCTAAATAAATTACATCTCCAGTTTTACAAGTTACATTTACTTTTATCATTTACTTTATTATTAATTAAATTAAATTAAATTAAATTAGTCCTTCGCTATATGAGATATAACTACGATATAACATATATTACATTAACATATATTACGATATAACATATGACATATATGTCATTTTAGAAGAAAATTGTAATTAACTTGCCGATAATATTCTTATTTAGCACTTGTAATAATCAATTTTGTTGCATTTATATAATATTAATAAAAGTAAGCGCAAATCTTGTGCAGTTTCTGCTGTCAATTTGCCATCAGGTTGCATGCGCAGATTCTGCTCGGTTTCTGCTGGCAATCTAACATCAAATTGCATCGCGCAGATCCTGCTCGGCTTCTGTTGTAAATTTGCCATCAGATTGCGTGCACAGATTCTGCTCGGGTTCTGCCGACAACCTGTTGTCAGATCATGTTTTACAGATTCTGCTGACAATATGTTGTCAGGTTAGGTTTTACAGACTCTGTCGCCAAAACAAAAGCTTAATGCGGACACAGATGGCTACGGTTCTGATATGGAAATCTGATCGAATTTGCTGTCAATCTGCTGCCAACCTGCTAACATTTTGCTTACTGGGTATATAGTACAAATTATTCAACATATTGTGTAGTTTATTACGATGCTTGTTACTTTCATGACGTTGTTACTTTTGTCCCCGGTCTCCCCTACTAGTAGAACTTTATATATTTTTAATGTTAAAAATAATTACAAAGAGCTGTATAAATACTAAATTATATGAGTATTTTATAGAAGAATAAGTATATATACAAAAGATTACACCACAATATTACAAATACTACTTATTAAAATTTAAAGAAAAATATCACTTATGCAAAGTTGTATGCACATCTTCAATATTCATTTCTATAATTGGGAAACCGTTTACCTCTGCTTTTATATCAAATAAAAATAGATTCGAAGATTATCTAATTCTTAATTGAAGTTTCTTTATAAACTATGATGTATTTCGTGAAATATACCTCTATTTAAGTCTTCATTTTCCTCATTGTCAATTTTTTCATTGTCGAAGTCGAATCCTTCATTTTCGTTGTTATTGATTCCTTCATTGTTGTCATAATCCAATCCTCCATTTTCCTTTTCATTATCACTTTCTGGATTATAGTCAAGAGCATTACTATTCATTTCTATTTCTTCATCTTCACTATTTTCATGAAAAATTTTTATCAAAAATGGATGACGCTTTAAAGATGGAGGAATATTACTAAATGACTTATTTTTGCCGAGGTATAAGGTTTTCTTCTTCTGGAAGATTAAAAATAAACATCTATTTATATATATAAATACAGAATACAAATAAATAAATAAATACATATAATATATACATATACATAATATATACATATATATGTATATTATTATATATCTGTTTTTAGGACTATTTTTTTCTTCTTAACAATAAACCAAGCCATATTTTCTTAAACTTTTTTGTTTAGAAATTACTTAAAAGTCACTTATATATACATACACAGTTATACACACACACACACACACACACACACAGATTAAGAGAATTATTTAGGAAGAAACCCTATATATAAACAGATGTTCTAAATTGATACATTTCGTAAAAATATTTTTAAAAGTAAATAAGTATCAATATGCACATCTTTGGCAAATTTAAAAATGTTTCATCGGTTTTGAAAAATGATTCTTAATATTATTATGTGTGTGTGTATGCATATTACATTTAAATAAAATATCTTTAAGCATTTTTTCCACATTTTTAAAGTACTCACATGCTTTATGTTAGATTCTGTATTCGGTACTGATTCAGAATTCGTTTCTTTTGAATTTCAACATTTATAGCTCGATTTTCAAGTACTTTATAAGTTGACGGAGGATGTTGAATTATTTTAAATTTTTTGGAACTACTTGCTACATAATATAATATAAAATTATATTTTGTATAAATAAATTTATGCCTTATTTAATATATAAATTTATTTATTATTTTACATTATATTATTTTTTTAATATATTTTCATATATTTTCTATTACTTTATTTAATTTATGTAATAGTATTCAAAACTTACCGTTGCTATGCGTGTCATTATCAGAATCGCCATAAAATGTTTTTGGCGTTATGAGACGTTTGGTAGGCAATGTTTGGACTTCATTTAAAGCAGCTAAATGTCATCTGAGGTAGAAATATCAATACATGACTTCTCTGCTTCTCGAGGCTTGTAAGATGAATCATAAGGTCCCAAAATTTTATGATAATTATATACTTTCCAATCATTTCCAGGATTGATTTTTTTCTTTATTCCATTAGTTACATTACATTTCGATGCAGGACATGTAAATGTTTTTTCCTTGAAGTTTACCCAACAGTGAGGAACGACTTGACAAAATTGATCCCAAAATACGATGTTATACATCTGAAATAATAAATAATGATTAAGTTACAGTAAGTATTCAAAAGAATAAATAGAAGCAGTATTTTTATACAAAATCATAGTTATGGTTACAACTTTTAATAATAAAATTTAATTGCAAATTAAATTATATAATATCGTTTTTATTACATATTTATTATTATTTATTTATTGTTCTTAATCCGTGTCTTACGGCTTTGGATGGACTTCCAGTCTTACAAAGCTTTACAAGTTTTGTATTCATTTACAGAATCTTATAACGTATAACGTATAACAGTGCTGGGATTTAGTTGCAACTTTCGGCCGGATTTCTTGACTCACGCCTACTGCTCCCCCCTTACCGCTCGCGCCTTAGCGACCGCGCCACCGAACGTTCATAACTAAGGAGCGCTCAGGAGCGTACGCGTCACGAATGTAATGTGACATAGGCCATGTGGCAATCTATCTGTCTAAATTCTTTTTATTGTTTATTAATAATAAAAATAATTATTCCATTATTAATTACGCACATATTCTAACAATTTAAAACAATTCAAAATATCAATAATTAAAATACATATTAACAAAATTTAAAATATTAACAAATAGTAACAATTTAAAATATTTGTGTTTTATTCAAAACTTTTAACGCGCTGTTAAGAACATATCAATTTACGTGTAAATATTATTTATTTTTACAACATATATTAAAATATGCATATAAGTATAAATAAATATATTTAAATATATTTCGATTAAAAGAAGGCACGTCTATTATATGTATAATTATATATGAAAAAATTTTAATTTTAATTTTAATATTAAAAATTATATATAATAATATAATAAGGGGACAATAGATTTCCACATCACCCATGAGGTACTATCGTTGATGCGTTTTTTTTAAAGTGGTTTCCCCAGTAGGCCTATTCCACTAGAGAGGACAACAACAAATAATAATACATGTGGGAAGGAAAATTTTATAGACGTTAATACGAAGTTAATAAGTAATGCAAAAGATAGTAATATAAAAACATAGAATATTTGTAGAAATATTAATTTGATTTTCTAGGCCGTTTATAAGAATTTACAAGAGACGAAATATCGATGGGAATATTAGAAGAACTGGTTCGCATTAGCGAAGATAAAGATGAATCACTCAAGCACGAACGTTTGTCAGTTTTTATATATTTTAATTTTGAAAAGGAGCATTCACATGAATATGTGGATCCAAACATTGAAAAAATTCGGAGGCTAAAATTAATAAGTCTTGGATAATTTGATCTGTCTAAAATTTTAAAAAAGTCTATCCCTTTTTCTGACCGCGTTTTGAGAATTAAATTATTTTGCAAATCGCAAAGTTCTTCTTGAAACTCTAAATTTTGTTCCTCAATTTTAACCGTAAAAGGATTTTCAAAAAGAATTAGATCTTTTCTAAGTGTTTCGAAATCACGGAAACGCGTATCAAACTGAGCTATTAATGACTCGACTAAATGGAGATGTTTCTTAAAGTCACAATCTTTGCCATGTTCTGTAAAAAGAATTTGGCAAGAGGGATAAAAATGAAAGATATCGCTTTCTATATGATTTTTGAATAATACTAATTTCCTACGGAATGAGTCAATATGACTTACTAATTGAGAAATTGTTTGATTTGCCTTTTGCAGCTTTAGATTTAAATTATTTAAATGGGAAGTTAAGTCGGTGATAAAGGCAAGTTCAGAAAGAAAATCTAAATCTTCAAAAAGGGTATAAAATCGTTACATTTTGCTAGAGACATTTCTTGCAAGAAAATGAAGATTTCTTTTCTTAGCTCAAAAAATTTTTCTAAACATCTTCCGGCACTAAGCCACCGAACCTCACAATATAAAGGTATATCTTTATAAATAGCATTATGTTCTTCTAGAAAAGATTGAAATTTTCTATGAGTGAGGGATTTATTACCGCCTTTAATTACATTAATAATTTTAGAGATAGTTTGCATTGCGGTACACAGTTTAATTGCTTTTCCACATAATGCTTCTTGATGTATGATACAATGAATAATAGGAAACTTTAAATCTCGCTGCTTTATTTGGCTGAAGAATCCAATTTTCGAACCTGTCATCGCCTTTGCGCCGTCAGTTACGATAGCGGAACATTTGGAAAAATCGATGTTAAATTTTTTTAATGTTTGTTCTACAGCTTTGAAAATATCTATACCCGTTGTTGTATCGTGCAATGGTACGAAATCTAAGAGCTCCTCGACACATGAGAAATCGTTTTGTACGATTCGAGCAAAAATACTCAATTGACTCACGTGTCGATTATCGGTGCTTTCATCGAGACATAACGAGAAATATGCGCACGTTGCCAATAAATATTTCAATTTTTCTTCTAGGGAAGACGCGATATGAGTAATTCTCGATGCTGTCTTTTTACTCAGTGGAATACTTGAAGCTTCTGAAAGAGTTAGTGAATTTCCGAATGATTTTACAGCTTCGATAAGACATTCTTTTACAAATTCACCTTCAGCGTTGAACGCGTGGATCATATCAACGAGGTTATCAAATTCCAACGGTTTTTCTTTTATATACCCACTTTTATACCATGAGTATTTAATGAGATTTTGAAATCGAGGAGAAGCAAACTGATTGTGTATTAGCGATTGCAGTTTAATGACGTTATTTCGATGGTGCAAATTTATGTCATATTGATAGTTGTGTAAAATGACATTATCTGAAAAATACCTAATAAAATTCTTCCAAGGTCGAAAGAAAAAGACATCTAAGAGAATCATCCCCGTTGTACCAGCAGGAATGGTTTTAATTACAACGGATTTTCCAGACGTTGATAAAGTATTAAGCATTTGTGAATTCTGTCCACTCCAAGAATCTAACAATAGAATACTTTCATTGTTAGTTGATGGCAGGAAAATCTCTGTAAACCATTCTTGGACTAGGTTTGACGTTAATTTACCTGATTTAGAGGCAAGTACATGGACATTTTCAGGAATGAATAAATTCTTTTTTATTCTCGGGCCGAATATACCATCTTTTTCTTGGAGTACAATTAACAACGGAGATAATAAAGTACCATTAGCAGAAATAAGAGGTTGAATCGTGTAACTGTGAGTCATCGAATTTAAAGATTGCGCCAGTGCTTCGATTTTTAGTTCTCCTTTAAATGACAGAGTGCGCCCAGTATGCATCTCCAAATTAAATCCAAACTGATCAGTATTAAATATATTACATTCTCCTACTTCTGAAATAAGTCTGCTTATATCATCAACGAATTCTGTAGCTTGTTCTTTAAGTTTAACTTGATCAACTACAGATTTTTGCGTTATAAACTTATTAACTTTTCTTGACACAATCTTGTACTTTGTTTTAAAAGTGTGAAGCCATTTCGATGATGCTGTGAATGAATCAGGGGAAAGTGAAAAGTTATCTCGAGCTTTTAAAGCCCATCTACGAATATCAACATCGTGAATCGTTATTGACTTTTCAACCGCTTCTTGAAATTGGGATATAACATATTCAGAAATTTTCTTCAATTTCTCATTCCTAGTTCCACCTTTTTCAAGTTGAGCTTCCCAACGATATAACTGACGCTTTGATTTTAATCGCTTAAATTTACTTTGAACGTTTTCAAATTTCACTTTTCTTTTTTTTCCTGATTTCCAATATTCAATGACTTTTCGTTTATATTCATCATCAACTTCATCAACTTTGGAAGAGTCTAACTGTAAGTCAGAAGATGTTTCATCCTCAAAATCAGAAATGTCGTCATCTTTGATTAAAATAGGACCTTGAATATCATTTTGATCGTCAAAAATTAAGGTTTCATGTGTTTCTACAAAAAAGGCATCATTCATTGAATCTTTTATTAGAGTTTCTAATTGAAAACTAAAAGTCCTCTCATCGTCGTTTACAGCAGATTCCAAATTATACTGCGGTTGATCAAACGCTTCTTGCAAAAGCCGTATAATATTTTTTGGATTCATAGCGGACAGTGATACCGAACGGCGTAGAATTTCCTTTTCCATCAATGACGTCGCGCCGCTACAGATCTCGGCCCCCCACCATTCGGCCGCGCGGAGGCTATACAAGCAAACACGGCGTGTCCGTCTGATGTGAATTCTCTCCGCGCTACCGTCTCGTTTTACTTTTCCCTGCTTTTCCACGAAAGACGGTTCTGCTTAATTTTTTTTTGTTTCATTATACATGTCTTTGCACTATAACCACAATTTTGTTATAAACAATTAATATTTTTAACATGTTTAATTCACTTCACATAACTAACAATAAATGTCAAAAGTTGATTTTATTGTATTTTGAAAGTCGCATGTCGAGTTACTGTCTATTCAAGTAATTTTTTGAGTTTTCGTCCGCCATATTGGATCCGCCATATTGAATTTTGAAAATCTGAATTCAGATTCGGATTCAGCGACTTCAAAAACCAATATATTAAAAAGATCGAACAGTTCAAAAATATAATTTCACAAGGTGTTTCATGCGCAATGTCAAACGAGCGCGGCAATATAGGGGTTGTTTACCCCCCAAATATTTATATATATATAAAAAAAAAATACGTGTTCCTTAATTAGCTTTCCTTTTGAAGTTTTAATAGATTTCGCTTCGATTAGATCAAAACTGATTTTTTGCAGCAAAAAATTGGTCACTTTAGGGGTAGTTGACCCCCTAATTTTCACTCCCCCTCCAACATATCGATTTTCGTCTTCTATCAAAAGATACTTTCATACCAAAAATCATTAAAATCGCTTCACTGATCTCAAAGATATCGCAATTTTTCCATTTTACCCCCTATTTTGGGGGGGTCGTTTCACCCCCTAAATATGTTTTTCCGCCGCTAAAAAAAAATACGTGTCCCTTAGTTTTTCATGTATTATAATATATCCAAATTTCAGAAAAATCGGAGAGTGACACTTCCGTAGGTTTACTTGTAAGTGCATATAATCCAACGGGATATGAGTTATCATTCCAAAATTCGGTATATTTTGAAAGATAGCTGGATGTTCTCTGATTTAATTCCGCGGCTGCCGTCGGATAGATTTTTTAAATTCGTCGAAGAAGGATGAGGACGAGAGAACCGGACGGATGGAATAGACTCTTGTATCTTTTGAAATATACTTTTAATGATCACAGATTATTGGACTTTCTTATTCCGCTATTCGGAGGCGAGAGAGACCCGTGCGACTTCGCTCACGCGTTATATGAGCGCCGCCAGCTTTCACTGCCACCCGTTACATGTTGGCGGCGGCAGTTACCGGCTTTTAAATTAACGCCATCTATAAGTAACGTACGGATTTACAGCTTCGGCCATCTTGGCCTTACGCACCGTCTCGGTGCGTCGGTTGGTTCCTACCTTACCGACTACATATTTTATATTTTTAACGTTATTTACATTAATAGTTAACGTCGCAATAAGTCAGAGTGACAGTTATTATAATACTGGTGAGTGCTCTCAGTGTCTTATAAAGGTAATTTGCACGTTTCTTTGGCCTTAAAGCGTATATAGTGTCATATTTAAACTAATTTAACAATAATCTCTTAGAATAATTGTAGATTTATGCCTTATTACTAACTTATTACTATACTTATTTTAGTCATTTCTAGAGTCCTTTAGCCTGACCCACGGCTTAATCCGATCCGCGGAAAGGATTGTGTCCAATGGTCTGGCTGTCAAATTGAAGCCAGGGATGTCACGAATGACATACCGATTATTTCCCAGGCTTTTTGCAACTAGGTAAGGACCTTTATAATTCGGCTTTAATTTAGTGTTCTTGCCGGGTATATTACGTGTATCTCTAATTAATACATAGTCGCCTTCTTTGTACATTGTTGGCTTAATGCTACGCAGGTCTTGATAATTTTTGTTATAATTCCTTATCGCATCTGTTGCCTGAAGGGCTTTATCTCTATATTCTTCTCTTTCTTTTTCTAGATCAGAATCAACGTTAGCAAGAATCTGAGTAAATTGAGTGAAGACTGAATCGGTGTGGCTTCGCTGATCAAAACCTAAGAGGAGTTTTGCTGGACTCGTCTTAACACTTGAGTGGTAAGTATTATTTATTATATATTGTAACGTTCCTAAATGTTGATTCCAATCAGAGGATGTGTGTAACAGCTTCGTGAGAGAAGTTTTGATAAACCTATTGACTCGCTCCACTATACCATTTGCCCAAGGTGCCGCTACTGCTACTTTTCTGTGTTTTATATGATTACTATTGATAAAATCAGCAAATTCATGTGACGTGTAAGCCGTGCCTCTATCTGTTATTAATTCTATCGGTTTTCCAAAAATATTGAACATTTTTTCCATATGTGATATAACTTCTTTAGAGCTTGTCGACTTTGTTGCAAATAACCACGTCAATCTGGTAAAAGCATCTACTATAACTAATATATGTTTGAAATTTTCAAGAGTATCTTGTAGCGGTCCAAAATGATCAGCGTGCAGTATCTGCATCGGAGAGCTGGGCAATGGATACAGAGCAGTCTCTCTCTCGAATCTGTTTGTCGCATTATTAGCCATAAGACAGGTGAGACAATTTTCTATATAATCATACGTTTTTTTCCGCATAGAAGGGAACCAATAACTTTGTTTTATGCCTAATAATGTTTTTTCCGCGCCACAATGTGCCATGTCATCGTGATGAGCCCGCAAAATGCTCATTATCATCGATTCAGGCACTACAAATTTCATATGTTCGTTTTCACGTCGATATACTAATCCATCTATTAAGTTAAATCGATCGTTATCTCGCATTTCTAATTCTTTTGCTATTTCGTGTATTCTAGGGTCAGCCAATTGACGGAACTCCAACTCGCGCTCGAGAGAAAGCTCATTTACGTATGCAACGCTACGGCTGAGTGCATCCACGTGAGACATGCGTGAACCAGGCCGGTGAGTTATATTAAACGTATAATTTTGTAGCGCGAGAGTCCATCTCGCTATTCTCGGATTAAGATTCGCCTTTTTTACCGCATATACAATTGCATTACAATCCGTTATTATTGTAAAGTTTAGACCATAAAAATATAAATGGAATCTTCCAATAGCTCGCACAACGGCTAACATTTCCAATTCATAGCTATGATAATTTCTTTCAGCGCTGTTCGTGGTCTGGCTGAAATACGCAACTGGGGCCCAGGACTGGTCATCCTGTCTCTGAAGTAAGATCGCACCGAGGCCCGTACTACAGGCGTCTGTGTGCAGCTGCGTTTCTGCTGCAGGATTATACAGGCGTAACACCGGCGTCGAGGTGAGTTTCGTTTTTAATTGATTGAAAGATTCGATACACGCGTTGTCAAATTCAAATTTTACATTTTTTTAAAAGGTTTTGAAGCGGTTGTGCTATCCCCGCGTAATTATTAATAAATCTCCGGAAATAATTTACGAGACCGAGAAATTTTTGCAATTGAAGCCGATCTTCTGGTTGTTTGTAATTTTTTACGGCTTCCGTGTGCCGCGAGCTTAACGTAAGTCCGTCTTTCGAAATAATATAACCGAGGAATTCTATCTTTTCTCTAAGAAATTTGCATTTAGGTAAGTTAAACGCGAATCCGTATTTCTTAAGAACGAGCATAATTTCTTTTATTGTTTTTAAATTTTCTTCAACGGTTTTTGACGGAATTAATACATCATCGATATACAGAATTACTTTATCCTCCCGGATGAATGAATTTAGAATTTGTATCAATCTTTTCTGAAATTCGGCCGGTGCTTCACAATAATCGAACGGAAGTCTTTTATATTCGAATTGTCCGTCGGGAGTCGCGAACGAAAAATATTTCATCGAGTCTTCATGTACTTTTATTTGATGAAAGCTATCTTTTAGTTACAAAAATTAATAAATATAAGACTCGAAATATAAAATTAAACAAAACAGTTATAATGGCAATACGAGTCGAGTGTCGATGTTATAACACATTTATTTATAATACAATCAAATAAATATTGATATTAAAGCATACAAAGAGAGGATAGCGAACGTTTCGACCCTATTTTTGGGTCATCTTCAGCGCGAAAGTATATAATAAAAGATAATATAATGAAAAAATATAATAACAAAGTGTTTTATATCGGAGTCTGTTACAAAGGGTGCTGTCTAAAGCGATAATAAATGTCTCGGTATCTCATTATCTTGACGATGCCTACGTAAAAACAAAGGACAAAAGTAAAATAAGTTAAATAAATAATGTAATTAATATGAACAAAGAAAGAAAAAGTACTAAATTAAACATGAAATTACGAGATTGAAATGTTAATTTATTAAAAATGATCTAAATATAAACTGAACATAAAGTCAAAGAAATAAAATAAATAAGTTATAAATAAGTTAAATAAATAATATGACTAATATGAACATAGAAAGAAAAAAGTACTAAGAATTAAACATGAAAATTACGAGATTGAAATTATTTTAATGTCAATTTATTAAAAATGATCTAAATAAACTGAACATATAGTCAAGAAATAAAAATTAAAAGGTTAAAAAGATAAGAAGTTAAAACTACGGAAATAAGACTTACTTCCAGGCATCGAAGATAATGACGCGCCGAGGAGATGAATAGAGACAACTTAACATCTCCGAAGACAAAGATCGACTCGTCTTTAACGGATAAATGTGACTTATATATAAACGGTAAAGAGAGTCAAATAATGTATAAATGTACACATACGCAAAGTCGCAGACCTATTTGTTATGCTAGAAACTGTGTTAAATTTTTGGCAAGTTGTTGACAGTATTTAAATAAATATCTGGTAAACGTTCAGTATCCGTTTGCAAATTGAGACCATTTTTTTGCCTCTTGATATATAGCATTTCGGAGATCAATCTTTTACTCAAATATGGTTCTCGATCCAAAACCTGAACGCCATCCCAATCAAAAGTATGATCAAAACCAACCCTGTGATTCGTGATGACTGATTGAGAATTAGTGTTATGTCTAATGTGGCTGCGATGTTCGTTGATTCTGGTATGCAGTTGTCTGCAAGTTTGTCCAACGTAGGACGCATCGCAATCCATGCAGTTCAATTTGTATATGACGTTCAAAGAATTGGAGGTAGGAAGAGGATCCTTATGAGCCCTGATGAAGTTTTTCATTTTATTGATACTGTAATATGAGAGTCGAACATCCAAATCCTTAACGATATGTTTAAAACGCCCGGAGATTGAAGGAACGTATGGTATCGTGAAATAAGTAATGTGATCATTTGTGTTTATGACCTGGGTATTATTCACTAAGGAATTTGGTTTGAAAAGGTGTTTCTTAAGGCGGTCAACACATGTGTGGAAAATAAAATTTAAAGGGTATCCATTGCTTAAAAGGATGTTGATAGCCAATTTAATATTCTTACAATGGAAAACAGGGTGAGACAAGCGGAAAACCTTGTCTATTAAACCAATTACTGTGCCTCTTTTTTGGCAGAGAGGATGTTGAGATAAGAAGTGTAGGTATCTCCCGGAAAAGGTATCTTTACGGTACCAGTCAAAAATTATAAAATTATTGTCGGAAATTAAAGTCACATCTAAAAAGTTAATTTTATTGTCTACAGCAATTTTCATTGTGAATTGTAGACGAGGATGGAAAGAATTGAAAGTGTCCAGAGTATCTTTAAAAAAAGAAGGAGGAATGGCTAACAGAACATCATCAACATACCTTAAATAAAAGGGGGGAGTAAATTTTAAGGAAAGAAGTGCTTTGTTTTCCAAATCCTGCAACACTATGTCAGCTACAATAGGAGACAAGGGGGAGCCCATCGGCGTGCCAAAGGATTGCTTGTAAGTGATGTCGTTAAAGGTGAAAAAGGATGAATCCAACACAAACTTAACTGCTAAAAGGAATTCATTGCATGGTATGTCACAGTTTGGCGAGATATTACTCCATCTGGAAGAAACGCTGTCAATAATCAGATCTGTTGGCACGTTGGTAAAAAGAGAAATTACATCCAGCGAAACTAATCTGAATTTGTTGTCGAGGTATGTATTAGACAGTTTTTTAACCACATCACAACTGTTGGAGACATGGCTGTGAGAAACCGGAAAACTCTTAATCATGATCTTATGTAAATATGTGGCTAAAAAGTACAAAGGACTGTTTATGGATGAAACAATTATTCTAAATGGACAGTTCGGTTTGTGGATTTTGGGTAAACCGTAAGCTCTCGGTAAAATACCATCACTGTAATAAAGTGACTTGTAAGTGGAAGCTGAGATGAAATTCGACTTCCTCCATCTCGTTAAAATTTCACGTAAACTATTTGTTAACTTCTTGACAGGGCTTCTTCCAACCACCATGTACGTGTCAGTGTCCATCAAAAGATTTTCGACTTCTCTAACATATTTGTCTTTGTCTAAAGCAACTGTGACATTACCTTTGTCTGCACGAGTCAAAATTAGGTTTTTGTTGCTGTTAAGAAACTTTTTCGTAGCTAATGTAAGTCTATTCAGGGTCTCATCAAGTTCGTCTCTGTTAACTGAGTAAGAAGGTAAATTGTTGATAGTGTTCAACGATCGATTCCGAATAGCTGATTGACTGACCGCAGGAAGTTTTCTTATGTTATTTTCAAAACTCTTGATGAACTCCATTGTTAGCATGTCATTGTTCTGTGTAGGAAGACTGAAATTCTCGCCCAGCTGTAACAAGGATTGTATATTCTTCGGGATGGTAATGGACGATAAATTAACAAACCATTTTTT
This sequence comes from Camponotus vicinus, assembly GCF_025532165.1. NCBI lineage: Eukaryota > Metazoa > Arthropoda > Insecta > Hymenoptera > Formicidae > Camponotus > Camponotus vicinus. Next base: position 14,743,748 of record NW_028141946.1, read on the forward strand.
GTTAATGTCACAAAGGGAATAGTGATTGTTGATAAACGACCCAGAATCAACTTTGATCTCAATAATGTCATCGGAATGAAGGGCCGGTTCCGGAGATTTAAAGGAGAACTTCATATTATTTAGGTTTCCAAAATTCCCAGACGTAAAAGAAAAACCACAAAAATAATGTATGGAATCTAACTTTTGGAGAAAGGCATTACGCCTAGATCGTAGAGAGGCAAATTTCTTGTTGAGTCTCTCTCGTTGGTTACAAAAAAAGGAAAACAATGGTCCCGCTTGTTTAGAAAAGAAAGAATTGCAAACGGACACAGGAACGCGAGAATACATAGCCTTAGAGATTTTGTAAATCTGAGTGCGCGCGAATCCAGATAAAGAAAAAAAGTCATTAATTTCAATACGCAATAGTTTTTTTGTAAACGCATGTTTGAAGAGTTTAAATTTATTAACAGATCTAGGATATGTGAAATTTTTAAACGTCTTAAAGCAGTTATCTATGTGTGGCGGAGTGACATTATACATAATACAATTACGCAAAAACTCAATCTTGACCTTACAGTTAATAATTAATTTCTGATATTTAATCCATTTCTTAAAGGACAAGACCGCTTCATCACCAAACGTAAATTTAATACTATTGAAGAACGAGTAGGAACGCATTATTGCAGCCAGCGTTTAAATTACAAAAATTAATAAATATAAGACTCGAAATATAAAATTAAACAAAACAGTTATAATGGCAATACGAGTCGAGTGTCGATGTTATAACACATTTATTTATAATACAATCAAATAAATATTGATATTAAAGCATACAAAGAGAGGATAGCGAACGTTTCGACCCTATTTTTGGGTCATCTTCAGCGCGAAAGTATATAATAAAAGATAATATAATGAAAAAATATAATAACAAAGTGTTTTATATCGGAGTCTGTTACAAAGGGTGCTGTCTAAAGCGATAATAAATGTCTCGGTATCTCATTATCTTGACGATGCCTACGTAAAAACAAAGGACAAAAGTAAAATAAGTTAAATAAATAATGTAATTAATATGAACAAAGAAAGAAAAAGTACTAAATTAAACATGAAATTACGAGATTGAAATGTTAATTTATTAAAAATGATCTAAATATAAACTGAACATAAAGTCAAAGAAATAAAATAAATAAGTTATAAATAAGTTAAATAAATAATATGACTAATATGAACATAGAAAGAAAAAAGTACTAAGAATTAAACATGAAAATTACGAGATTGAAATTATTTTAATGTCAATTTATTAAAAATGATCTAAATAAACTGAACATATAGTCAATCTATCTTTTAAGTCTAACAAAGAAAATACTTTATTGTCCCCGAGTCTCGCGAGACATTCTTCAATTACGGGGAATGGATATTTTTGTTTTATAACTTTATTATTTAATGGTCGTAAATCGACACACAGTCTCATGCTACCGTCTTTTTTCCTTACAGGGACGACCCTTGCGCAATACGAGGATACGCTTGGCCGGATGATATCCCGTTGGAGAAGATCGTCGGTATATTTTTCGCATCTGAAGACGTTCGGTGTGCGCGAATCTCCGGGGAGCGTACGCGTACAAGGACTCGTCTTTGAGCCTGACCTTCACGCAATAGTCATCTTCTACCGGTATGATCTCTTTATTTTCTATTTCGCGTATCAATGTTTTCAATCGCTTTTCTGTATCATATCCGAAGTCTGTCTCTATCATATCCGAATCTGTTGTAAGGTTATCAATTGTTTGTTCTAGGCTATTATTTCGCTCCTCAACACAAAGAGGCAAGTAGGCAAACAGTTCGACCGTGTTTTTTTGCCCTTGAGCTGAAGGCTTCAATATCAAAGTAAGATTTTCGTTTATGAAAAAGTCGCGACCTATAATCAAATCAGCGCTAAAAGAATCGTTTTTTAATACAAAGAAAGATATCAAAAATTCAATTCCTGGTATCGCTCGCAATGTATATGAACTTTAACGGTTCCGCAAATTTCTAACGCTCGATCGCTCAAATTTTTTAACACTCTATTTGTCGAGTTTAACTTTACGCGCACCGGCTTTACATAATTACTGAATATCTTAAATTTCATGAAAGAAACGAGACTACCGGTATCAACTAACGCCGTTAATTGTCTGCGTTTGCCCAACAGACTATCGACGTCGATCACAGGGTCTTCGATGACGAGCCGGCGAGGACCCTCCTGGACGACTGCCACCACGTCCGCCGAGGAACACTCCTCCGAGACTCTAGCCGCCACCGCCGACGTTGCCGTCTGTTTCTGTCTTTCCCGTCTTTCTTCTTGAGAACAATCGAAGCGTCGATGTCCCTTCTCTTTACAATAAAAACAAATTATCTCACCTTTGCATTCTTTATGGCCGTGACCCTTCTTCCCGCAATTCCTGCAGGCTCCATCCTTGGGCTTGGCCATCGAGTTCGTCGCCGTCGGCTTCCTGTCTTGCTCCGTGACGCCTTGCGTGATTCGCCTTATGTGCTCCATGAAGGTGTCCACCGTCATTGCGTTTAAGGATAACGCCGTGCCGCGCAGCGAGGACTGTGCGATGCCGCCAATCAACAGGTGGATTTTATCTTTCTCCGTCAAGTCCACCCGATGCATGAGCGCCAATTTGTCTATGGCGTACTCATCGTAGGTCTCCTTGGCTAGTAACCATTTTCTACCTTCAATCTTCTGCATGACCTTGAAGAATGGCACCTTCTGATCAAATACTTTGACCAGCTCGTCGCGGAGACCCGTCCACGACTCGATCGCCGCTCCGCCCTGGATGTCGAACCATCTCCGGGCAGATCTAGATAGCTTGCTGGAGGCTGCTAGCAACGTAACGCCGTCGCCAACTCCGTGCACCTGGACGATCTTCTCTATTCTGCGGACCCAGGCTCGCACATTTTCGTCCTTCTTTCCGGAAAACTCCGGTATCTGGGAGGCCAACGCCTGAATCGCGCCGCCCGTCGACCACGCTGACGCCCTGGCAGGGGCTGCCTCCTGGCTCGAGATCGATCTCTCCGAAAAGCCAGACGGCCCCGGAACTGGATTCTCACGTTCTGAAGCGCCGTTCATCGCCGGCGCGCCCGTGGTCCTCTGTGTCGTGAGGACTTCCAGTAGCTAGCCGAACTGCCGCTGCTGCTCCTGGAAGCAGCGCCTTTGCTCCTCTCGTTCCTCGTCCTGCCGTCGGATAACGTTCTGCAGCGCGTTAACCATCTGGCGGAGGACATCGGACTGCTCCGGCGAATCCGCTCGTCTCGAAAGGCCTGCTCCGTCTCCGGTGTCCTCTTGACCCGGAGTTGGCCCCAACAGATCTGCGACAGGGCCATTGTCCTCGAGATGAGAAATGATCGTCTCGATCAGATCGATCTTTCTCCCCGTCGTTGGAAGGCGGTACCTGGCTGCTTCCTGTCGCAGTTGCTCGACCGTGAGCCTCTCTAATGCTGCTCGATCCATTTTTATCTGTCACGTGCTCCGTATTAACACGCTCGTTTTTTCTCTACACAGGTATCCTGACTTTGACCTTGGCCTGCGTCCGTACAAGGATTCCACCAACCGGTGATCCCACTTCTGATGTTGAAAGATAGCTGGATGTTCTCTGATTTAATTCCGCGGCTGCCGTTGGATAGATTTTTTAAATTCGTCGAAGAAGGATGAGGACGAGAGAACCGAACGGATGGAATAGACTCTTGTATCTTTTGAAATATACTTTTAATGATCACAGATTATTGGACTTTCTTATTCCGCTATTCGGAGGCGAGAGAGACTTCGTGCGACTTCGCTCACGCGTTATATGAGCGCCGCCAGCTTTCACTGCCACCCGTTACATGTTGGCGGCGGCAGTTACCGGCTTTTAAATTAACGCCATCTATAAGTAACGTACGGATTTACAATTTGATAAAATACTCCATCCAATATGATGCTCTATTTGTCTTTGTTGAAGGAAACTTTCATTTGTCCGTTTATGACAATTTATATCAGGGAAATACATTCTACCGTCAATATAATTGCCTTCAGTTGTACATTTAACACAACTAAAATAACCTGTATGTCCTTTTGTGACAGTTACAAAAGATTCTGCGGGTGCATCAGCAATTAATGAATATATATACACAGATATATGTTTTCCTCTATAGTAAAGTCCTTCAGTAACAAGAATTTTTGCCTCATCCACAAAATCTTGCAAAAATTCGTTACAATTGTCTGGTTTCTTTGAACCAAAATAACAGCCAATAAGAAAAATGTCGTCAAGATTGGATATTATCGAGCCTAAAATAGGCCACAATTGATTAGTAGAAGAATTTGAAATTGGTAGTCCATCTATGCTTATTTGCACTTCAACTAAATCAATGTTATTTTGATTTTTTTGTAGAAATGCAATTATTCCAGATCTTAAGGGGATCCTAAAGTCCACTTTTTTACCGACTAGATGCGAAGAATCAGTTCGATCATAAATCTTTTTATTGGCTACACAGATCGATAAATCCTTTTCCACAATTAAAGTACTAAGAATAACGAAGTGCGGGCCCTATATCTTCATGCAAAAAACCAAGAAAAGTTACTTATAATTGTGTTAATTACAGTCGTGTTACCGACTTCTTGCATCACGTCGTAACAATATTGCTTTAATATATAAGTTTTGCAGTTTGTCTGTGTAAAAGACACAGCGCTCTCACTTGGGATAACATGAAAGAATAATACAGAAGTAATAGAAATGATTTTAGAAGCCTGTATAAAAAGATTTGTAATCGAACTATTTAGTGTACATGCATGCGCGTACGGAATCGATGTCAAAAGAGTAAAACAGAGCAAAATTAATTGACGGATAGTATGATAGATGGAACTGCAATCTGTTATCAAAAGGACAGACAAAATATCGTATTGTCTCTTTCCCTCTTTCATGCGTGTGACAATAATTTATATATACGCATTATTATTATTACATTCCCTCTCGTATTTTTTCTTTCGTTTTCTCGATCATATGCTTATTCTGTCTCTTTCTAATTTCTCGCTCATTATATATCGCTCAGCTTCATGCTTCACACATACACGGTTACACATGTTGCGTTTCTCTCTCTCTCTCTCTTTCTTTCTCTGTCTCTGTTTATTTGCACGATGTGATATTCTTTCATTCGCTCATGTCACTTTTACTTTCTTGGTTCTCGTTTTTCTATATAAAAATAAGTTTTTTATATGTATGCATTTTTATTCTATAATAAATACAAAATATTTGTCACTCTTTCTCTCTGTTTTGTTATAATAAATACACCTATATAATACAATTTATATATATTTTTTACATTTACAATAAGAATAATCTTTATGATAATTGATCACAATTTACAACTATTTACCAAGAATAAAGTTTAGTAAGATCAATTTACATCAAATATGTATATTAATAAAATAACTACTACGAATTAACCTCGACATATGATATAATAATGAAATTTACAAATTTTATTGTAGGAAAATTTTGTTTTCTTGAAAAATATAGACTAGTTCTTATAAATTATAAAAACATACTTATCAGCTACAAGAATCATAAAATTGAATACGCTTATACATGTTTAATAAAACAAGTACATACAAGTTTATTTCAATTATTTATTTCATACAATACAATAATAATAGTCACATGATTCTTATAGCTGATAAGTATGTATTTATAATTTATAAGAACTAGTCTATATTTGTCAAAAAAACAAAATTTTCCTACAATAAAATTTGTAAATTTCATTATTATATCATATGTCGAGGTAACTCGTAGTAGTGATTTTATTAATATACATATTTGATGTAAATTGATTTTACTAAACTTTATTCTTGGTAAACAGATGTAAATTGTGATCAATTATCATAAAGATTATTCTTACTGTAAATGTAAAAAATATATATAAATTCTATTATATAGATGTATTTATTATAACAAAACAGAGAGAAAGAGAGAAAAATATTTCATATTTATTATAGGATAAAAATGCATACATATAAAAAACTATTTTCATATAGAGAAACGAGAATCAAAAAAGTAAAAGTGACATGAGCGAATGAAAGAATATAATACTGAGCAAATAAACAGAGACAGAGAGAGCGAGAGCGAGAGCGAGAGAGCGAGAGAGAGAGAGAGAGAGAGAAAGAGAGAGAGAAACGCACATGTGTAACCGTGTATGTGTGAAGCATGAAGCTAGGCGATATGTAATGAGCGAGAAATTAGAAAGAGACAGAATGAGCATATGATCGAGAAAACGAAAGAAAAAATATAAGAGCGAATGCAATAATAATAATGCGTATATATAAATTATTGTCACACGCATGCAAGAGGGAAAGAAACAATACGATTTTACGAAATCTCTAACAGTTGTTATAGATAAGGAAAAGTCTCCGATTCGAAGCGAGAGTAAGAAGGAGAAAGGAGCAAGCGAGATGACGAGTCATGAAAGAGTTCCGAAGTCTCGCTCGCCAGGCTCGCTTTTTCTTATCTTCATATGTATACATATCAACTTATTGTGGAAAATAAAATTTTTATATTTCGCATTTTTTCGATTTGAAAGTAATTGCAATAGATTAATGAGACTTTTGCGATTAAAATGACATCAAACATGACATAAATCGGATCATTTTTAATCAAATTAATTATTAAATTTTAATTATATATTTAAATAAAAATGATCCGATTTATGTCGTGTTTGGTGTCATTTTAATCGCAAGAATCTCATTAATTCATTGCAATTATTTTCAAATCGAAAAAGTGCGAAATAAAAAATTTAATTTTTACGATATGTAAATCCCTAACAGTTGTTATAGATAAGGAAAGGTCTCCAATTCGAAGCGAGAGCGAGAAGGAGTAAGGAGCAAGCGAGATGACGAGTCATAAAAGAGTTCCGAAGTCTCGCTCGCCAGGATCGCTTTTTCTTATCTTCATAAGTATACATGTCAACTTATTGTGGAAAATAAAATTTTTATGTTTCACATTTTTTCGATTTGAAGATAATTGCAATGGATTAATGAGATTTTTGCAATTAAAATGACACCAAACATGACATAAATCGGATCATTTTTAATTAAATATATAATTAAAATTTAATAATTAATTTGATTAAAAATGATCCAATTTATGTCATGTTTGATGTCATTTTAATCGCAAAAGTCTCATTAATCTATTGCAATTACTTTCAAATCGAAAAAATGCGAAATATAAAAATTTTATTTTCCACAATAAGTTCATACGTATACATACGAAGATAAGAAAAAGGGAGCCTGGCGAGCGAGATTTCGGAACTCTTTCATGTCTCGTCATCTCGCTTGCTCCTTATTCCTTCTCGCTTTCGCTTCGAATCGGAGACCTTTCCTTATCTATAATAACTGTTAGAGATTTAAATATCGTAAAAATTAAAATTTTTATTTCGCACTTTTTCGATTTGAAAATAATTGCAATGAATTAATGAGATTTTTGTGATTAAAATGACACCAAATAGGACATAAATTGGGTAATATTTAAAATTATTTTATTATATATTTGTTGCGCGACAGATACTTGCTGTCGCGCTGCCGGTGCTTATGTACACCGAACAAAAAAACAATGTAAGAACAGTCGACCGTGACGACAGTTACAAGTTACAACGCGTTATAACGTGTCGATTATAATAGTGAAAGTAAAATATATAAAGTGCATATTTATTTATTTTATTATATAGTGTTCATATAATGGTGTGTAAGTATAATGTCAAACGCTTGCCTCTTTATGGTCAAGGATTACATACTTTATATGTACATTTATATATATATATATATATTTATAGTAGTTAGTGCCAGAGACGATTTATTCGTGAGCTAGCTGCTTTTAAAAATATTTGTCTCAGAGGCGATGTATTCGTGTACTGGTTTTTAAATAGTTATTTGTGTAACAAGTGCGGGAAGTTGACAATTGGACACGAGTGCGGAGTGGACGCACGAGCCGAAGGCGAGTGCGATCACCCGCACGAGTGTACAATTGTCAACCCGCACGTGTTACACACACTATTTTATATTACAAGTGCGTCTAAAGTTTAAAGAAGGATTTGGGGGGGGTTCGGGGGGGCTTCGCCCCCCCGAATCGGAAGTGGGCGCAGGCGGGGAGGGGGGTGCAGGGGGGATGGGCAGAGCCCCTCCCCCCGCCTATGATAAAAGCAACGTTTATTAGAGGAGCAAATATATGACAAATATATTTAGTATCGGTCATGATTACTATATCCTGCAAAAGAAAGAAAGCTTTGTATGTTTTTTGTAAGGCATAAAGAAATTAGATTGATATATTTTTTACATTTTTTATATTTTTACATTTTACATTTTTTTTACATTTCAACATTTTTATATCTTTAGATTTTTAACATTTTACGTTTATATATTTTTTTACATTTTAACATTTTGATATTTTTAGATTTTTAACATTTTACGTTTATATATAACAAGTAAAGAAAGTAAAATAAATTAATTTTTTTTTTCAGTGGTTATTGTTATGTTTGAACAGTTTATCAGTATGATTGGATTATTTTTTGTGTCGGATGTAGTTAACATTCTATTGAGACTGTCTATATTTTGTTTATTTGTATGTATAATTGCGGTATTTGTATCTGTAGTGTTAATATTTATAGGTTTTGAGTTTTCTTTATCTTGCATGGGATTGTTGAATGTTGATGAATGTGAAGTTGAAGAGCTGGGATTAATTGATTGTGTAATTTGGTTGTATATTTTTTTTTTGTTATTGATGGAGTCCTCAATGTATCCTTCAGCAACTGTATTGGATTTCCAGCCACCGTGTCGTTTTAATGTTGTTATGTCCGCTCCAGAGTCTGCTAGCAGCGTGGCAGAAGTGCGACGAAAGGTGTGGCCAGTATAAGAATGAGGATCTGCTAATTGTAGATATGATGCGATAATCATTGGAATCTTTCCAAATTTGTTAATTCCAACTGGTTGTTTGGTGCACTTTCCATTTTGATAATTTAGAAAAAATCTTGAGGTATTGATGTTTTTTGGTCTCAAATTTATATATTTTTTAGATATAGTGTAGAATTCATCGGTGATTATGAAAGATCTTGGTTTGTAAGTTTTTGTGGTTGGAATTTTAACCAGGAAGATAGTTTCTTTGTCTTCGATATCATTAAGTTTTATATTGGTGAGTTCCTCTCTTCTGCATGCACCACAAATTCCAAATATCATAGCTACCTGTAAATAATTTAGTATATATGTACACATTGTATAAAATTTTTTATTAATGTAAAAGTTTGTTTGTATTTGATACATTACCTTTATAAGTAAATATTTTTGGTCATCAGCTTCGTTGAGAAATTTTTGAATTTGTTCTGATGTTAATACTTTTGATTTTTTTGGTGTATATCCTTGTGACTGTCTTTTCAGGAACGGAATGAGTCTATCATATTTATTAATATTAATATTATTGTTAATATTTAGAGTCGTTTTGAGCATTGAGTAAGTTGCCCATAAGGTGGATGGCTTGTGAGTTTGTGACATTTCTGCGAGATATGTTAATATTGTGTTTTCCGAGAATGATTTCGTTTTTTTAGTAATTGTCCACTGTATAAACTTGTTATATGTATTTGTATAATTTTCTTTGGATTTTGAAGGTAAGAGATTTTCTATCGTGCTTTTTGCAATTTGTGCTATCTCTGGAGATGTTAGTTGGTCGCTATCGGTTTCTGGTATGATGTTTTTGTCACTCATTTTTTATTTTTTCTTAATAACTTGTTGCAAATTCTTTTTATTTTTTCACTTCACTGTGTATGTTGACTTCACTATGTACGTTTAGTTATTTGGGAAGGTTATGTCCGAGTATCGCTGTGGTAATCTGCGCAGTTAGTTTTCGCGCCGCGAGATGTCGTTAAGAACATGTGAGAAATAAAAGGACTCTAGTGGAAAAGAGAAACAGAATGATTGGGGAATAAGGAGAGTGTCGGAAATGAGTGTGGGAATGAATGAGACTGCGGGAATGAGATATTACCGCACTGTTTCGAGTGGAAAATTTCTCGTGTGTGGAATTGGTTATTTCTCGCACAGAAGACACGCGCGTAATGGGCCACTTTCCACGCACGTGTAATATAAAATATTTTATACCATATGCGGTTTTGCATGAGCGCTGTGGTAATTAAAAAATATTTGTCTCAGAGGCGATCTATTCGTGTGCTGGTTTTTAAAAATATTTTATACCAGATGCGGTTTGCATGAGCGCTATGGTAATTAAAACATATTTGTCCCTGAGGCGATCTATCCGTGTGCTGGTTTTTAAAAATATTTTATACCATATGCGGTTTTGCATAAGCGCTGTGGTAATTAAAAAATATTTGTCCCAGAAGCGATCTATTCGTGTGCTGGTTTTTAAAAATATTTTATACCAGATGCGGTTTGCATGAGCGCTATGGTAATTAAACATATTTGTCCCAGAGGCGATCTATTCGTGTGCTGGTTTTTAAAAATATTTTATACCATATGCGGTTTTGCATGAGCGCTGTCATAATTAAAAAATATTTATCTCAGAGGCGATCTAAAAAAATCTCAATGTAAAGATTATCTTCGTTAATTAAAATTGGAGAGACGAAAAAGGTATATTGCATCTCACAAAAAAGATCTGTGTGAAGTTAGCCCCGCACTTTTTGAATTTTATATTTTTATTAATTGTGCTGCATTGTGCTGCATTGTGCTGCATTTGTGCTGATTTGTGCCGCAAACCGTAGCTTAATAATTTTAACCATTTCTTAGAAAATTAAAAAAAAAACGAAATTTGCGGCAGCCCCGCACTTTTCGAATTTTGAATTTTTATTAATTGTGCTGTATTGTGCGACGTTTGTGCTAATGTGTGCCGCAAACCGCAACTCAATAACTTGAACCATATTCGAGAAAATAAAAAAAAAAAAAAAATTACTAACCCCGCACTTTGTCCCAATCGAGTTCAATTTTTTTTACTAAATTGGCATAAGTTTGTGCCGTATTGTGCTGTTAAGCAAACTTTGTTATCTTATTCCATTTAGCTAAAAAAATTCGTAAATTTAAAAACAATAATAGTACATAAATCATTTTTTATAGCATTAATTGAATTTCTATCAATTGTGTTATATTGTCCTCATAATTAGGAAGGATAAACAGATAAAAAAATATAGATAATTATAAAGCTTGATTAAATATTTAATAAAAAAGAGTGGGGGTAAAAAAAATTTAACATTTTTTATTTTTTTTCTCTTGTGCTAGATTGCGCTAAACGAGTACAACAGTAGGTATACAAGGCGGGTTCTAACTCAGGTCCTCTCAGGGGGGGTGAGGCGCGAGGGGATCTCAGCGGCGCGGGGGAATGACGTCACGCGGGACGGAGGGGATTTCGTAGGCGCGGGGGCTGCGGGGCAGGGCGGGGGACGCTTGTGTTGGATGTTTTATGACAAGTATAAACAATCATAAACCGATGTTCGGCTGCTTTGTACCCTTGCCGCGCGTGTGAGAGAGAACGATAATATCGCGTGCGAAAAAAATGCGTACGAGAGAGAACGATAGCGAGACTTATAATTAGCGCAAAGAATGGGAAAAGGGTAGTGCAAGGGAGAGGTGCGTAAATAATTATACATTTTTCTTCTTGAAATATAATTTCGGTGGCGCGGGGAATGACGTCACGCGCGAGGAAGGGAGTCTGCGAGGAGAAGGGGGATCCGCGGAAAGAAGACGGTGGTGTGAGAAGGACAGCGCTACGTGTGGGAAAAGGACAGCGCTACATGTGGGAAAAGGATAGCGCTAAGTGTGTGAAGAGGACAGTGCGACAAGGATGACATCAACGTGCGACAAGGATGGTGCAATGTAAGATGACGTGAGAAGGACGACGCAAAGGTAAGTGAGCGACGAGCATATGAAAGAGAGAAAACGACAATAGCGCGAGAACAACGCGTGCGAGAGAGAACGATATTGCAAGAATAACGCGAGTGAGAGAGAGAGAACGATAGCGCGTACGAAAGAGAGAACGATAATAGCGCGAGAACAACGCGTGCGAGAGAGAACGATATCGCTATACTTACAACTAGCGCAAGAGAGACGCAAGGGATGGGAGCGCAAGGAGAGGCGCGTAAATAATTGCAATTTTTTTTTTCGTTACAATTAAAAATATGTAGAATTTATTTAAATGTGTGTATGAGTATTACAAATTGTGTGTGTGTGTGTGTGTGTGTGTACTTAATATTAAAATTTAAAAATTAATAAAATATAGGGAAAGAAAATAAAATGATGAATATAAAATAATGCGGACGGTGCGCCGGGCTGTAAGGGGGAGGCAGCTCCTGAAACAGGAAAAACGCTACATTAATTTTATCTTAATTAAAATAAAAAAAATAAAAAAAAAACTAATTTAAAAATTTTAAAAAGAAATATGTACCTTAGCCCCCTGGAACTGCAGAGCCGTACCAGTATTCCAGTAACCGTCTTCTTCTTTCCTCTCCCAGTCTTCTTTGTATTTCCCGTATTCTCTCCTCTTCGATTATTCTGTTCTCTTCGTATCTTATAACCGATAATTCGCAGATTTCGTCAAATAGGGACTCCATCCCGAAGAGCAGCCGCAGATTAAAAATGTCGAGATATCTCCACGATCCATTTACATCATTATCCTGGCGACTCTCCGGGGTGTCGCCCCATTCCTCCGCGAGATCGTGTCGCGCGTTCCAGCGCTCCGCCCGCACGTTGCGTCGATGCTGTATGTTGATGAACCCGGGAATTTTGACATCATCGGAGTACTATAAAATAATATATATTAAAAATCCACATACACATACGCACAATTGTTTTCACAAAAACACTACCTACCTTCCAGACAAATACCACTTTTAGTATCACAGAAAATAAGAGCTCTACAAAACTCCTCTTCCAAAATGAAAAATGAAAAATAGAATCCATCTTATTTGCAGCGTAAGAAATAATCACACACGGAAAAAGAAATACCACGGTTAAACTCGCTGACGCTCTCCTTTCGGACAATACACGACTGAGATTGAAATCGAATGTTACTCTCCGCTGTAGGAATTATAAAGGTCTCAAAACTGGAAGGGTTACACTAGTGTACGAATATTTTTTACACCCACTGTATATATAACCATTCATGATCCTTTCATGGTCTTTTTCTACGCTCGGTATAAACAATATGAACAGTATTCCTATGAAGAGAAATGGATCTTGGAACCTTCCTTCTTTTTATGTTTTCTGTTTATGATACCAATATTCGACTGCTTTACACCCTTGCCGCGCGTGTGAGAGAGAACGCGTACAAGAGAGAACGATAGCGAGACTTATAATTAATGCGAGAGCACGCAAAGGATTGGAGCGCAAGGGAAAGGCGTGTAAATAATTGCAATTTTTTTTGTTACAATTAAAAATATATAATTTATTTAAATGTGTGAGTTTAATAAAAAAAAGTATACAATATAAAAGAAAAAATAATATATAAAATAGGCCGTCGGGCTATGTGGGGAAGCCGTTTCTGAAAACAGAAGAAAACATATGCATTTCATTAGTTTAAATTATTTAATAATTTATTTTAAGATACTTTTGATATATCATATAATAAATTAAAAGATACTTACAATGTTATCCATGACTCATCTATTTTAATTTGTGTAAATAGGGCACATGTTGCAGGGCAATATTTGATTCAAACATTTTTGCACCCTTTGCATGACATATTATCCATATTGCTACAACCTATGGTTCTATATTCCCGAACAGAACTAGTTTCTTCAAACTGATACGGGTCTTCTAGAAAGCATTCGGTACAATATTTCGATCCATTTTCCATATAGTAATAAGAAATGCAACATATCTTTGTTGCTTCGTTTAATGTTATTATTTCAGGTATGCTTAAATTTCGCTGTTTCTTTTGTAACTTTTCATCAAGAATATCGTCACTATTGTCACTATCGTAATCACTGTCCTTCGCCAAGAGTTCTATTTCTATATTATTGAACTTGTAAATTTCTATTTCCCTTTTTAATAATAAATTGCAGATTATAATTTAAACATTAATTGCATACATGTGCTATGATAATTACGTTCAGATTATTTTCTAATGCAAAGTATATAAAATGTTTTATCAAATATACTACAATGATCAAATTGTGTATGTGTAGGTGACAGAACAAGAATTAATAGACTTAGTGGCAAATAACATGATGATGATCAATACAAACTTCATGCTGAAGTGATATTTCTGAATGCTTTTCCACGTACAAAATTCAGGAAAGAATTAAAAGTTATGGCTAAGAAATTAATTTCAGAGCAAAAGGATAAATTATATTTTTTATAATTATTATAATATTGAATTATAATTTAATATTTTCCATATAACTGTGGGCATATATAAAACTTAAACATATATTGTTAGAAATTTCTTTCAAGTTATTAATAAATCATACACATTTAAAGACAATGGAAAATGGAATGTATATGTATATATAAATATATACACATATAAATAAAATTAATAAAATCTACATATGCACGTCTATTTTCAAATCTTTTCCCTTTATGTATTTTTTTTTTATAATATAAATGTATATCTCTTCTATACGAAATGATAATTATAATGATCAGTTTTATTATCGAGAAATATATGTTATGCCATTGATTCTTATTTTCATTTAAATTTAAAATAAAAGCGTTCTTATAATTCAAATGTAACTTCATTTTAATATTTCAGAGTAATAATGTTGATCATGTTTCATACGAATCGTTATGGTATAAGAAGTATTTTTACAGAAAGACTTAATATATGTTGCATTACGATGTTAGCAGCTTATATCCGTAACTGTACCATGCATACTACCGATTCTTTCAATTAATTACTATGCTTCTGTAAGTTATACTGGGATACCTGAGATAATTTTGGCGATATACATAATTTAACATATTTCTAACCATTTCTCTTTGCAACAAAAACACAATGCAAAAATTCCTAGTAAATAATAGTTGCTGTTTTCGAATTATAAATATTATTATTTGTATATTTTAAAACAAATAAATTTCTGTTTGCAGAAATATTTGTTACTTAAATTAAACTATAAAATTGAAAATCATTTATGTATTGGGAAAAATAATTAGTTAATTAATCTATATATGTTCAAAAACTATATAAAAATCCTAATTTAACTATAATAAATTTTGTCGAAATATATTTGTTGAATATGTATAAATCTTTGTTTCATTAAATTGCAATTCTCTCTATATCTACAATTAATATATCTTAAATTTATATTTGATCAAAATAAATGCACATAGGCGAAAGTAAAATAAGTAACATAAAATTAAAACATATAAGTAGATAAAAATAATATAATATATAATATAAGAACGACCAGAAATGTAAAACTTACTGCTCGCATATGTGTTAAATTAAAATTAAAATTTGAATGGTGTAGACTTCATTGCCGGAGCGTTTAAAATTAAATAAAATGAATCCATTATATATAAACTCAAGCTACAAATTTTATTTATCTGTTTTGATAATTCCTCATATATTTTGCGAATCTTTATTAATTCTTTTGTAATATTGCATAAATAAATAATAAAAAAAATAAGATAAGATAGCAAAAATGAAAAGAAGAAGTAGAGATATAGTAGATAGAAAGGCAAAAAATTAAGAAAGGAATTCTGCGGATCTATTAAGAATTTTTAATAACTAAATGTGTATTCTTTTACACTGCATTTAAGTACAGTGTATTAAATAAAAAATTGATAGCATTCGATCGATTTGCATTTCGTTGAAAAATTAGTTTCCATTTTTTTTTATATGTTCCGCTTTATTATATGATGGGCATTAACCATAAGTTTTATAAGCAAAAAAAGAGAATATGAAAATCAATAATCTATCTCTTTAGCACATACATGTATAAATTTTGTCTAATTGAAATAAAAAAGTTCCATATTTATATCAGTCACGTAATATTTTTAAGGAAATCACAAAAATTAATGAAATATAATCAAGCAATTATTGAATATGTCATATTGAAGTGTATACTAATATCATATTCAAAAAATTACATAATTATAAAAAATATATAATAATGAATAATAAATCTTTTATTAAAAATAATTTATAGGCAAAGAAATTTAATTAAAATCATAAAATGCCGGAAAAATTATTACGCTATCCGAATCGTTATGTGGAATATGTAGTTTAGGCAAATACGCTTATTGTTTGACAGAATAGAATGTTGGAATGCGCAGCAATTTCTTTCTAATTAGTTTTTATCTTCTTGCGTTTTACAAAAAAGTATCGTATATATTACTTCAATTTTCTCTCTCTTTTGTTTGATATATTTATTCAAATCTTATCTTCTTAACAATACAAAACAATCACATCTTCTCTCTTAAGCATATAATAAAAGTAGAGGTAATATATTTCTACTGTATGGTACAGTAACTTTATGGAATAATATCTTCCAGTACGTTGATAATAGGACATCGTCAGTATTCACTATAGTGGTTACTACATAATATTGTACCAGTGAGTATAATTTTTAGCATATTAAGTGTATTCATTCGTTACAAAAACTTTTTACAAGCAGTATACAACTAAAAAAAGAAAAGCAAGTCAACATTGTTGTCGACGTGTAAATAGGAACGAGTGATATTTGGTTTTCTCAAGATGCCTCGATTACTAAGGAATTATTCAAAACTTTTTGTTTTGGAGAAACTGAAATAAGGAATGAAATAAGGAATCGTGTTAAGAATGAAATATACAGCTCAGACTTGATAAACGGTTTTTTATTTTTAATTTAGACGCACGCTTCTATTTAAAAACCTATGCAATTTAAATATAATATATTTTTGAATGTTATTAAAGATCGTAAACCTACATTGTATATTTAATATCTTAACAATAAAATATGCATTTTTTAAATTTGTATGATTATATAAAACTATTTTAAAAAATTATGAATTTTAATTTGTTAGTTTTATAATTTTATTAAAAAATTATTATCATAATATGAAATATGTGATAGTGTCTAAACACTATACTTTCTATGCACTAATTTTAAAATCGTAAAAATGCTTCAAATTATGCTTTTTACCAATTATATCCCAATCACTCTTGATTTAATTTTAAGCTATGCAATACTCATTTAAAAGAAGATTCATTTTATTTTAATGAAAATGTATATATTATATCCACTTCACTAATTTAATTTTCGTTTAATTAATTGAGACGACCAAAATAAAATTTATTTAGTGCAATTATTTAGGGTACAGTGCTATTAATCGCTAAATCGATTTTTAATTGAATTCAATGTTTCATACCTAGGATCTAAAATTCAAATATTTCCGGCAAAATGGATGATTCAAAGATAAATGCAAAAACAAATATAATCTTATATAATATTTAAATAGCAAACTATACTGTCAATATGAAGTGAGATATGCACAGAGCATTAAAGATATGAGATGCAAATGTACTAGGTTTATAAAAATTTTATAATTAATTAAAAAAATAAACATCTATTATTTTTAGAATTTTACTGTGGAAAATAATGTTTATGGCTGTCGAACGGCT
The DNA here is from genome assembly GCF_025532165.1 of Camponotus vicinus. Taxonomy (NCBI): domain Eukaryota; kingdom Metazoa; phylum Arthropoda; class Insecta; order Hymenoptera; family Formicidae; genus Camponotus; species Camponotus vicinus. The sequence goes on from NW_028141946.1 coordinate 14,761,318, forward strand.
ATCGAACGGGTCAGAAACGACTGTGAACGAGGCTACGGACTACCAACAGGGCCAAGGACGGCAACAAACGGGTCAAGAACGTCTATCGAACTCCAACGAACGGGCCAGGAACATCTATCGAACGTCTATCGAACGCCAACGAACGGGCCAGGAACGTCTATCGAACGGCTATCGAACGGGTCAGAAACGACTGTGAACGAGGCTACGGACTACTTAGAAGCGACTACCAACAGGGTCAATTACGGCAACAAACGGCTGCGAACAGCTATCGAACGGGGCAGGAACAGCTAACGAACGGCTATCGAACGGGTCAGAAACGGCTGTCGAACGGGGCAGGAACGGCAACTAACAGCTATCGAACGGGTCAGAAACGGCTATCGAACGGCAACTAACAGCTATCGAACGGGTCAGAAACGGCTATCGAACGGCAACTAACAGCTATCGAACGGGTCAGAAACGGCTATCGAACGGAGCAGGAACGGCAACTAACAGCTATCGAACGGCTGTCGAACGGCTACGAACGGTAGCGGACGATACAGAACGGCTATTGAAAAAAAACGACAAACGGTAGTGAACGGCTCAGAAACGAAGAGCTAAAGAGTGGCAACGAATGATAAAACGCACGGTGATACTCGGGGCACATATCGTTTGATCGACGAATCGAAACAACGATGGATCGACGATCGGGAATAACCGAGGAAGCGAAGAAACAACATAGTTTAGAGAAATGGCAGTACACACACACACACACACACACACACACACACACTATTTCCGTTCGATAACCGTTCAACGGTCGTTCATTTCCATTCGACAAACGTTCAATAGCCGTGGCTATTGAAAAATGAACGGTTATGGAATGATATTGAACGACTGTCGAATGGAAATGAACGACCGTTGAACGGTTATCGAACGGAAATTGTGTGTGTGTGTGTGTGTGTATGTGTGTGTGTGTGTGTGTGTGTGTATGTGTGTTGTGTGTGTGTGTGTGTGTGTGTGTGTGTGTGTGTGTGTGTGTGTGTGTGTGTGTGTGTGTGTGTGTGTGTGTGTGTGTGTGTGTACTGCCATTTCTCTAAACTATGTTGTTTCTTCGCTTCCTCGGTTATTCCCGATCGTCGATCCATCGTTGTTTCGATTCGTCGATCAAACGATATGTGCCCCGAGTATCACCGTGCGTTTTATCATTCGTTGCCACTCTTTAGCTCTTCGTTTCTGAGCCGTTCACTACCGTTTGTCGTTTTTTTTCAATAGCCGTTCTGTATCGTCCGCTACTGTTCGTAGCCGTTCGACAGCCGTTCGATAGCTGTTAGTTGCCGTTCCTGCTCCGTTCGATAGCCGTTTCTGACCCGTTCGATAGCTGTTAGTTGCCGTTCGATAGCCGTTTCTGACCCGTTCGATAGCTGTTAGTTGCCGTTCGATAGCCGTTTCTGACCCGTTCGATAGCTGTTAGTTGCCGTTCCTGCCCCGTTCGACAGCCGTTTCTGACCCGTTCGATAGCCGTTCGTTAGCTGTTCCTGCCCCGTTCGATAGCTGTTCGCAGCCGTTTGTTGCCGTAATTGACCCTGTTGGTAGTCGCTTCTAAGTAGTCCGTAGCCTCGTTCACAGTCGTTTCTGACCCGTTCGATAGCCGTTCGATAGACGTTCCTGGCCCGTTCGTTGGCGTTCGATAGACGTTCGATAGATGTTCCTGGCCCGTTCGTTGGAGTTCGATAGACGTTCTTGACCCGTTTGTTGCCGTCCTTGGCCCTGTTGGTAGTCCGTAGCCTCGTTCACAGTCGTTTCTGACCCGTTCGATAGCCGTTCGACAGCCATAAACATTATTTTCCACAGTAAAATTCTAAAAATAATAGATGTTTATTTTTTTAATTAATTATAAAATTTTTATAAACCTAGTACATTTGCATCTCATATCGTTAATGCTCTGTGCATATCTCACTTCATATTGACAGTATAGTTTGCTATTTAAATATTATATAAGATTATATTTGTTTTTGCATTTATCTTTGAATCATCCATTTTGCCGGAAATATTTGAATTTTAGATCCTAGGTATGAAACATTGAATTCAATTAAAAATCGATTTAGCGATTAATAGCACTGTACCCTAAATAATTGCACTAAATAAATTTTATTTTGGTCGTCTCAATTAATTAAACGAAAATTAAATTAGTGAAGTGGATATAATATATACATTTTCATTAAAATAAAATGAATCTTCTTTTAAATGAGTATTGCATAGCTTAAAATTAAATCAAGAGTGATTGGGATATAATTGGTAAAAAGCATAATTTGAAGCATTTTTACGATTTTAAAATTAGTGCATAGAAAGTATAGTGTTTAGACACTATCACATATTTCATATTATGATAATAATTTTTTAATAAAATTATAAAACTAACAAATTAAAATTCATAATTTTTTAAAATAGTTTTATATAATCATACAAATTTAAAAAATGCATATTTTATTGTTAAGATATTAAATATACAATGTAGGTTTACGATCTTTAATAACATTCAAAAATATATTATATTTAAATTGCATAGGTTTTTAAATAGAAGCGTGCGTCTAAATTAAAAATAAAAAACCGTTTATCAAGTCTGAGCTGTATATTTCATTCTTAACACGATTCCTTATTTCATTCCTTATTTCAGTTTCTCCAAAACAAAAAGTTTTGAATAATTCCTTAGTAATCGAGGCATCTTGAGAAAACCAAATATCACTCGTTCCTATTTACACGTCGACAACAATGTTGACTTGCTTTTCTTTTTTTAGTTGTATACTGCTTGTAAAAAGTTTTTGTAACGAATGAATACACTTAATATGCTAAAAATTATACTCACTGGTACAATATTATGTAGTAACCACTATAGTGAATACTGACGATGTCCTATTATCAACGTACTGGAAGATATTATTCCATAAAGTTACTGTACCATACAGTAGAAATATATTACCTCTACTTTTATTATATGCTTAAGAGAGAAGATGTGATTGTTTTGTATTGTTAAGAAGATAAGATTTGAATAAATATATCAAACAAAAGAGAGAGAAAATTGAAGTAATATATACGATACTTTTTTGTAAAACGCAAGAAGATAAAAACTAATTAGAAAGAAATTGCTGCGCATTCCAACATTCTATTCTGTCAAACAATAAGCGTATTTGCCTAAACTACATATTCCACATAACGATTCGGATAGCGTAATAATTTTTCCGGCATTTTATGATTTTAATTAAATTTCTTTGCCTATAAATTATTTTTAATAAAAGATTTATTATTCATTATTATATATTTTTTATAATTATGTGTATTTTTTGAATATGATATTAGTATACACTTCAATATGACATATTCAATAATTGCTTGATTATATTTCATTAATTTTTGTGATTTCCTTAAAAATATTACGTGACTGATATAAATATGGAACTTTTTTATTTCAATTAGACAAAATTTATACATGTATGTGCTAAAGAGATAGATTATTGATTTTCATATTCTCTTTTTTTGCTTATAAAACTTATGGTTAATGCCCATCATATAATAAAGCGGAACATATAAAAAAAAATGGAAACTAATTTTTCAACGAAATGCAAATCGATCGAATGCTATCAATTTTTTATTTAATACACTGTACTTAAATGCAGTGTAAAAGAATACACATTTAGTTATTAAAAATTCTTAATAGATCCGCAGAATTCCTTTCTTAATTTTTTGCCTTTCTATCTACTATATCTCTACTTCTTCTTTTCATTTTTGCTATCTTATCTTATTTTTTTTATTATTTATTTATGCAATATTACAAAAGAATTAATAAAGATTCGCAAAATATATGAGGAATTATCAAAACAGATAAATAAAATTTGTAGCTTGAGTTTATATATAATGGATTCATTTTATTTAATTTTAAACGCTCCGGCAATGAAGTCTACACCATTCAAATTTTAATTTTAATTTAACACATATGCGAGCAGTAAGTTTTACATTTCTGGTCGTTCTTATATTATATATTATATTATTTTTATCTACTTATATGTTTTAATTTTATGTTACTTATTTTACTTTCGCCTATGTGCATTTATTTTGATCAAATATAAATTTAAGATATATTAATTGTAGATATAGAGAGAATTGCAATTTAATGAAACAAAGATTTATACATATTCAACAAATATATTTCGACAAAATTTATTATAGTTAAATTAGGATTTTTATATAGTTTTTGAACATATATAGATTAATTAACTAATTATTTTTCCCAATACATAAATGATTTTCAATTTTATAGTTTAATTTAAGTAACAAATATTTCTGCAAACAGAAATTTATTTGTTTTAAAATATACAAATAATAATATTTATAATTCGAAAACAGCAACTATTATTTACTAGGAATTTTTGCATTGTGTTTTTGTTGCAAAGAGAAATGGTTAGAAATATGTTAAATTATGTATATCGCCAAAATTATCTCAGGTATCCCAGTATAACTTACAGAAGCATAGTAATTAATTGAAAGAATCGGTAGTATGCATGGTACAGTTACGGATATAAGCTGCTAACATCGCAATGCAACATATATTAAGTCTTTCTGTAAAAATACTTCTTATACCATAACGATTCGTATGAAACATGATCAACATTATTACTCTGAAATATTAAAATGAAGTTACATTTGAATTATAAGAACGCTTTTATTTTAAATTTAAATGAAAATAAGAATCAATGGCATAACATATATTTCTCGATAATAAAACTGATCATTATAATTATCATTTCGTATAGAAGAGATATACATTTATATTATAAAAAAAAAATACATAAAGGAAAAAGATTTGAAAATAGACGTGCATATGTAGATTTTATTAATTTTATTTATATGTGTATATATTTATATATACATATACATTCCATTTTCCATTGTCTTTAAATGTGTATGATTTATTAATAACTTGAAAGAAATTTCTAACAATATATGTTTAAGTTTTATATATGCCCACAGTTATATGGAAAATATTAAATTATAATTCAATATTATAATAATTATAAAAAATATAATTTATCCTTTTGCTCTGAAATTAATTTCTTAGCCATAACTTTTAATTCTTTCCTGAATTTTGTACGTGGAAAAGCATTCAGAAATATCACTTCAGCATGAAGTTTGTATTGATCATCATCATGTTATTTGCCACTAAGTCTATTAATTCTTGTTCTGTCACCTACACATACACAATTTGATCATTGTAGTATATTTGATAAAACATTTTATATACTTTGCATTAGAAAATAATCTGAACGTAATTATCATAGCACATGTATGCAATTAATGTTTAAATTATAATCTGCAATTTATTATTAAAAAGGGAAATAGAAATTTACAAGTTCAATAATATAGAAATAGAACCCTTGGCGAAGGACAGTGATTACGATAGTGACAATAGTGACGATATTCTTGATGAAAAGTTACAAAAGAAACAGCGAAATTTAAGCATACCTGAAATAATAACATTAAACGAAGCAACAAAGATATGTTGCATTTCTTATTACTATATGGAAAATGGATCGAAATATTGTACCGAATGCTTTCTAGAAGACCCGTATCAGTTTGAAGAAACTAGTTCTGTTCGGGAACATAGAACCATAGGTTGTAGCAATATGGATAATATGTCATGCAAAGGGTGCAAAAATGTTTGAATCAAATATTGCCCTGCAACATGTGCCCTATTTGCACAAATTAAAATAGATGAGTCATGGATAACATTGTAAGTATCTTTTAATTTATTATATGATATATCAAAAGTATCTTAAAATAAATTATTAAATAATTTAAACTAATGAAATGCATATGTTTTCTTCTGTTTTCAGAAACGGCTTCCCCACATAGCCCGACGGCCTATTTTATATATTATTTTTTCTTTTATATTGTATACTTTTTTTTATTAAACTCACACATTTAAATAAATTATATATTTTTAATTGTAACAAAAAAAATTGCAATTATTTACACGCCTTTCCCTTGCGCTCCAATCCTTTGCGTGCTCTCGCATTAATTATAAGTCTCGCTATCGTTCTCTCTTGTACGCGTTCTCTCTCACACGCGCGGCAAGGGTGTAAAGCAGTCGAATATTGGTATCATAAACAGAAAACATAAAAAGAAGGAAGGTTCCAAGATCCATTTCTCTTCATAGGAATACTGTTCATATTGTTTATACCGAGCGTAGAAAAAGACCATGAAAGGATCATGAATGGTTAATATATACAGTGGGTGTAAAAAATATTCGTACACTAGTGTAACCCTTCCAGTTTTGAGACCTTTATAATTCCTACAGCGGAGAGTAACATTCGATTTCAATCTCAGTCGTGTATTGTCCGAAAGGAGAGCGTCAGCGAGTTTAACCGTGGTATTTCTTTTTCCGTGTGTGATTATTTCTTACGCTGCAAATAAGATGGATTCTATTTTTCATTTTTCATTTTGGAAGAGGAGTTTTGTAGAGCTCTTATTTTCTGTGATACTAAAAGTGGTATTTGTCTGGAAGGTAGGTAGTGTTTTTGTGAAAACAATTGTGCGTATGTGTATGTGGATTTTTAATATATATTATTTTATAGTACTCCGATGATGTCAAAATTCCCGGGTTCATCAACATACAGCATCGACGCAACGTGCGGGCGGAGCGCTGGAACGCGCGACACGATCTCGCGGAGGAATGGGGCGACACCCCGGAGAGTCGCCAGGATAATGATGTAAATGGATCGTGGAGATATCTCGACATTTTTAATCTGCGGCTGCTCTTCGGGATGGAGTCCCTATTTGACGAAATCTGCGAATTATCGGTTATAAGATACGAAGAGAACAGAATAATCGAAGAGGAGAGAATACGGGAAATACAAAGAAGACTGGGAGAGGAAAGAAGAAGACGGTTACTGGAATACTGGTACGGCTCTGCAGTTCCAGGGGGCTAAGGTACATATTTCTTTTTAAAATTTTTAAATTAGTTTTTTTTTTTATTTTTTTTATTTTAATTAAGATAAAATTAATGTAGCGTTTTTCCTGTTTCAGGAGCTGCCTCCCCCTTACAGCCCGGCGCACCGTCCGCATTATTTTATATTCATCATTTTATTTTCTTTCCCTATATTTTATTAATTTTTAAATTTTAATATTAAGTACACACACACACACACACACACACAATTTGTAATACTCATACACACATTTAAATAAATTCTACATATTTTTAATTGTAACGAAAAAAAAAATTGCAATTATTTACGCGCCTCTCCTTGCGCTCCCATCCCTTGCGTCTCTCTTGCGCTAGTTGTAAGTATAGCGATATCGTTCTCTCTCGCACGCGTTGTTCTCGCGCTATTATCGTTCTCTCTTTCGTACGCGCTATCGTTCTCTCTCTCTCACTCGCGTTATTCTTGCAATATCGTTCTCTCTCGCACGCGTTGTTCTCGCGCTATTGTCGTTTTCTCTCTTTCATATGCTCGTCGCTCACTTACCTTTGCGTCGTCCTTCTCACGCCATCTTACATTGCACCATCCTTGTCGCACGTTGATGTCATCCTTGTCGCACTGTCCTCTTCACACACTTAGCGCTATCCTTTTCCCACATGTAGCGCTGTCCTTTTCCCACACGTAGCGCTATCCTTCTCACACCACCGTCTTCTTTCCGCGGATCCCCCTTCTCCTCGCAGACTCCCTTCCTCGCGCGTGACGTCATTCCCCGCGCCACCGAAATTATATTTCAAGAAGAAAAATGTATAATTATTTACGCACCTCTCCCTTGCACTACCCTTTTCCCATTCTTTGCGCTAATTATAAGTCTCGCTATCGTTCTCTCTCGTACGCATTTTTTTCGCACGCGATATTATCGTTCTCTCTCACACGCGCGGCAAGGGTACAAAGCAGCCGAACATCGGTTTATGATTGTTTATACTTGTCATAAAACATCCAACACAAGCGTCCCCCGCCCTGCCCCGCAGCCCCCGCGCCTACGAAATCCCCTCCGTCCCGCGTGACGTCATTCCCCCGCGCCGCTGAGATCCCCTCGCGCCTCACCCCCCCTGAGAGGACCTGAGTTAGAACCCGCCTTGTATACCTACTTACAACAACTTTTTCTAATGACAAAATTGCAAATTACATATTTTTTCTCCGAAACAATTATGTGTTTTCTTTACACCAATTGATTCCTTTCATTATTTTGTACATAAAAGTATTAAGGTAAGATAATCGAAAAAAGAATATTTTACTAGATATTTTATGGTTTATGTAAAATTGAGAAATTATTTCAAGCCTCATAACTCAAAAAGTACTTGAGGGAAAAATATTTTATTATAGTGTTTTGGAAAGTCTTTGAGATAAACTACAAGAATATGCAATAAAAAATAGGGGTTCCATTTAAGAAATTGACGGTAACGTGATCTCCACGTGACCTCGACAACACTCTTCAAGGTCATACTGATATCGCCATGTAATGCGTTACTTGAAACCTTACAACTTTTGTCTGAAATATTTTTGTCTGCCGCGCTCAGTTTTTGAGATATTCGGCTGATACGGGTGGTCTGCGACACCCTGTATATTAGATTTATATATTAATATTATATTTATATATTAATACTAAAGTTTAATGAAAAAGAAGTGCGCGCGCGCGTGTGTGTGTGTACATATACGTCAAAGTAATTGTAATTAATACTTACGAAAGGATTTATCATGAATATTTTCTCTTAAATTTATTTTAGCAGAGTCAAATATTTCTTTCGATGATATTTTTTGACTTTCCTCACTCTGCATTCTTAATTCCTCTAAATTATTTTTTGATTTAGTTGCAGCATCCAACTCATTGTCCGTTGTAAATACGTATTGTTGGACGTTTAATTTTTAAAATTTTTGTTCCTAAAGAGATCAGAATACGTTCCTAAATTGTTAATAACATTAGGAATATTTATTTACAAATATTATTAAAAAATAATTATTGCAAATATTTATTACATAAAGAAATTAAGATAAAATTATTTTACAACGCAAACTTCTACTTTCAAACGGTTTTAAATATAATATTTTAGAAAATCATTACTGTGTAGGTTTTTTTTTCAAAAAATTATGGACAGAGACGCATTAATAAACATAAAGCAAAGAGTCATAAAATAAAACTTACTTGCTTTTTCACGTAATTGCATAGTATATTTTGGCCATGAACGATCTGGTCGTTGACAATTTTTAACGAGATTTCGCAGTTCGTTTAATTTTCCTTTATTATAAGGTGGTGGCATAAAATAGCATAAGAATTTTTTTTTGTGTCCCACGTTATCTACTCCTTTGGCACTATGTTAACACTTTTGACATTGTTTTTTTCGCTTTTAAATTCCACTAATCTATATTTATAATCATCACTCATCTGCAATTATCAAAAAATATTTTTATAACTTATAAATGTTTATTGAAGATAAATAATATAAACATTTTTTTTTAAATTTTAGTCAATACTTACCTTGAAAGGATGCAAGAATTATAATAATATTATATTCTTTCACAATTAAAACTATTCACATCACAGTGATAAACGTGACTGTAATTTTTACAAACAAATTTAGTTGCTAAGCAGACGAAATATATGCCGAGCGTTCATTGATGTACACAGCCCATATGAAGCATCGTTAATATTATTTTATTACATATGTAATAATCCTAATACATATATTTTTTCTTTTTCAAATTCACTAAGATTTATATTTATAATTTTTTTCTGAATCTCATTCACTTTACATTTGATCATTTTTCTATTTCTTTTCGTTACAGTCCACGCTGACAAATATTTTGAATCGCATGGATAATTATACATAGATTTCTTTTTCTTTAAAACCACAAATTTCTATATGTTTTAATTGAGTTCGATTCTCAGGAAGATAAATATTATTAATTTGTATTATTTTATCATTAGAAAATAAAACTGTATTATTAGGTGATTTTTTTGTTATTAGGACATTTTTAAACTGTAATCTTTTTATATTTATTTTTCCTGAATGTTCGCAGTTTGATTTTTTTAGAATTTCTATTCGAGATGATGTCTTTGGTTGTGCTTCATAAATACAAGATATTTCATTAAAACGACGGCATATTTGTGATAATGGTTTATTACCATTACGCGATAATTTCCCAGGTAGCACATATTCGTTTCAAAAACGTTTCACAAATGTTTTTTCGAAACGTTTTATAACCGACTCTTGAAAACGTTTCTGATTGGTTAAAATGTCCACTTGAAGAACGTTAAGAGATACGTTCCTTTTCTAATAAAAAAAACGTTTAAAAAATGTTTAAAATACGTTTAAAATACATTTTTTTCTTTTATTCGTTAAACGTTTGGTTTTTATGGAATTAATAAAGAATGCATTCATACACACTCCCTAAAAATGAATCAGTATATTATCATTGAAAACAGTAAACTGAGTTACTGATATACAGTTGATATGCAGTTATAAGTTATTATAGCACTGTAAATCAATAATATTTCACTAAAAGAATTAGTAATATTGATTGTTTTAATTAGTAATATTAATTTATCTACTTCGTATAAAATTAAAAATTTTATTTATATTTACATGCATATTAGAACATGAATGTTAAATAGATGATGATTTATTTTATATCTTTAATACCCGGTAAGCAAAATGCGCACAATTTGCCAGCAGATTGGCGACAGATTTCCACAAAAGTTGCTAGCAGATTGGCATCCGTTATGTCCGCAATAGGCTCACGATTTGCTAGCAAAACCTGCTCACAGAATCTGACAGCAGATTATTAGCAAAAACCGAGCAGGATCTGCTAACATCACTTGATGTCAAATTGTCGGCAGAAACCGAGCAGGATCTGCGCGCGCGTAATCTGACGGCAGATTGGCAGCAGATCCCGAGCAGAATCTGCAGCTTCTAGTCATTCATATAAATAAGTAACATAAATACAATAAAATTAATTACTACAGATGTTAAATAAGACTATTATCGGCGAGTTATCGGTTAATTACAATTTTCTTCTAATACAACATATAATATGTAATATGTTATATCGTAGTTATATCTCACATAGTAAAGGACTCAATTTAATTAAATTAATAATAAAGTAAATGATGAAAATAATTAAATTTAACTTATAAAACTTGAGATATAATTGATTTAGAATTAAATTCTTCCTTTATGCTTCAAATAGGTAGTAAATGAATAATTATCCATTTATCCTATTGATTCCAATCAGTTTAATATTTTGAATCTTATCTGCTTGTATCACATATCAGAAATTAAAGTGATAGAAATAGTTACTATATTTTTGATCTTTTATTAATAATAGCGACTTTATATATATTTCTGACAGAAATTTGATTGCGAGAAAATACATCACATAGCGGTAAGCGAAGGAACTATCGAATCAAATGCAGATTGTTGCCAATTTGCCATCAGATCACGCATGCAAACCCTGTTCCACTTCTGCTGTCAATCTGCAGTCAAATTGCGCGCACGCAGATTCTGCTTGATTTTTGCCGACAATCTGATATCAAGTCATGTTAGCAGATTCTGCTTGGTTTCTGCCACCAATCTGCGTCAGATTCTGTGAGCAGACTCTGTTCGAGTTTTGACATCAATTTGTCAACTTAATTGGTAATAACAGCTTCAGTACCAAATTTGTAGCCGTTTTGCTAACATTAGTTGATAGCAGACACTTGGCATGATATGCTTTCTACAGACTTTGCTATCTGGGTATATACTTATTTCGCGCATGCGCACTCCATTTTGTTCAACACTAACATCAAAGGTGCCGACAAGGAGTTGCGCTACTGGATATACTGTGGTGATACTTTTAATTTTATCTGTCGTCTTTTGTAAGCTTTATATAATCCTCATGACTAAAACTTAAGTACGAGAAAAATAGCGCACCGTAGCGGTAAACAAACGAACTAGCGATTACTGATTTTGCGATGAAATTTTACTTCCACTGACTATAATTAATGAGATATAAGATAAAGTAACAAAAAAGAAGCGTTTCTATTATAGATCAATGAAATACTGATTCTTAGTGATCTTATTCATATATTTGTAAGAAATTAATATAGTTTTCATAATAATTATATATATATATATATATATATATATGTATGTATGTATGTATGTATGTATGTATATGTATATGTATGTACATATGTATATATAGTTTAAAATTAATTTGAAATTAATAAAAATTAGTTTTTATTTTGTCTATAGAAACGTGAAAAATACATTTCCTTAACTATGGTTTTAAAAGCGTTTCTATAGGAACGTTTCTTATTAATGCTTTGTGGTTAAAAAATATTGGATACGTTTAGGAAACGTATATAAAACGACCGTGTGCTACCTGGGTTCTTTATTTTTCCTAATGCATTTTCGAACGGAAATGATGTAACGTCTGATAGAGAACATTGCATAAATGATACATCATCAGCAATGTGTAGCAGATTATGAATGTTGCCGATTAAAAATTCATTTCCATAAAAGTTTGATACGAGCTGTACAAATTTTTTAAATAAATTTCGTGCATACGTACAGTATTTTAACGCTGTCTTTTTCCGACAAAATTCGAATAGCTATATGAAGAAGCATAAAATGTTTGTAAATATCTTCCGGCAAAACTTTTTTGAAAATAATTGGTCCAATATACAAGAGGAGAAACTGATATTCAGTAGCTTTAAATTTCTTAAATTCAGAAAGAGATCGTGTTGTTCTTTGGAATTCTTCAGGGATGTACTGCTGAATTTTTATCAACAAAAATGATAATTGTGCTTTTGAATTATATGATAATTTTTTAATATATCGTTTGTTTTCCGTACCTTCGAGCCAGCACTCTAACAATTTCTTCATTACTCCTAAATATAGGAGATGCATTGCATCAAGTGGAAAATTATTAATCATATCAATTGGTGGATTGATATGAATTAAAGGAGATATTCCTCTATGATGTTCGCGATTTGTTTGCTCTCTAAAGGAACGATCTGTTCTTAATTCATAATTACCATCTTGGTAAATGGTTCGATTTTTATAGCGTTCACCACGTATTAAACAACGCTCACATGCCCAAAATCCATTATGATTTTTTATACATTTTATAAATGAACGAGCTGGCCTATCACAAATAAAAGCTTTAACAGAAACTTGAAATAACTTATTATTTACATTATTTAATCCCTCAGTTTGGAGCAGGTTTATTTCCTTAATAAACTTTTCAAAATATTTCTCAACATTTCCTGGTTTTTGATTTTCACAATATATTGCAACTGGAAATGGTTTATAAACATCAGGTTGATGAAAAATTTTGCATAAAATTGGCTAAAAACTCGTTGAACTCGACTTGAATAGTGGTAAACCATCTATATTTATAATCAACTGTATAGTATTTAAATGTAAGTCGGGATTAAGATACTTTATAAGATGTGAACTTAAACCAAAATATACAAATAGACCATTATCATGTTCATCAAGTTTCTCAATTTTATAATTCTCACATGTAGTTTGTAAAAATGTTTTTGAACTCTTTGGCAATTGAGGTAAAATGGGTCGTAATATATTTAATAAACTATCTAAACGAGAATGAGGAAGTGGCGGAAATTGAAATGCCCATTCTCGAAGATCATTTACAATATTACTTGATATTTCTTCACGTCTTGTATCCACTGATGAATTTAGTGAAATTGAGGAAATACTTGCAGGTTCATCTTCTGACACACCCAAAGGATCATCTCCTATACTATCATTATTTAATGTATCTGTTTCGTTTTCCAAGTAAAAATTGTTTTCTATCAGTCGACTGTATGTCATTATTAAAATAATTTTGTTCTTGAAAAAATTATCAATTTCAGACAATTTCAATTCTTCAGGTGACATATAATTCGATGACACTGTTACATTATTATTTTCTACAGAATTTTTGTTCCGATTTCTTTTTCGAAGTACGCGATATTTTTGCACTCTTAAACGTGTTGATGTACGTTTTCTTGCCAATCTTCTATCAAATAGATCCATGTTATAAATTTAACAGTATTTAACACAATTTGACAGTATTAACTTTTAACAGTATTAACTCAATATTAACATTTAAAACAATAATAACTATTTTAGTTGAAAAATAATAAATACAAATTTGAAAATCTTAGAGATAAATAATTATAAATATTTATAAATACACCACCATAAATGTAACCTTAACTGTCAAAATTCTTTGAACAAATTAGCACGCTGTGTGAAGTTCGGCATTATGTAATAAAATATACATTAATAACAGACTAGATGAGAATGAGCTGGATGCTAAATCGAAATTCCTCTAAATCAAAAAATGATTTAGAAAAATTAAAACTGATGCAGATTGCTGAAAGCCAACAAGCATTATTATCTAAAACACTATAATAAAGTATTTTTTCATCAAGTACTTTCCGAATTATGAAACTTGAATTAATTTCTTGCATAACTTTACATAAACTATAAACTATCTTGTAAAATATTTATTTTTCAATGACCTTACATCAATACTTTTATACATAAAATAATAAGAGATATCAATTGATATAAAAAAACACTTAAATGTTTTAAAAAAATATAATTTGCTACTAGCAGCTACATATATTTTTTAACAACTATATGTTTTCTTTACACCAATTTATTTCTTTTATTATTTTGTGCATAAAAGTATTGAGATAAGGGGGAGGTCATCAAGAAGTAAATATTTTACGAGATATTTCATATTATAGTTCATGTAAAATTAAGAAATCATTTCAAGTCTCGGAAAGTACTTAATGAAAAAATATTTCATTATAATGTTTTGAAAAGCTCTTTAAGTAAGCTGTAAGAATATCCAATAAAAAATATTATTCCATTAAAAAATTTCGTTATTAGGTTCTCGTTAAATTACCTATTCATAACCCTATATTTTTCTTATTGGGATCTAATGTATATTTTTATAAAAACCTGATTATATAATATCCCCATAGAAGCTTTATAAAGAAAAACAGTATAGTTATATGCTTACTCGGGTCCCGATACAGTAATAATATCAAATTCAGACAATCAAATCAGGCAAACGTTATATTTATTATTATACCTTTCAGGGATCCTCAATGGCAATCGGCATTGCATTCATCGAGTGAGATACCAACATCGCTCTGGAGTCGCATATCACTGTGTTAAAAAACAGCATTAGGTGTGAGGTCTGGATAGCTCAGTGGTCTAGAGCAGTTGCCCGGAAAGCGAAAGACTTGGGTTTGATTCCCGATCCAGCCACTTGCGCCTCACATATTTTTCTAGTCTGCGAATATTGTTTTCTAGCAATTATTCGTTAGGCTGAAAAATGTGTGAATGTCTCTCAACAAAATATGCGTCAATGCCGTTGCCACGGATGGATTCTGTCACTCGTTGATCAAATGGGCGTAAAGACACGTCCGACCTCCTCCTACATACATCCCTATCTTTTTCTGGATAGGGCCCTTATTTGGACCCTACTTTAATTTCAAATCGGGAAATGTTGCACATTTTTCATTTTCATACATTTTTATCCTCATCAGGGTCTAATTATATAACCTTACCAAATTTCTGATAGAATAAGACTATATGTCCTGATCAGGACCTGCTTATGTAACCCTATTAAATTCTGCGTTTGTAATTACTATTTTCCGACAAGGCATGTATACAGAATCCTCATCATGACTTGATCAAATTATTTGATTAAACTTTGCTTTCGGCCGTGCCATGGTTATTCGATTGTAATAATAAGGTAATAATAAGGACCTAATCAGATGAACCTTAGTAAGGCATGCCTTAAAAATACCCGGCCAGGTCCTTATAACATATCGGGTCAATTTCTAGTCGGGAAGTAACGTGCGACATTTTTTATGGTCCGATTCCATAATAACGTTACAGTGGATTTCCTCGTGCTCCAGAAAGTGGTCGATTTTTATAGCAAATCACGTCGGCGAGATACAGCGGTTAACTTCTGGTTCGGATTGACGGCACGTTCCGACAACCGAAAATCCCGCAGATTTGCTGTCTCGGGGCATTTCCCCGCATGACATCGGAAGGTCCGCGTTATGGTGGCGTGATCCCGCGTTCCTGAGGAACAGCGAAGACTCGTGGCCAAGCGGCGATGTATGTATTCCGAAGTCAGAGATGTCTGAGACGCGACGGACAGTTGCGACTCGCACGGCAATAGCAAACCCTTTCGCAGAACTCATCATCAAATGTTCGAAATTAGATAAGCTATGCCGAATCGTTGCCTATTGCAGACGATTTCTCATATTACGTCGACAATCAGGTGAGAGGTTGGATACTCGCGTTTCGCGAATGAGGAAATTTCAGCCGCACTGAATAATCTTTGCAAATTGGTACAGGAGAATATTTTTTCGAGTGAAATCGAGCAACTGAGGAGAAAAAATCCTCTTACGTCCGCTAGCGCTTTGATATCTTGTCGCCTTTTTTAGATGATTGAGGTTTGACTCGCGTCGGAGGGAGGCTTGAGAATTCGCAGTTATCATACAATGCTCGTCATCCTATTTTGCTTCCAAAAAACTATCGGCTTACTCAACTCATAATAGAATGGGAACACTCGCGCAGTTTGCATGCGGGAGTGCAAGGCACTATGGCCGTGGTGCGAAAAAACTTTTGGCCACTTTCGCTTCGATCAACCACGCGAAAGATTATTAGACAATGCCTCGTCTGTTTTAAATGCAAACCGGTTATGTCAGAGGCAAAAATGGGGGTATTACCGGCACCTCGAGTAACACCTTCTCGACCTTTTTTTAATTGCGGAGTCGATTACGCTGGACCTCTTGTCATAAGAGAAGGAAACCCGAGTAGAAATTTTGACAAGGCAATGATCAGGTTCAAATAAGAATGCCTGAATTTTTTGTTAAGTCCGAGTCAGGCAATCTTAATATGGACCTGATCCGAACGTAACGCAGTGCATGATCAGGACCTGAGAATCTTAAACGTACAAGGTCCTGAGAAGGTTACCTAATACGGACCGAGTGAGGAATATCTTATGTGATCCTTATAGTTTCTTTATAATTTTTAATTAGTACAAGTATAAGGATAATACATAATATAATCAAGACAATGTATAAAAATTGACAAAAAATATTTATTTTTTATATATTCGATTATAAACATAAGATAATATAATATAAGCATAAGATAATATTATAAACATAAGATAATATATATTCGATTATAAACAGAAGATAATATTATAAACATAAGATAATTCGATTATAAACATAAGAATTTCTTCCCGACAAACTTTTTTCTTACGAAAAGAAAAAAATAAATAAAAAAACACATTTTTTTTCCAACAACAAATTGAAGAATAAACTTTGAAAACAAAAATTAATTCAATAATAAAAAAAAATCAATACAAAATAATAAACTTCTTGTTTATAGAAAATTTCTATTTGTTTTATTTTTTAAATTAATTGTTGCAATCAGACAGCAAGTGTCTTTCTCACGGGTCAAACGTTGTTCTTCCCAATCTTTGGCATTGTTCATCATATTTTGAACAATATGTTGAAATTTTTTTGGATTAATTTGATCTCCAAAAACTTTGAAAAATGATTCTGGAAATAATAAAGAAAATAATTTATATAATTATATGTATAAAAAAGAGCGAACTGTCAATATTTATGAACGAAAAAATAATTTTAGGAATTTTACACGTACCTTCTAGAAACTTATAGAAAGTAATGTTGCTCAAAACTTCTTTATTTTTTTGTTGTTGTTGTAAAATGCATCGCTACATCTCGCACAAGATATCTTCGGACAATTTCTCCTAAATTCTTTGATGAAAAGTTATCAATATTGATGCAACGCTTCACTTTTCTCTTCTATTACGTAAAATTTAAATAAATAAGAAAAATTATCGATTTTCAATAAGATCATGAGTAATACAAAAAGAGCAAAATAAACTTACAAATTGAGCTCTGTACTTTTCATCATTTTTTAATTTTAGATCAAATTCAAGAAATTCCTCGTATGATTGTACTGGTAGCTGAATGTTATTGTCTTCCTCTAGATCCAATTCGTCCTCGGTTAGATTATTTCCTCGCTTCAATAAGTTTCCTATCATTTGTTGGATCAAAATCACTTCTCCACGAAGATCAGCTTTGTTTTGACAAACTTCGATGAGAAGCCAATGCAAAAGATGATGGAGAAGCTGAAAAGAGAAAAATCAATGTATTGAATAATTGTTTTAAATAATTCAATTCTATTAAATAATTTGCATAAAAATGAATTAAAATTGATATACTATGTTTTTCTAGCAGATATTGAGCTTTATCAGTTTCTGTAACAGATGATTCGCTTTCTCGAGGAGGCACTTCATTCGATCGCACAATTTTTTTCAAAACGATATTTTCGCAAAATTCTGAACGATTTGATGACATACGCAGATTTGCTTTATTTTTTCTTAGCATATTTCCTAAACTTGTGTTTGCTGTCATGTCGAGCCTATCTGTAGAAACTGTGCGTACTTTGTTTTTTCTTTTGGGACTGCGATGGAATTTCTGTACTTTTATCAAGTCTTCTACTGATTTAGTCGGTGAAGGATTCTCTAAATCCTCATCAGATAGAAGGGCATAATTTTCTCTTCGTTTACTAATATGTTTATATCTTTTTTGCGAACTTTCCTCAGTCGAACTTTCTTTTTCGTCTTCCGTCGAAGTATTAACAGGTGTTTTAAGAAGCACTAAAATATATAAACAAAAACAGTTTATTAATGCAAGTAATATTGTGTGTAATGATATAACAAAATAGAAATCTCATGCTTAAATAATAAAACAAAAAAGACATCAGAAAATAAAATGCTTACTATCCTCTTCTGTATTCGACATAGTCACATCATCAGTTCAATCACAAAAACAGTTCTGCAATATTTCTTTAATAGATTGATGATTATTAGTTTTCATATTTACTTTGAGTTTTCCAATCTCTTTTCTTATAATCTTTTCTACAGAACTTTCATTGTCTGTCGTGCAAGCATAGATTTTTTTCTCAAGAATTTTCAACCGCGCTAGAGCCTCTTCATACGTGTCTGCAAAATAGAGTGAAAGTATAATGCATTATCATAAAATACACAAAATGTTTTTTAAATGGATTATATGGATGGCTCACCAGCTCTACCATGCAATTCGATAGGATACTCAATCCATGATTCATTAAAAGGCAGAAGTTGTTTGATCATGTTGTTTAACATCTCTATTTTTTTTCGTAAATGGGCCAGGCATAAAACGAGCCAACAGACCTTCTTTATTTTCGTCTCATCGAGGATGGGACCACATCAATACTTTTCTTTTCAGTATCAGAGACGAAGCAAACTAATTTGTATAGTTTTTTTTCCCGATCCATTTTGAAAAAAAATTTACTTCGATCTATTTGTAAATAAAAACAAAACTTTTTAAAATTCCATTAAAACTGTCGGAAACAGTAAAATAAACTTGTATCCAGACACACCTACAGAAGATGTTCGTGAAGATGAACGTTGCGACGAGATTTATAGGCAGTACGTGTTGGTTCAGTATTGATTTTTCATCTAAGAATAAAACAAAATCTCAATTTCCATATATGCGCCTATAATATAATGAGTTTTATTTTTGTGTCATATGTACACATTATAGTAATATATAATAAAGAAAAACAAAACTAATAAATAATTGATGGAAATCTACCAAAGTTCAAACAAAATTTAAGATTAAAACTGTAAATAAACTGCAACATAACACATCATATAGAATATTTACAATCACTCCTGCAATATTCTCGCAATATTGTTGCAATGTTCTGTGCTGTATGGGATATACAAAAAAATATCAAATGTATCAAAAAAAATTCGATGAATCGTAGGCACGCAATTGTTGTAATTTTGATAATTTTTCTTTATTGTATTGTATAGGTTATCTCGATGTAATGAGTAAAAGAAAATATCGTACACAACAACACGTTTCAGATTGCGCAATACGCAGTTAGGACAAAAAATTATATAATCACAAATTTTTATAATTACTAAATTTAAATTATCACGGAATGAAGTTTCTGAAATCTTATCAATTAATGAGACATATATTGTAGAGATACTTACAATGAGTCCAAGTAAAAAACGTCTGTTGTCACAAAGTTTAACTGAATTACAATCACAAATACCAGTAGAGACTTTCCAGCGAACAACAAGATCAATAACAGATATTTCCAGATGGAAAGCAACGGAGTACAGATTGTTTTTGCTTTATATTGGTCCTATTGTTTTACAGCAAATATTGGAAAAGAGATATTATAATCATTTTCTCCTTCTTCATGTTGCATGTAGAATCCTGAACTCAAATAACTTATGTCTGAAATATAATTTTCAAGCAAAAGTTTATTTGAACAATTTTGTTATGCTTACAAAACAATATTATAATACACAAAGTTTAGTCTTAAATATTCATAGTCTTAGTCACCTAGCCGATGATGTCAAAAACATGAAATGTTCCTTAAGCAATTATACAGCTTTTCCATTTGAGAATCTATTAGGAAAAATGAAGAGAATGCTTCGAAGTGGAAACCGACCACTCGCACAATTCTGTCGACGGTAGCATGAATTACTTTATGCAGTGTCAAAGAAACCCGAGTAGAAGTATACCCGATGTACCATAAGGCCCTGATAAGGTTTTCTTCGGGTCTATCCCAGTAGGGTTGGCCTGATTCGGATATGATCGGGATCGAATAAACTTTTTTTATTATTTAGTAATGAGGTCATTTTGGTCGGGATTTGATAAGGACCCTCTCAGGAATGCTTTAATGTGAATATGTAAAATAAAAGTTCAATGAGGCCACGATCGTACATATCCTCATCAGGACCGATCACTAAAATGTAAGGTTGGCCTGATTCCTTTAACGCCAGGCTCTCATGCAAACTTCATATCATTGCAACATGTTTTCGCATTTGGCCGCACGACAGCGCTTGTGTGTAGTGCAAATATACAGGAATTTCTAACCTTTTATTATTATAATTATTAGTTATAGTTATAATAAAAATTAAAAATTCTAGGGCCAATAATACGAGCTAATTACTAAGGTCTAAATAAAATAAATACATATAATAATAAATTCGTTTAATAAAAACAAAAACGTTTCGACTTTACTTAGTCTTCTTCAGTAAGAAATATAATATAATAAAATCAGCGAATGAAATGATCCGTGAAACAAACGTTAGAGCGCTATAAATAAATAAAAAGAAGCCAATAGAAACCCATGTAATAGAGCATGTTTCTCCAGCACAAAAAATAATTAACCCGGAGTGACATTTGGCCTCCTATTCAAACAACTTCTTCGTTGGGAAGCGAGAAGCTCCTAATTTGAAACCGGCCATGACCAGCTGTGTCCGAATCCATCACCTTCATGCTGTAATTCTATTATTACCATCCAAAAATTGTTATTGAAAATTAATTGAGATTGACTCAGAAAAAAGAAAATGAGTTAATTTAATAAACAATAATGAATTAATAAGCACTAAAATGATAAATATTATTCGTGATAAAATAAAAACTAATTGAAACGGTCAAGAAAAAATTAAAACTGCTTACATAAATTAATACACATGTCTCTACAAGTCTCAAGATATTCTTAAAGGCTTCCTATCATCTCGGAGTCAAGAACATAACTGTTAGTAAATGTCATGATAACAGTTAAATGTCAATAATATGTAGGTGACAAAAAATGAACACAAACTAACAATCATCCGTTGGACAACTCATTTAAAATATCATCATATGCGCTATCGAGTAATTCGGTGTCTGTATTATAATTAATACCATGTTTTTATTCTTTAATATGTATCATTTCGGAGATGAGTCTCTTTCTGTAATTAGACTCTATGTCCAATATTTTAACATCTTCCCAATCCATGGTATGTTGTGTATTGAGAATATGTTCTGAGACCACCGAATGCCTCGAAGATTCTAACATAATATTCTTTGCGTGCTCCCTCAGTCTAGTGCCTAATTGTCTTTTTGTTTGGCCCACATATGAGGCTTCGCAGTTTTTACAATTGATTCTATAAATGACATTGGACTTAGATGAATGATTGTTCTTGTCTTTTTGGACTTTAATAATTCTATCAAGTCTGTTGAGACAACGATACCCTACTAAAAAATCCGACCTTTTAATGTTAGATGCAACCAAATCTGAAATGTTATTGATGTAAGGAATGACAAAATAATTGTTATTGTTCTCATTCTCCGTGGTATTAATTGTCTGAGTTAATTTTTTGTTGTAAATCGTTTTTATTCTGCGATTGATTTCATTAAAAATTAAATGTATAGGGTAACCATTGCTCAACAGAATGTCTATGCAGATCTCTATATTTTTCTTGTGGAATATGTGGTGAGATAGCAGCATTGCTCTATCAACGAGGTTATAAATCGTTCCAATTTTATGGCAATTAGGATGGTTGGAAAAGAAAGATAATAATCTCCCTGAAAAAGTTTTTTTGTGGAACCAGTCAATGTAAATAGTGTTGTTGATAATCTTAATATTTAAATCTAGAAAACTAATGCTACGATCCACCTCATACTCCACTGTAAATTGTAATCTTTCGTGATAACCGTTAAATTTGTTCAAAATGTTGGTGACTTCACTAACGGGTGCAACTAAAATGATGTCATCAACATAGCGGTGGTAAATTGAAATACCCAAATCCAAAGTGTTGAGTATCGATTCCTCCAAATCTTGCATTACAATATTCGCTATAATAGGAGATAATGGCGAGCCCATAGGAGTCCCATGAGATTGTTTATAAATATTGTCATTAAAAGTAAAATATGTGGAAGACAATATGAACGTAACCATCGAGATAAACTCACTTTTTGGAATTGTCGTGTGCATTTCAATAAAATTCCACCTGTTATTAATACTGTCAATTGCAAGATTTGCAGGAATGTTAGTAAATAGCGATACGACATCTAAAGATATCAATATATTCGACGCATCTATTGTTTTACCAGAAAGTGTGCCATATAATTCAAAACTATTATTTACATTACTTTTGGCTTGAGGAATACTAATTGATAGAGTTTTGTGTAGATAAGTAGCAATGGAATATAATGCGGTGTTAACAGAGGAAACGATGATTCTGAAAGGAATATTTTCTTTATGAATTTTCGGAAGGCCATACGCTTTAGGGAGGAGAGAATCGCTGGATCTTAAAAAGTAGTAATCTTTTTTAGAGATGTAATCCTTTTTTAACCACCTCTTAAGAGTGTTATTTAACTCCCTTTCTATCTTTAAGGATGGATTTTTTTTGATAATGGAGTATGTATTGCTATCATTTAGTAGATTCTCCACCTTGCCAATGTATTCGCTGATTTTATTATATTATATTTCTTACTGAAATTTCATTCGCTGATTTTATTATATTATATTTCTTACTGAAGAAGACTAAGTAAAGTCGAAACGTTTTTGTTTTTATTAAACGAATTTATTATTATATGTATTTATTTTATTTAGACCTTAGTAATTAGCTCGTATTATTGGCCCTAGAATTTTTAATTTTTATTATTGCTTTGCAACACACGAGCAGTATTAATATTATTATTGTTTAATTTTCGTTTTATGTTTATACACTGGCCTGAGAATGCGTTACAATAACCTTCCGTTCAAATATCATCGGTTTAATTTTAAATTTATTTATCACTCATTTGGAGATCAAACAACAGGTCAATTAAAACAATGGATAGATACGAATTACAGAATTGTTAGAGCGAGATCTAAGTTGAATTTTTTAAAACAATGTAAATTTTATGGCGTGTTTCCTAATCACATTTATGGTGTTTGTACTACCAAGTTTATTTTGCATCATTTCAAATCAGAGAAAAAACTAGAAGGTTTGCTATATAAATTCAGAAATGGAATCTTAAATATTGAAATTGGGGACTTATACAGACTAATTGATTCCTTACAAAGAAAACTCTTAGATAACACAAGAATCGTATCCTGTAGCCTTCCTAATTACATATGGAGAGAAATTTGGAAACATCATTTTATCTCTTTTAAGAATTTTCAAAAAAAGCTATATTATACCCATAAAAACAAATTTTTATGGTTACTTCAAAAAAAGGAAGATGACTACATGAATAATATTGAGCCGATTAAGCTTCGTCATCCTATTAAGGACAATAACATGCCACAAGTCTTGATATCCACGAATAACAAACATTTCACAGATTTAAATAGCACTAACACTAACAATTTAATATTTCCCAATCATATTCAGACAAATCCATCTAATCCGTTAAACTGCACAAATAACAAATGGTTCATTAATCTAACTAACACTGAGATACCAACTAAGGTATCTAATTTATTACAACTAGGGAGCAAATTTAGCCTTCCTATTAATAATAATAAAAAGTTGGCCATTCACGAATTTATCAAGGACTTAGAAGGTAACTCGAAACGGTCGAATATTAAGAATTTAATGACAGTGCGCAACATTATAGTCCCTCAATTTTCCCGTTTTCTACATAATAGAAAGAAAATGGACCGGACACAGGATGAACTTTTTAAATTGCATAAATTCACAACTAAGTTTTGTCAGGACAATCCAAATATCCTTTTCACAAGGGCTGACAAGGGCAATGTCACGGTATGAATTTTCGGAAGGCCATACGCTTTAGGGAGGAGAGAATCGCTGGATCTTAAAAAGTAGTAATCTTTTTTAGAGATGTAATCCTTTTTTAACCACCTCTTAAGAGTGTTATTTAACTCCCTTTCTATCTTTAAGGATGGATTTTTTTTGATAATGGAGTATGTATTGCTATCATTTAGTAGATTCTCCACCTTGCCAATGTATTCGCTGATTTTATTATATTATATTTCTTACTGAAATTTCATTCGCTGATTTTATTATATTATATTTCTTACTGAAGAAGACTAAGTAAAGTCGAAACGTTTTTGTTTTTATTAAACGAATTTATTATTATATGTATTTATTTTATTTAGACCTTAGTAATTAGCTCGTATTATTGGCCCTAGAATTTTTAATTTTTATTATTGCTTTGCAACACACGAGCAGTATTAATATTATTATTGTTTAATTTTCGTTTTAAGTTATAGTTATTATTATAGTTCTCGGGTTTGATAAATTCGAGTGGTAGATTGCAAAGTTTTATTTAATGTCTTATTGTGTAGTGATATTTAATTGTGCGTGATTAGTTCTTGATTCTAAGATTAGTGATATATGTGATATTAATGAAATAACTTTTATTAATGTGTTAAATAAATGTAATCATGGACACTTTGAATCCACGAGTGTTGAAAATTCGTGAACTCACTCGTTTACGAGTTCAGAGACTCCGAGCAACCCGTAAAAATTCTCAACAATGTAACAATCGAGTTAGATGTATGTCAGTTGAACGGGAAACATTATTTGTTGACGATACTTCTAGAGCTATTGTTTCTGACTGGGAAGCATCATTAATTGAAGATGCTTCTGGAAATATTGTTTCAGAAGCAGACAATAGCATCAACATAATGTCTAGATCATTTGAAAACAATAATGATGATGAAGATAGTAGACAAGTAAAGTCAGATAATGGAGAAGACAATGAGTCGGAAGAAGAATTAATGATCAATGATGATGAAAGTGAGCAGTTTGATGAAGTTGAAGAAATCAGACAATGGGCTTTATTAACTCCAGCTATTCCCCATAATCGCTTAGATGGGCTTTTACAAATTTTACGACGGCGTTTACTTCCTGATTTACCTAAGACTTCAAAAACATTCCTACAAACTGAGATGGCGAATTATGAAATTGAACGTTTCGGTATAAATAGTGAATTTGTGTATTTTGGCATTGAGAAATACCTTCGACAAATTATTAATGTAAATGTGCATGAAGACAATATTATTTATTTAATATTCAATATTGATGGAATACCATTATATCACTCAAGCTCAAAACAATTTTGGCCAATCTTAGGTAAAATTTTTCATCATCGTGACATTTATAAACCATTTCCTATAGCTATTTATTCAGGTTATGAGAAGCCTGATAATTTAGAAAATTATTTAAAATGTTTTATGGATGAGTTAAATCAATTGCAACAAAATGGAATTTATATTGATGATCAATTATTTACTATTAGAATAAAAGCTTTTATATGCGACAGACCAGCTCGGGCCTTCTTGAAGTGCATTAAAGGCCATGGAGCATATTGGGGATGTGAACGATGTACCGTAAAGGGCAAAAGAGTTGACGGTCGAACTATTTATCCCTTAGAGGGTGAAGAAAGAAATAATTATTCATTTCGGCAACAAAGTAATCCAGAGCATCATCGGGGAATTACGCCTTTAATAAACATTAATCCGTCCATCGATATGATACAAAATTTTGTTCTTGACTCTATGCATCTATTGTATTTGGGTATAATGAAGAAACTCTTAGATTATTGGCTAATTAAAAATTCAATTTGTCGATTGAGTCAAAATATTAAAAATCAACTTTCTCTTCTTATGATAAAATTACAACCTCAAATTCCCAAAGAATTTCAACGCACTACTAGATCTATGACTCAAATAGAGAATTTTAAAGCTACTGAGCTTCAATTTTTATTGCTGTATGCTGGACCGGTAATCTTCAAAAAAATATTAGCAGAAGATGTTTATAACCATTTTTTGCTACTTCATGTAGCTTGCCGTTTATTAAATTCAAAGGATCAAGCTGTTATGTATCTTGACAATGCAAAATTACTTATGAGAGATTTTGTTCGATTGGCACCTTCAATTTATGGAAAGTCATGTCTTATAGGCACTTTTCATAATTTAGTTCATCTCCCAGATGATGTTGCCTATATGGGATGTCCTTTATCTAAAATATCAGCATTTCCTTTTGAAAATACTTTAGGAAAATTAAAAAATATGATTCGAAGCGGAAACAAACCTTTGGCGCAAATATGTCGACGTTTACATGAGACTTTTTTAACACAGAGAAGGTAACTGTGCCACCTACAATCCAAGTATTGCGGAAATTAAAAGAAGACGCTTTTGGAAACGTTTTAATAAAAATAGTAAAGTACAAAGAATCAATTTTGACTACTAAATCACCCAATAATACAGTGTTATTACGAAATAATAAAATATTACAAATTGATAAGATTTACGCAAATATCAATAGCCAATGCATCAAAATACATGGCACTGTTTTAAAGAAAAAATATTCAATGTTCACTTATCCGTGCGATTCAAAAATTCTAAAAATGTGGGCGGTGACAAAAAAAAGAAATATTCTTTTAACATGTAAACTAAATTGTGTTTGTGCTAAAATGGTGGTTTTGGATATTAGTAGTGAAATTAAAGAAAGGATATATGTGATGCCACTTCTCCACATGTAACATACGTTTTCATATTATCTAAAAAATAAAGAATTGAATAAACCGCGTAATTGTCCACCCATCATTTGTTAAACAGTGAGTGTCATTTGTTTGTGCGTTATTATACATCAAAGAAGGAGAGAGAGTGAGAGATAGCGCAGCACGCGCGTGTGTCAGTCGTCTAATATTTCTGGCATCATTGTATCATGAGTGAGCATAAACTTCGTCAACAAATAGGTTTATTCGACAAATCTCAACAAAGTGATTAATTATCACGATTTATGTGATATAATAACAACACATCGTAAAGGTTAGTAAAACTTCTTTTTATATAGTTGCTTTCCATTTCTATCAAAACTTAAATAATTAATTAATTAAGTAATGACGTCATTGTCTGAGTATAAAATACATAATTTTAGACTCAATATCACTTGTGTGAAAATAGAAAGCAACTTAAATTTGTATATTTTTCTGTTTATTGTCACTGGACGTTTAATTCTGTCAAATTGTTAATTAATAAATATAATAAATTTTATGCGAATACTTTGTCATTATTTTCAGATGGAAAAGGAATATTTATATAAATTAGTTGTCTTCTTAGATAACAAATCATCGGTTTCAAATGTTGATATTGTGCCGTCATCGTGGATTTATTGGGATGAGACCCAAAATTCCCTCGTCACCAAATTCATGTCTCCCCCTTATACGGCTGCCAAAAGACTAAAATTGCAAGATTTAATTATAGCAGATGAACCTCCAATTAAAACATGGCCAACATTTCGGATAGAAACACGAGGCAGAGCAAGTAATGTAACTTTTACAATTTAATTAAATATTTTTTTGCATGCAAATATTAAAATTATAATTATATAATTATAATTTTGACAATATTGTCATAAAAACGTATTCGGAAGCTGAGGCGCGTTTAGAACTATTAAAAAAACAAGAGTATGTCATTATGTATTCACTGAGGAAAGTGAAGTTGATGGTAGATCGCAATCTGTTATGGACACTGAAACTTATAAACTAATATCTAAAGAATCTAAAGAAACATCTTTAAGAAAAGAACTAGATTCTGCTTTCCAAAATTTAAACAAAAACAAAGAAAAATATAAACGAAAATTATATCATAAAATTACATGTAAGTTTATTTTTTATGCATTTATTGTTTTAAAAACATGTAAAAATTGTTTTAGTTACATAGAAATTGTAATTATCAAATTCAGAAAATCTATTTCTTATTATGTATCTGTTCAAATAGCTTCATCAGAAGATTCACTGCAGGATTCAGATGAATTAGAAATAGCCACTCCATCAAAAAAAATACCAAAATTAAATCCCAAAAAATTAACAGAATCTATGTCACACACAATCGGAGAATCTAGCTTTGCTAAACAAAAACCAGAGAACAGAATCACAAAATGTAAGTTTGATTTTTTTTCTTTATTTTTTATAATTTTTTCATATCTTTTAAAATTTTCACTATGATTACTTATAATAATTCTATAAATTTTACCTATATAAACAGCTTCATCCGAAGAGCCATTGACTATTTCTCATTCAGTAATGAGTGAATCTACTTCTACTGCAAGTTACATGAAATCATTTAGATCTCATCAAGCTTCGAAAAAGCAGACGTTAAATTCTCTATCTACTATTGATATGGATATTGAAAATGAAGGTAAATAAATATATTTTTTGCATAAATAATAGTAACAAATCTTAATTAATGAACAATACAATTTTCATTTATTTTATTTTCATACTGTAGACTGTGTCCTCAGTCTTGTGAAAAAAGTCTATCGGAGTTTAAAAATTGAAATTAATATAATTCAAAAGCAATTAGTTCAGCACAGAACTGAAATCAATCAAATCCAAAAATGTTTAAATACCGCTTCATCGGGAGGGCTATTGTTTGAAGCAGAATCTGAAATAGACAATGATTTTGTTTTGCCGTGTTCTACACATGAAATGTTTGAAAACTTAGAAGAAAAGCTGACAAATAGTAAAGAATATAGACAGAAAATAGTAAGTAGTTAATCTAAAAGATATTGTCAAGACTTTGCTCACTAATGACTAAAAATCATTCAATTTTATTCGTTTATTAATATAAGAATATCATTGTGTGTGTGTGTTTGTGTTAACATAAGGATATCATGTAGTCTATTATTTTTCAGAAATTAAATTTACTTCGGTCTGTGGATTGCAAAAAATCGATGACCCGAAATATTGGAGAAATAATACGAAAATTTTTGTGTCAAGAAGTAGCTAAAGGATTTACTACAGTAAAGTTAGTACCCGGAAAAAAAGTATTTAAAGATACAATTTTGTATAGTTGTATCGAAGGTATTCTTCACATTTCTTTTTATATTGTATTATATGTATTATATATTCTCTTTTTATATAATGTATTATATATTCTTTTTTATTGTTGTATTTTCTATTATGTTATACAGGGTGACCCATTTTAACTTAGGCAGCCAAATAACTCGAAAAATAAGCAAGATAGAGAAAAATGTTTTAGACAAAAGTTGTATGGTTTCGAGGGGGCCATAAGATGGTATCATTGGTTTGACCTTGAAGAGTCATTTGAAGGTCACGTGAAGGTCACTTCAATTTTTTTAAATGGAACATCCTATATATTTTTGTACATTCTTGTAGCTCATCTCGAGAGCTTTCCAAAACACTATAATTAAGTACATTTTCGTTAAGTACTTTTTGAATTATGAGGCTTGAAATAATTTCTTAATTTTACATAAACCGTAAAATATCTTGTAAAATATTCATTTTTCGATTACCTTACCTTAATAGTTTTATGTACAAAATAATGAGAGGAATCAATTGGTGTAAAGAAAACACATAGTTGTTTCGAAGAAAAAATATGTAATTTGCAATTAACAATTCCATATTTTTTCTTAAAAACAACTATGTGTTTTCTTTACACCAATTGATTCCTCTCATTATTTTGTACATAAAAGTATTAAGGTAAGATAATCGAAAAATGAATATTTTACAAGATATTTTACGGTTTATGTAAAATTAAGAAATTATTTCAAGCATCATAACTCAAAAAGTACTTAACGGAAAGGTACTTAATTATAGTGTTTTGGAAAGCTCTCGAAATAAGCTACAAGAATGTACAAAAATATATAGGGTATTCCATTTAAAAAAATTGAAGTGACCTTCACGTGACCTTCAAATGACTCTTCAAGGTCAAACCAATGATACCATCTTATGGCCCCCTCGAAACCATACAACTTTTGTCTAAAACATTTTTCTCTATCTTGCTTATTTTTCGAGTTATTTGGCTGCCTAAGTTAAAATGGGTCACCCTGTATATACAGGGTGAGCCATTTTAATTAACGCACGCAATTATTTCGGAAACAAAGCATTTTAGAGAAAAATGTTTCAGACAAAAGTTTTATGGTTTCGAGGGGGCCATAAGATGGTATCATTGGTTTGACCTTAAAGAGTCATTTGAAGGTCACGTGAAGGTCACTTCAATTTTTTTAAATGGAACACCCTATATATTTTTGCACATTCTTGTAGCTCATCTCGATAGCTTTCCAAAACACTATAATAAAGTATTTCTTCATTGAGTACTTCTCGAGTTATGAGGCTTGAAATAATTTCTTAATTTTACATAAATCGTAAAATATCTTGTAAAATATTCATTTTTCAATTATCTTACCTTAATACTTTTATGTACAAAATAATGAGAGGAATCAATTGGTGTAAAGAAAACACATAGTTATTTTGAAGAAAAAATATGTAATTGTTAATTGCAAATTACATATTTTTTCTTCAAAACAACTATGTGTTTTCTTTACACCAATTGATTTATCTCATTATTTTGTACATAAAAGTATTAAGGTAAGATAATTGAAAAATGAATATTTTACAAGATATTTTACGATTTATGTAAAATTAAGAAATTATTTCAAGCCTCATAACTCAAAAAGTATTTAACGAAAAGGTACTTAATTATAGTGTTTTGGAAAGCTATCGAGATAGGCCACAAGAATGTGCAAAAATATATAGGGTATTCCATTTAAAAAAATTGAAGTGATCTTCACGTGACCTTCAAATGACTCTTCAAGGTCAAACCAATGATACCATCTTATGGCCCCCTCGAAACCATAAAACTTTTGTCTGAAACATTTTTCTCTAAAATGCTTTGTTTCCGAAATAATTGCGTGCGTTAATTAAAATGGCTCACCCTGTATATTATATATATTACATATTGTATTGTATAAAATATTGTATATTATATATATTTTGAATATTTTTTTATATATTTTTTTAACATATTGTTTTTAATAATAATATTTTTGTAATATTTCAGATGTTATCTCGCATTCTTTTAAAAAAAATAATGTTCTACCGTCAAAAAGAGAAATTCAAGACTTTGTACAAGTAATATTTAATAATGTGAAAGATTGGAACGGTGCGCGCCAAAAACGTCGCAAACACGATGGCGATTAGTAATATACTCTTTAATACATACTCTTTAATACACATACTTTAATACATACTTTATTACGTTAATGTTTGTTCCTTTTATATTGTTTATGTTACATGTATAAAATATTTTACATCAATGTATTATATCAATATGTTATTCAAATATATATAAATTTTATCAAAACTATTTGTATTACAATCTCTCGCATAATATATAATTAATAAACTTATACCTCATAATCTCCCGATAAGAATCTCGATTAAATAAGGGTTGTAATCAATGATGTCAGAATGGATATCCTAGCAACATGCAACTGTAGTGAAGGGGATGAAACACAAACGAAATCTGCGTACTTGTGAGCATACATATGCGGATTTCGTTTGTGTTTCATTCCTTCCTACAGTTGCGTGTTGCTGGCGTATTCGTTCTGGCATTATTGGTTGTAATAATGCAGATCGATTCCTGATAAGGTCCTCGAATTGGTTCTCGATAAGGTCCTCAGATTGGTACCCAATAAGGTCCTTGGATTTGATCCCGATAAGGTGCTCGGATCGGTTCCCGATAAGGGCATTGCGTTACCAAATCTCTCAGGTCCCGATTGGGTGCACTCATCAGGATCTGATCACTAAATGAGGCTAGCCTGATCAGGTCCTAATCAGGGCCTTATTATTATTTCTACTCGGGAAGTGACGTTACCACAGACTGTCATGATATTAAAAACAGGCTTTTTGAATCATGTGAACGAATTCCTATCAAAAAGATCAAATATAAAGAAACTATATTAACATGTAAAAAACTAAATAATGTGGTATCTTTCACAAATAAAGATATAATAAAAATCAAGACAATGTATAGCAAGAGGATATTATATTGATTGGATATAAATTAAAAATTGTGAAACCAATATTTACGTACCCTCATAATTCAGGTAAACTTGATATGTGGCAGGTAGTTGAAACTAAAATCAAAACTACATGTTTACTCCAGTCCGTTACTTGTAAAATGGTCTTCTTAAAAACTACGATTTATGAAAATGATGATGAAGAGAATGATGACGAAGAGAAAACAAAGACTTTTGTTGTGCCACTTCTTCATATGTGAGGTTTCATATGTAAGTACATATTATGTGCGAATATCAAACATCGAATACAATATTAACTAGAGATTCTATAATACGGTTATACGAGAGAGAGAGAGAGAGAGAGAGAGAGAGAGAGAGAGAGAGAGAGAGAGAAATATATTGTGTAAGTGAAAAATATATTATAATATTACTGTTAAAATGACGATTTACATGAAAAGACATGTGTATTGAATAGATTATTATTTATTTTCATATTTTTTTCAATAATAAGATTCAATAACTAAGTACAATGACAACGATTTGATCAGCTTAATCCTTTTTTTTACTACACTCGAATATATTTGGGCAGAAAAAGCCTACGTCCGAATATATTTGGGCTTATTTTTTTCATTTATACAATATAATTATGTTTGAATATAAATTGAAAATAATAAATAGATGGAAATTGATGTTCACATTACTAATTAGGTAGTAAATACGTTTTTTAATGCATTTACTTTGATTAAATTTCTTCGTTTGCGATTGTAATTGAATTAATGATTAATTAAATAATTGCTAATTATAAAATGATTAATATGTGTTTTATAAATCAAATCAAATATTGCTCTGAAATTGTTATAAAGTAATTTATGTCTTTAAATAATTTAAAAAAGTATGGCAATAAAATTGTCATACTTTTATTAATTATTTTTAAAAAATTACAAGTAAGAATAAGAACGTCAGTTAAATCCGCACAGCATTTAGTGCATATCTAGAGAAGATTGTAAGAAAAGAATTAAGACGGTCTTAAATATAAGAACTTGTCTATAATTACTACTTATTATCACATAGAAAAACTTAAGCATTTAAAAAGTAAAAAACTCAACCGATTATAATTAAATATTTTTTTATAATTACATTTTGCAATTGATCAATTTATTTACTGCTTAAGTCTTACTACTTTTTCTACTGCTATTGGTCTCATCGAAGTTTTTGGCGCCATTTAGCCACTTGAGATCCAAGGAAATACGCAGTCGCGCTGAATGGCTTTTGTTTAGTAAATGTATCTTCTTGGATACCGAGTGGCTAAATGGCGCCAAAAACTTCGATGAGACCAATAGCAGTAGAAAAAGTAGTGAGACTTAAACTGTAAACAAATTGATCAATTACAATATGTAATTATAAAAAGTGTTTAATTATAATTGGTCGAGTTCTTTACTGTTACTGAAGTGAGCGCACATACACGTGTAATGCAAACTTCTGACATATAACTTTTCTTTAGTGTGTGCATCTTGTCTCTCACCAAGAACACGTTAATTGTAGCAATGAAAAAAATGATGTCTGGAAAGAAGAAATTCTCACAAACGGTGCATACATATATTTTTATTTTCTGTGATTCTCATTTTTTATATTTTATTGCGATTTTAACCTCTCTTGTAAAATTTTTTAACCTATGTGAATTAACCTCTAAATTGTAAAACAGAGAAGACAAACAATGCATGATACGTTTTGTAAAATATGTAAGTAAAACGTAGAACTATCGAAAAGGCCTCTTTCCAAATGCCTAGTTGCGATTCATTGTCAGTGGCAGAGTGGCTGCTTGAGAAGAAAATAGATTTCTTTCTCTTCCTTCCTTTCCCTCTCTCTTTCTGGCTTTTTTTCCTCTCTTTTATCTTGTTTTATATTTTTGACAATATTTTCTCAATTTTCTCAATTTGATAATATTTTTCATTTATGATGGGTATTGCAATTATATATGTCAATATTCATTTGCATTATTATTCAGTTAATGTGATATTCGCTTTCATTCTTAATTCTAATAAAATTAATAAAAATAATATTTATTTTGTAGAATTTGGAAAAATCCAATGGAATTTACAAACTTATTGAGTTTATAGCTAAAGATAAATGCAAAGGTCGAAGTGTGGATATTGTACCATGTGAATGGATTGTTTATGATAATGCGACTGGAAACTTGAAGACAGTTTTCATGCCACCACCATATACAACTAAAACAGCAGAATTATTGTACTCTCTTGTTAAAAATAAGGCAGAGCCATCAAAGTCGTGGCCATTATATGAAATAAATATTGTAGCCCTGGCAAAAATGAGACGTTTGTTTGGCGTTTACATGAACGTTTGTGGAAGTTCGTCGAGAGTTTAAAAACGATTAGTAAAGAGTTTGTAGAACAAAAATTGCAACACTGCAGCGTTTAAAAGACGTTTGTACGTTATAGCGTAAACGTAAACGTTTGAAAAGTCTGAGTAAACTCTGTACACGAAGATGTATCAACGTTTACTGAACGTACTCTGAAAAATGTTACCTCAGCATTGCAAAACTTTCATGTAACATTATATAAAGAGTTTGTAGAACAAAAATTGCAACACTGCAGCGTTTGATAAGCATTCAAAACCCAACAGCGTTATGTAAGTGCTCTTACAAAGTTTGAAAAGCATATAAACTCTCAGAAAACCCTCACTCAACGGTTGTTAACGCTTTATAAAGTTTCTTATTTTCGCCAGGGAGGTGAAACCAGTAAGTTTTTACTAAGCTTTTTCTGGTATAATTGAAATTTTATGAGCAATTTATTCTGTTGATATTCAGATACACAACTCTTATTCTTAATCTAGTATCAATTTATGATACATGATAAACTGTTTGAACGCATAATCATTTTTATCATGTCAATTTTATTTTTGTATTTCTTAAACATTGATGTACTTCTAGAAACTTACGAATTAGCTGTGATTAAATTAAAAGAACTGAACGTAAAGGAATATGTTTATTCCACAGAAAGTGATCACGGTGAAATCCGATCACTTTCTGACAGAAAAAAATACAAACTGAAAGCGATTAAAACTGACTATAATTTAGAAAAAACATTATTGAATGTTCCACCTTTACATAGTGACGATGATACCTGCAGCCGGTTTAGTGATTCTAGTAAAGAGAGCGAATGTAAATATTTTAATTAATTTATTAATTATTGACTATTTATCCAATGAATAATTGTCTATTTGATTTACTTCAGCAATTTTAAATGATGAAGATACAGAATCATGTGCAATGCAAAAGTGTGAAAAAACTTATAAATGTAGTGCAATAAAGACTAGTATGTATTTATTTTATTTTTTAAATTTTGTTATTGCATATTTATTTTAATAAATATTTGTTTATATTGTATTTTTCGATAAAAATTATGTAATTTTTATATATTGCAGCAATCTCAAAAAATATGGAAAAAAATCAGGAACTTTAAACAAATGCAATAAACAAAAGTTGAAGAAAATGGAAAGTTTCAATTGTACAACTAAAGGTTAATTGTTTATTTATTACGCGATTGTTTTAACATATATTTAACCATGTTCCGATACACACTGCTAATATTCTAAAAATCTATAGTATAATATATGTAACTGTTTTATACAACTGTTTTTACTTTAAAAGATGTTTTTGAGGATATATATGTATGTACAATATTTTTATTTTACTTCAAAGTTGCAAATAATTGCTTATATTAAAATAACGTTAATATGTAAAGTGATGTTATATTTTAATTGTTGGTTTCTAGGACATGAATACAATAATGACGATATTATCTCAAATACTAAACATAGTATTGAGAAAAATAGTTCCTTTTGTCAGCTTGACGAGAGAAAACACACTATTAATGGCATGTTTTATTAATATTTATTTTATTGCGTGATTATTTTATACTTAATTTTAATTATTGCATTATATTACAGATTTAGAGCGCTTAATGGCATCCGGATTTAGAAGTATATGTACACAGTTAACACAACTAACTTTAACCATAAATGAGTTGAAAAATACTTTATCCCTTGAAAAGAACATTTCTCGTCAAATTTGCACTGATATTCAATTTGCTGAAAAACATGGTATAGAATTTCCATGTAAAACGCTACCAGACTTCATGGAATTTGAAGAAAACCTAAAAAACAATACATTTCGACAAGATTTTGTAAGATGTTTTTGCTTATCTACTTATTTTGCATTTATAATATTGTATACTTAATTTTAAATGTATTTATTTACTACTTATGTGTTTTTAGCAACTAAATTTATGGAAAAATGTCGACACAAGCATGACTTTATTAAAGTCATTGACTAATATTTAAAAAAAATATATGTCGAGAGATTTAGCTATGGCGTTTACGGCTGTTAAAAAAATGGAAGGAAAGCAGATTTTAAAGACAACTATTTTCTCGTCATGCGTTCAAAGTAATTATTTTTTGTAATTTATACATATCTGTATTTTATAATTTTTCAATTGTTGTGCTATAAATCGCTTTTAAATTTCCTTCGTAAATTACAGAAGTTGTTGTCGAAGAATATTCAAAATCAAGTGCTCATCCGCCTATTACAGACAAGGTGTATTATTCAACATTAGGCAGCGTACTTAACAATGCCAAAGATTGGGAAGGTCATCGATTAATGCGACAAAAAAAATTAAACCAAATTCATACTTGTGATCGATATGAAGAGTCTGTTGATGATGATGATTGAATCTTCAACGTAAAAGAAATCTTCAGTAAAATTTTATATTTGTTACAGTATATTATGTTTTAAATGTAAGATATATTCACGTGCTAGGATAAAGCTCATTAATTTTTTACAAGACACATACAATGGCAAGTCACATTTAAGCGTTTAATTATTTTTATTTCAATTATTTGTAACACATGTTTATGCAGCTTTTCGCTCTCTTTCGTTTTTCTCATTGATCATTTTAGTATTTCCGTAATACTGGATTCGCGTCGCTGCAGAAATTTCAGCAAGATACGATTATTTTACAAACTTTTAACTGCAAATTTTAAGCGACATTGCATTATTTATATTTACGATCTGCGCAGCAGAAATCATATCTGGAAAATGTTAGATATTATTTTCATGTTCGAAAGAAGAAAGAACAATGTTAAAAAGATGTTGATTTTGGCCCTCAAGTGAAAATATCCTGAAAAATCATATGACACTTGGCGGCCAAATCAACATCTTTTTAACATTGTCCTTTTTGCTGCTGTTCTCTACAGAAGTAGCGACCAATTAAATATGCCATTTAAACGTTTAAGTCATACATATGTGATATTATTTATGTATAATAAGTGTTAAATAACATTATTATTAAAATATATTATTGAAATATTATAATCTAATCTATGATCAATAAATAAAATATTTTATCGATATAAGCCTATTGATGCCCTACCAGTACCCTATTAGAAATATAAGGTGCAGCAAGGGGCAGTCATGAGGTCCTGATAAGGAAAACCTGATCAGGCAATGTTAATTCTCGACGTCACATTTATGGTCGGGGCCCAACAAGGGCTACCTGATAAGCCCCTGATCAGGCATTAGGGCATTTATCAGGCCACTATTAGGGCCCTTCTAAAATTTCTACTCGGGATATTGATTTAAGCATTAAAAAAAATCGATTTTTTTCTGTTACATGAGATTCCTCCCTTAACGGGGCGTGAGCCGAGTGGCTGCGCCAAATAGGATTGCGAGAGCCGTATCGAAATCTCCGGAGAGACGAGGGATTATTATTATTTCACGTTCTTAATTGTTATTTTTTTGTATATTCATTTTGTACATTGAGCAATCCGTCGGAGCATATCGGGAAGAGGATGAAGAAGAATCTTTCACGACAACCGAAACGGCGCTTCCATTCCAGTCACAGATTCGAATGCGGAAATAGCGTCCAAGGATCTTCGAGTCAGGACAGCGCAGAATCACGGGTGGCGTTCGCTCCAGCAAAAGGAGGAAGAATCCCTAAAAACTGTCTAGGCCCGGGATTACAGAGCCCAGTCGACGCTACTCTCCGAGGACGAAGGGAGGAGACAAAAGATCGGCTGGAGAAGGCCCTTCGATAAGGCGTCGCCACAAATTTGGAAGATTTAAATTATCGGGGCCGTTACGATCCCTGATACAGCGTTGTCGCGGGGCGCATTAATATCTGGCGTGTCGGGGCGTGATTGGTCGTGCATCCGCGCACCCTTGCGCGCAGGATTGACGTTATCGACTCTGGATCGTGAGATACAGGAAGACACTCTGGTGCGGGCGCTCGTGCAGTACAGTTCTCATTTTTCGTTGTCGTGTTCATCGTGTCGTTGTCGCGGAAAACTAGCAGAGAGAAGCCGAAGACCATCCCTTGCAAGCAGGAGCGAGTATCCATAAGGTAAGGTTGCCCATCTTTATTTTGTAAGCCACGTACGCGATTCCGTCCGTTATCCGGCCGTCTTGTCGCCGTCGCCATTTTCGTGTTTCGTTTTCGCGAGGGTCTTGCACTAAGATTTCGATTTTGGTGAGTTTCGGGCGACCGGAGACAAGCGACCAAGGCTTCAATCGTAACGTCGGCATAAATCGATAGGGGACTGTTGGTCTTTTTGGGATTTGGGGTGTCGCGAAACGCGTAATAACCGGCTCTCGTATATCGACCACGTGCGCGGTAAATCACGAGGAATGTGGTCGCTGTCCGTGCTGTCGTAAAGAGTTGTCGAAACCGCGTAAGACATCCCCGCAATCGATCTTCGTGCGATTTTCGTGTGGTAATTAGCGTGTGTATATGAGCTTTACGTTTCATGAATTTGCGAGTGAGTGTTTTTCCGCCTCTCTGTCGCGCTTATTACATTGTATGATTCGTGCTTATTTCGTGATATTTGTCGCGGTGTGAGTGTGTCACGGTGCGTAATAGATTACGGCAAATTATGAGACTGCCGAATTTCGAAAGATTCGCGTATGTAAAGAGCGTTACACTGAAAAGTAAAGTAAGAGCGGCGTGAGCGGCATTCGACGGCTATCGATTATCGATCGCATTGACCGTGCTCGTCGCAAGCGAGTTCTCATGTCTTCGCAAATTAATTAATTATTCTCGCTTGATTGTTAGACATTCTTTCGAACCGATTGCTGTCGATTAGAATATTGAGACTAAAAATTAGAGCGAGTAAAAGTGCGTTTGCGGAAAAAGTCCCGTAAAGTAAGACGATGATTTGATTCTCGAATTATCGTTACGTTTTTTCGATGCGCCGTTCGGCCTCGCTGAGTCTAACTATAAAAAAAGGTTAGAAGAAATATCAGGAATGTGATAGCGTTCCCTTAGATTTCGATATCGCGTGAATATTCGATCTTCCTGACTTTCACGTTTTGCGAATTTCGATAGATTATCGTATGATTATGATCACCGCTGTCGAACTACTATTTTATATTATTATATTTCGTTGCTTCAAATATTCTCGAATCTATGTTACTCTTATTTTTCTTTAATTTGTTACTTCTTTTCTTTTATTTTCTTTTTAAATAAATTTGTCATCTTTCATTATAATACGTTCGCATAAATTATTTGAGTGTCGGCCTTTCGTGAACGTTCGATTCTGTCGTGTTTGTCGAATTCTTCATTTTTGTAAAGCCTCGTATAAATTAATTATAACACCCTTTTCCATAGACCCTGCCCCTCTACCGTTAGGCGAGCTAGTCGGCCCATGGCGAATAAGGCAAGCATTTGTCGCGTTATTTTGGCATTTAGCGAATTGATACGTGAAAGACCGTATCTGGCGCCCAATTTCGAGATTTCGATACGGCCTTCGCTTCGCCATGGCTCGCGCGGAACACCCTCCATCCTTGTTCCTCCGTGCGCGAGTATTCTTTTCGTTACTTGTGTTTTTGATGACGTTTCGCTCCCTCTCATCCTCTCTATCATCTGAGGATTGTAAAATACACAATATATATATATACAGGGTGGCCCACATAACTCTTAACAGCTCAATATCTCGAAAACTATGCCATCGATTTTAAAGTTCTTGGTCTTAAATTGCATGGATCTGAAGGGCCTTTCTAACTACATAAACGTGAAGTGGCCCCCCCTTCCCCTTTAAGGGGGGGCGGGGGTAACTTTATAATTTTAAATGGAACCCCCTATAAAACGTTATACATTTAGATTTTACAGGAAAAAACAAGTAAATTTTGTCTGAAACATTTTTTTGTCAGATATTTCCATGATGAGATATAACAGTTTGAAGTTTCGACTTGTAGGTACTTACTAAGCGCTCGGAAATAGCGTTGTTGAATTATACGCGCTTGAGTTCTTTGCTTATTCGTGAAGAAATAAAATGTTCTTTAAATTAAATGTTCAAAATGTCCACCATGGACTTGTAAACATTTATGTACTCGAAACATCAAAGTTGTTCTAACATTTGTTAATATTTCGGGAGTCACTGAAGCGCAAGCGTCACGTATTCTTTGTTTCATATTCTCTTTTGTCGTCGGCGGTTCAAACATAACTTTGTCCTTTACATATCCCCATAAGAAGAAATCTAATGGTGTTAGATCGGGGGATCGAGGAGGCCATTGACGAGGTTCCCCACGACCTATCCATTTGTTCCCAAATTTTTCATTCAAAAATTGTCTGGTGATGATTGCAAAATGTGGAGGAGCGCCGTCTTGTTGAAACCACATTTCTCTTCTAATGTGTAGTGGCACATCTTCCAAAAGCGCAGGCAAATGATTTTTTAATAAATCACAATAACTTTCAGATGTTACAGTTTCTTCAAAAAAATAAGGTCCAATCACAAAATCTCCTATTATGCCACACCAAACATTTAAAGACCATCGATGTTGAAAGGGAACAGATCGCATCCAATGTGGGTTTTCAACGGCCCAATAATGCATATTATGTTTATTTACATGTCCTGAATTCATAAAAGTAGCCTCATCGGAAAAAAGTATTTTGCATAAAAAGTCATTTTCCATAACACCCTGCAGCCACTCACAAAATGTTACGCGGTGATCGTAGTCTGCCATCGAAAGCTCTTGTGATAAAATCAAGTGATATGGATGATATTTTTGCCGTTTCAAAATTCGTTGAATTGAAGAACGACTGATATGTGATGTTTGTGCAAGTTTACGTTGACTAATATGAGGATTTAATGTAATTGCAGCAAGAATATTGACACTATTATTTTCATTAGTGACAGGTTTAGGTTTATTGCGAATTTTTTTACACAATTCACCGTGCTCACGAAGCCGCTTTTCTAAATTATAAAATGTTACATGAGATTTTTCGATCCCATAACGTTCAAAAAACATCACTGCTGCACGCCGATAATTTTTTTGGCATTCACCTAACACTAATAACATATTCACTTCTGTATCAAAAATAGCCATAATCACAATGTTACTGCTTGAATAACAGCTCTAAACTGAAAACGTTTTCATGGATAATTGAGTCAAACTCAAGAATTGTAAATATTATTATTTTTGTTTTTTCACGAATAAGCAAAGAACTCAAGCGCGTATAATTCAACAACGCTATTTCCGAGCGCTTCAAGTAAGTACCTACAAGTCGAAACTTCAAACTGTTATATCTCATCATGGAAATATCTGACAAAAAAATGTTTCAGACAAAATTTACTTGTTTTTTCCTGTAGAATCTAAATGTATAACGTTTTATAGGGGGTTCCATTTAAAATTATAAAGTTACCCCCGCCCCCCCTTAAAGGGGAAGGGGGGGCCACTTCACGTTTATGTAGTTAGAAAGGCCCTTCAGATCCATGCAATTTAAGACCAAGAACATTAAAATCGATGGCATAGTTTTCGAGATATTGAGCTGTTAAGAGTTATGTGGGCCACCCTGTATATATTTTGTACATATTTTTTTTAAAAACAACCATGTTTCTTCTTTACACCAATTGATTCCTCTCATTATTTTGTACATAAAAGTGTTAAGGTAAGATAATCGAAAAATAAATATTTTACTAGATATTTTATATGGTTTATGTAAAATTGAGAAATTATTTCAAGCCTCATAACTCGAAAAGTACTCAATGAAGAAATACTTTATTAGAGTGTTTTGGAAAGCTCTCGAGATAAGCTACAAGAATAGTAGTAAGTAATAAAAAATAGGGGGTTCCGTTCAAAAAATTAAAGGTGATTTTCACGTGACCTTCAAATGACTCTCCAAGATCAAACCACCATTGCCACCATCTGATGGCCCCCTTCAAGCCATACAACTTTTGTTTGAAACATTTTTTTATTTAACGCACCGTTTCGGATATATATATATATATATATACAGGGTGTCCCAAAAGTCCTGGAACGGTCGAATATTTCATAAACTATGCACTTTAGAAAGAAATGTTTCAGACAAAAGTTGTATGGCTTGAAGGGGGCCATAAGACGGTGTCATTGGTTTGACCTTGAAAAGTCGTTTGAAGGTCACGTGAAGGTCACCTTTAACTTTTTAAATAGGACACCCTATATACTTTTGCATATTGTTGTAGCTTGCCTCGAGAGCTTTCCAAAACACTATAATTAAACATTTTTTCATTAAGACTTTTCGAGTTATGAGGCTTGAAATAATTTCTTAATTTTACATAAACCATAAAATATCTAGTAAAATATTCATTTTTTGTTTATCTTACCTTAATACTTTTATGTACAAAATAATAAGAGGAATCAATTGGTGTAAAAAAAACACATAATTGTTTCGAAAGAAAAAATGTAATTTGCAATTAATATAGTAAGGTATACTGTATACTGATGCTTATAGATTGTAATATATATAATTGTATAATATATAATTTCTATATATCTATTTTAATACGTAATTATTAAAAGAAATATGTAATGGTTAATTGCAAATTACATATTTTTTCTTAAAAATAACTGTTTTTTTTTTACACAAATTGATTCCTCTTATTATTTCGTACATAAAAGTAAGGTAAGATAATCAATAAATGAATATTTTACTAGATATTTTATGGTTTATGTAAAATTAAGAAATTATTTTCATTAAGGTAAGATAATCAATAAATGAATATTTTACTAGATATTTTATGGTTTATGTAAAATTAAGAAATTATTTTCATTAAGGTAAGATAATCAATAAATGAATATTTTACTAGATATTTTATGGTTTATGTAAAATTAAGAAAATATTTCAAGCCTTATAACTCGAGAAGTACTCAATGAAGAAATACTTTATTATAGTGTTTTGGAAAGTTCTCGAGGCAAGCTATAAGAATATGCAAAAGTATATAGGGTGTCCCATTTAAAAAGTTGGAGGTGATCTTCACGTGACCTTCAAACGACTTTTCAAGGTAAAACCAATGACATCATCTTATGGCCCCCTTCAAGCCATACAACTTTTGTCTGAAACATTTCTTTCTAAAGTACATAGTTTATGAAATATTCGACCGTTCCGGGACTTTTGGGACACCC
Source organism: Camponotus vicinus (assembly GCF_025532165.1). Taxonomy (NCBI): domain Eukaryota; kingdom Metazoa; phylum Arthropoda; class Insecta; order Hymenoptera; family Formicidae; genus Camponotus; species Camponotus vicinus. The sequence continues at coordinate 14,805,469 of NW_028141946.1, forward strand.
TGTATCTGTATATGTCAAATGTATATTTTGGGACCTCGTATTTTTTAAATTGTAAACCGTGTTAGATAAACTACCAAACTTGGGATAATTGTTATTTTTTAAAATAAAACAATATTTTGAATGTTAAAACATTTTTTATACTTAATGTTTACTACGGTAAATCTTTACTTTAACTTACTCACCTCCAATGACTTTGACCTTGACATATGTTGTCAAGGTCACTACCCTGACCCCTAAAAAGTTTTAGCCGTCGGTCATTGTTTATTACAAAGTTATAAACAAATAAAGTTTGACGAATTATATGGATACAATGGATACATCGCTTAGCATAGAAAATTACAAACCCATGAGAGGTCCAGCAGAAATGTATGTGTACACATACACACACGCACGCACACGCGCGCGCGCGGGGGGTGCAAGGGGGCCTTCGGCCCCCCCTCCCGCACCACCCCGTCGGTAGGCTAGGTGGACGTTGCTTTGCTACAATGGACAGATGTTGTAAATTGTAAAACGAGGTCCACCTTGCCTACCGGCGGGATGGTGCGGGAGGGGGGCCGAAGGCCCCCCCGCGCGCGCGCGCGCGCGTGTGTGTGTGTGCACGTCTTGTGTGTGTACACATACGTTTCTGATGGACCTCTCGTGGGTTTGTAATTTTTTCATAAGAGGTCTATCAGAAACGAACGTACGTATAAGTATATAATTACCGAATTTATTTATAACATATATATTAAAATATGTATTTAATATGTATTTTTATTATGCTGTATTATCAGATACATTTTCATTTAAAGGATATATTTGAGACATAATATTATATGATTCTTATTATATGTTAAATGTAGAAATTCGTGAAGCAACATGTTCACTATTTGACAACTTTGAATATACTGAATGTTTGATATACTGCGAAGCACTGTGTAATAACATGTTTATATATTTCTGATTTAGCTTACTTATTTCACTTGTAATAGAGATACTGTTATTTTGATATTTTTTTTTATTTTGTTTAAATAATTTATTAAATATTTGTTATTAAAAATAAAAAATAATTAAATGAACGTATATTTCTTATAAATACATTTTATTAAGTACGTAATATGTTCGAAAATTACGTGAAATTCATGAAACTTTATTTGTTTATAACTTTTTAATAAAGAATGACCGACGGCTAAAACTTTTTGGAGGTCACTCAGGGTAGTGACCTTGACAACATATGTCAAGGTCAAAGTCATTAGAGGTGGGTAAGTTAAAGTAAAGATTTACCCACAATTAAAGTGAGATGTCCCAAAATAATACGTTCAAATTTTACGTTATTTATATTTTTTAAAAATTAATTTATATTTATATTTATATTTTTTATACTTAACGCGTTTACTACGAAGACTCATATGAATAAAATATATTTTCCTAGAACATATATATTCTAGAATTATACTTTAAACATATTATTTAGCAATTAAAGTGAAATGTCCCGAAATAATACGTTCATATTTTAGTTTATATAGTATATATATCGTGAGTTTACTTCAAGGTCATATTTTATATAATTTATGTATACTTTGAGGACATATGAAATATAATTAAAATATATAATTAAAAATATTTAAAGTTAAATTTAGAGATTTTCGAATTACGTATATATCTTCAAACTATTAGTGTTTTCACAATATATTAGATTCCTCCAAAATAGTTTTTAATTATATATGATATGTTCTAAAAGTATACATAAATTATATAAAATATGACTTTGAAGTAAACTCACAATATATAAACTAAAACTTGAACGTATTATTTCGGGACATTTCACTTTCATTGCTAAATAATATATAATAATATATGTTTAAAATATAATTCTAGGACATGTCCTAGGATAAAATACATTTTATTCATGAGTCCTCGTATAGTAAACGTTAAATATAAAATATGTTTTGAACTTGTGAGGCAAAAAATTTGTATATATGTAATCTTTTGTAACTTTGAGGAAGATAAAGTATATCTATTTGTAGTTCGAAAACAATTAGGAAATATATTTGAAAAATATAATTTAGAAAAATTAGTAAAACATATCTTTTGCCTATATTTTATAAAAAATGCAACTTTTTTAATTTTAATGACAATTGATGAATGAGATAAAATCTTTTAATGTATACTTTGAGGACAAGAAATATTTATAAAGTGTAATTTAAGATGAAAAATATAACTAAAATATACTTTCCGGAAAGTATTTCTAACTAGATTTACATATTTCTACGTATATTTTGGGGATGGTGAGAGTTTGTGGACATTTATAGAAAGAATAATTCGATTTATATAAATTTAGAAGCAAGTTAGATATATCATTTTTTTTACTTAGAAACATTTTCATTAAAATATATTATATTACATTACATGTAAAAGTATATATCTTTTATAAACGAATATTTTTAGGGAAAAAATATTGTTATCTCATCTAAGTTGACATTTCAATCATTCGAAATATAAATCGCTTGGAGCGTTCTAAATCTAAATTTTAAGACACAATTTTTAACACTTAAAACTAAACTTACACGACAATTGTTAACGTTTAAAATAAAACACACTTGAAACAAAAATTTGGAAACTTTTGTTTTTACTTTACTGTCTACATATGGCTTTTTTCCTCAATAATGTATTCTTTTCTTGGAATTGAAAAAAAATCTTTAAACATGCCAAATCAATAATTTTTTGCAAAAAAAGTAATATCACAATCGTAACATGTTATTGCAAAAAATTGATACATCACACATAAAATGATCTATATTTTAAAAATAATTTCAACAAAATGTAGATTTATATGAATTTTATAATATAAGGTATCTAAAATTATATTCCAAATATTAGATTATCCGAGAAGTTCTATTATAAGTCTGAACGATTCTATGAACGTTGCATTGTATTGTTATCATTGAAAGTTTATGACGTCTATATATATCTTAAAATAACAGAATAAAATGGTGATTATTTTATTGAAAATAAAACTTTTATTTAATATTCAAAAATTATGTTTTACTTTAATTCAGAAAACTCATACGAACAACCTAGTAACCCAGCAAACACATTTATATTAATGTTATATGACTGCAATGGAAATTATTATAACAGATAATATTACATGAAAGTTACTTGTACGTTACTCGTATGTTCCTATTTCCCACTCATAGATGTAACATGTAATATAACATGTTATATTATTGTTATATATGAGCATCAATTCTTGTTATGTAATTGGAAAATAACTGTAATGTATATATAACTATAATTAATTACATATATATTTTATGTAGTTAGGTTAGGTTAGGTTAGATTTTTAACTAAAACACATAAATTAAAATGTTTAATGACTTTTAATATATCTGTCTGTTAGATATACAACTTTCATACAAAAGATGTAACCTTATATAATTTTTTAACTATAACCCACTAAACAAAATTTCGTTTCATCAACATTGCAATAACGTTAGATTTAAGCTATGCGACCTTTTTCGTGTCGTTCCAGAAACGATTATGCAACGTCGCCACAACCAGAAATGTCCTCACGCATTTACTGTTCATATGGAACGTTCCATTTGCAACGTTTGTGAAACGTTTGTAAAACATATATAAAACGTCACTGAAAAGTTCATTCGAAACGTTCCATTTGCAACGTTTGTGAAACGTTTGAGAAACTTATGTAAACCGTTATTGTAAAGTTCGTGCACAACGTTCCACATGTAACGTTTTTTAAACTTTGCTAAACATACAGTCGGGTTATTGCCAAAACCAGAGATATTCCATTTTTCCATTATTTGAGTTAAGGGATAAAAAAGATGACATTTTTTGTAACCTTTTCCTGTAGAAAATAATTAACAAAATTTTTGTTAATTATTTTCTACAGGAGAATAAATATCACAAAAAATGTCATATCATTTTTATTCCTTAACTCAAATAATGGAAAAAATGAAGTTATTTGGGTTTGGCAGCAACATTTTAATTTTCAATTGTATAAGGTATTATACGTTATACTGCAATATATTGATATACATATAATATATTTATTCATATTATTTCTTATACATACTTTATGCTCCGTATACTTTATATAGAACATAAGGTATATTCTCTATACTCTATATACTCTACTATATATACATATACATATATATATATATATATATATATATATATATATATATAATTTATATATAATTTAATATAATTTAATATAATTTAATATTTAATAAACACGTATGTAATAAATATTGATAAATACTACTTTTTATTATACTGATAAGAATCAATTTTGCCACCGAAATTTTCTCGACGTCCTTTTCATGAGCATTTAATGGAGCATTCATTTGAAAATATACGTGACAATACATTTCGTATTGTCTCTCTTGGTGAATGACCACTAATTTTTAGAATAAAAGTTCTCTAAAATTAATAAATGAAGAAAAAATATTTAAAAATATTATTGAATATATTATTAAATATTATTAAATTTTTTTACTTACATGTTCCTTTACAAATGATTTTTCTTGCAATAATACTTCTATTGTTTTAATTTCATCAATGGATTTTAATGGCAACATATTCTTTACACGCTTTGTTGAAACATTGATTCGCATGTTTGGTGTAAGTTTTTTAATATGTTTGATTATGTCTTTAGTTTGCAACTCAAATTATGCGCACATTCTCATTAATGTTTCTGTATCTCCTGTAAATAAAGTATTGGGATTTAAATTGCTTTTTTCAACTTAGAAATATAAAATTATCTTTAATATCTCGAACACATTTTGTTAGTTCTTTATGATTATCACTATTGTCATCAAATGAACTATGAGATTCAGTTTTATTTTCTGCATATTGAAAGGTTGATGTATGAGATAAAGATTCATGCTGAGATATATTATCATGCTCAATTTCATCAGTAAGCACTGAAAAAAATATAAAATTATTTAACTATGTATAAATATTTTATTATATGTGCCTTTTTTATAATAAATTTTTTGTAATAAATACTATTTTCAACGTAAATTATTTCATTTGTAGACACCAGGTTAGTATTTCTTGAATTAACTATAGAAGATGGCCACTCTGGTAATTTGCTTGTAGTATGGCTTGCATTATTATTATATTCTTGAGTATTAATAGTATCGATATTTAAACTTTTATTAGATTTTCTTTTATAACTTTCTTTTGTAACTGGTAAATCAATAGAGTTTATTGTTGTCTTTTCTTTATTATCACTATTGTTATTTCTTTCATCTGACAATGAATCAATTTCATCAGGACTAATATAACGACTTGAAGGAATTTTCTTTCGATATCCTTTTCCCACTTGCAAATCTTCTGCGGAAGTGTAATTTTCATCTTCTGCAATTATGCGTGCCTTTTCAAATGTTTCTAAAAAAATAAAAAATGTATGAATATTATATTAATATAGTATACATATATTTAAAAACATATTTATATGTAAAATATTCTTACCACAATACTTTTCTACCCTTACTGAAAATAACATCCAAGTTTTTATATTAGGTTTTATACGTTTCATTATAAGTGATTTTTTGCATTTGATGGCCACCAACACATATAGCTATTTCCATCTTTATGTAATCAGTTTGTTGGAACCTCTGATGTAAGATCATCATCAATAAAATAAATTCCTCTAAAAAAACCTTACAAAGGTAAAAAAAGTACGCCAAGTACATAAAAAATATTCCACCTTGTATGCAACAAAACGTTTAATAAAAAAATATCGCTAAAAATAATTTATAAAAATTTTCCCTAAAAAAATATATATAATTTTCTTAAAAAGAAAATCAAAACTAAATATGAAATCAATAATTAATTAGTCAAGTACATTGAAGCAATTGATAGGATTTGTAATTTGAAATAAATTTATCACAAATTCTATCTTGCATTTATGTATTATAGATCCTCGACAAAATGAAAATGATTTTCAAAATAAGTTCAATACTTTGTATGATATATAAAAATACATTATTATGTGTGATCCAAATAAATATTTGTACAAAATATGAAATAGCACTAATATATTGCGGGTTTTATATTAGATTACAAATAGTAAGTCATGAAACTATTTAACATTTACTGCAATAACATCAACTGTATTAATCGCCAATTTTGAATTTAAAAGAGAAAAACTAATTGATTTGTTTTAAGATCATAAGTTTTATTAAGTAGACTTGGAATTAAAGGATTTAAGAAAAGTTACATACAAAAATTTTACCAGAGTTGTATTACAATTTACACATTTTTATTATTATGAAATATTTAATTTTGAAATTAATTATAAGCTTTCTAAAAATTGAAATTTTATTAATCTTATTTCTATTATAGCTTCGAAAAAATATTATAAAAATATATTTAGGAATACTTACGTAAACCTGAAGGACTTGCTCCGGCTTCTCCGGCCGCGGGGTCCTCCGCTGGACGTTTTCGTGGAGGCTGGGGTTTTATCGTGGCAACTCTCCTGGCTTCTGTTTTATCAAATCGAAATAAAGTTTAGAAATTTATTCTTATTTCTACACACATTAATATATTCTACACATGTTAATTTTAAAAATATTACATGTTTACTCACCCTGAGACCGATGACGATGCCTGTAATGTAGTAGGAGGAAATTTATATGTCCTCCAATGTCCTCCTCCTTCTTTTCCGCCGACTGTCGGGCGGACACTATTTCCGCTGCTATTTTCAAAATTTTTTCCTCCCCGGTAAAGTGCCCTAAACGGTATAGTACACCGAGCAGAGAGCTACTACATTTTTTTTCGGCAAACACCGAGAACATCTTGTAATTTTTTTCCGCGTCACTCTCGTCTAATTGTTTTATAAACGCGACGATTTCTAGTTGCGGCACTATATTCGTGCAAATTAAAAGGATGTTTTTTATGATTTCCGCTACTCCAGCCATTTTTTAGAGAAACTTTTAAGAAAACTTTAAACAAGTCTTTTCTTTAAACAAGCAAAACACGTGAGTAAAAAATTTTTAGACTGATTTTTCTCACGCAAAAGAGCATTTTATCCATGTTGTCCCACTATTTTCCAAAAAGGGCGTAACAAAAAATTTCCAATCCTTAGCTTGGTTTTTTCACACGATATTTCATTGGTGAAGGAGGATTTTTTTGCATTTCCTTCGAGTTTACGTAAAATTCGATACAGAGGTTAGAATTACTTATCTCGTTTTTTGTTCCTTTTTTCGAGAAATTATAAAACAATATAATGCATTGTTATCCCTTCAGTCACGAGCTTAAGTGTCTTAAACTTTTACGACACTTTTTTTTATTTTATTTTCGACACTTGCGTGACGTATTATTTTCTTCTCTCTAATCCTTTCTCTATTTCAACGCATTCTCTTTGTAAATTTTTCCAACAAAATTTTGCGTCAGGTATGCGACAGATTAAATTCAAGACGTATAATGTATATTTAATTCCATATATTTGTCAATATATTTATTTTCTACATTTTTGTGTAGGGGGAGTTCCCCTAGTAGCGGACACTTAAGGTTTTTCGTAGATAAATTAAAAAAATGTATTTTATTTCTTTTATATTTTGCATTAATTATTAGTTAACAATATTAGAAATGAGAATAAATGAATGGAATAATCAACTTTTCTATAATATAATATTTAAATCAGTATCAAACTTTGGTATAAAATTTTGTACGATCTTAAAGTGGCGCCTAGTACCGGATATGGTTAAAATAGATCCCCTAAACACCGTATAACTTCAAAATAATTTATAATGATCACAAGTATAATTATCAGAACACTCAGGGATATCAGCATATGCCTCGTGAGCCCATTCCTAACAGTTGGAGCATTGAATTCAATCTTTTTCATTGCTCTCTAGGCAAACTACACAGGTAGTGTCATCGTTTGTATGTTTAGATGTTAATGTTCTAGTTTTCTTTATTTTCTTTGATCGATTCGTCTTTTTAAACTTATTTCTTCACAGACATGCAATACTGACATTTTTAATGTCTGGCAAGGTTAGAACAAAATATTCTGTCTGAGCCAGGGGACAAAAAATGTTTTAAAAAATAACGAATTCGTAAAAACTAGTTTACTTTATGCAAAAAGCACATAGATATTTGAAAACTATTTATCAAAATACTTCATAATACAAGAACACGTATTGACAACAAATCTTCGTAAGTATGACCTGTTTCTAAATTATACAATGCAATGTTTTATCTTCAAACGCATCGATTAACAGTCCTCTTGCGTATGCAAATCTGGAGTGTGTCGCATCCTGCACGTGGATCACTATACTCTCTCCGCCCTATAACCGAAATAACCACCCAATCGCGTTTTTATTCGCCTAGATATGACATATGTCCGGTACTAGGTGCCGTCCGGCGCTAGGGGAACTCCCCCTATACACAGTAACAATTATTTCACATCCAACACACACACACACACACGCGCGCGCGCGCGCACATTTTATTATATATATATTAGGTGCGCAACTAAGTTCCCGCTGTTTGTCAATAGATTGCGCCACCAATAAGTATTGGTCGATTTCGACATATCCAAAACGTCATGAACCAAGCTTAGACATATGGTAAACAAACCGTTTTGACACAGTAGTGATTTTGTTTTGGCGTCATATACTTTTGGTTGTGTGAAAATGTCTGATTTTGTGCTAAATAATCGTCATTTGCGGGAAGTGTTGATTTTCTTCTTTCATTCGAAGAAAACGGCGGCTGAAGCGCATCGAGAGCTCCACAAAGTTTACAGAGATGCTGCTCTAAGTGAAACAACGTGCCGTGATTGGTTCCGTCGCTTCAAAGACGGTGATTTCGATGTTGACGACCGTCCGCGTGAAGGAAGGCCAAAAACCTTCGAAGACGCTGAATTGGAGGCATTGCTCGATGAGGATCCATGCCAAACACAACAAGAGCTTTCATCAGCATTAGGAGTTACCCGTCAAGCCATTTCCAAGCGATTGCATGCGTTGGGAATGATTCAAAAGCAAGGAACTTGGGTTCCTTATGATTTGAAGCCAAGGGACGTTGAGCGTCGTTTTTTTGCCTGTGAACAACTGCTCCAGCGGCAAAAAAGGAAGGGTTTTCTTCATCGCATCGTGACGAGTGATGAAAAATGGATTCATTACAGCAACCCAAAGAAAAGAAAGTCATGGGGACTGCCCGGTCATGCTTCTACGTTGTCGGCTCGGTCGAATATTCACGCTGCGAAAGTTATGCTGTGTATTTGGTGGGACCAGGTCGGTGTTATTTATTATGAGCTGTTGAAACCGAACGAAACCATCACTGGAGAACGGTATCGACTTCAATTGATGCGATTGAGCCGAACACTGCGCGAAAAACGACCACAATACGAGCAGAGGCACGAAAAAGTGATTCTACAGCATGACAACGCTCGGCCTCACGTTGCCAAACCCGTTAAAACCTACCTGGAAACGCTCAAATGGGAAGTCCTACCCCACCCGCCATATTCCCCAGATATTGCGCCGTCCGATTATTACTTGTTCCGTTCGATGGCACATGGTCTGGCTGCAGTTCCGCTCATATGAAGACATCAAAAAATGGCTTGATTCGTGGATAGCCTCAAAAGATTAACACTTTTACCGTAACGGTATTCGTGCTCTGCCAGAAAGATGGGAAAAAGTTGTAGCTAGCGATGAGCAATACTTTGAATGATTCATTTGTAACCATTTTTTCACAATAAAGTTGCATAAAAAAAACAGCGAGAACTTAGTTGCGCACCTAATATATATATATATATATATATATATATATATATATATATATATATATACAGGGTGTTGAAAAAAAAGGGTCACATATTTTGATAGCAGGTAGTATTGATCAAAACAAGAAGAAAAGGTCTAATTAACATGGGTCCTAAGACTAATATCTTCAACGATACAAGCTATTTTGTTATTTGAGCTCTTTGTCATTTTCTTATTAGTCGTGTCATCTTTAGAATGTAATGAACAAAGGAGTAGGGGAGAGTGGGGTACAATGGGGATATCTTTTTTCTAGGTGCCTTAAAAAATAAAAAATAAACAAAGAGAGATAAAGAAACAATTTTTATTTTAATATGAAATGTAATCATTTATCTTCCATAAAAAAACTGAAGTAAAGAAACTGAATGTATGATAACAAAATAAAAACTCTTTTTTTACAAAAAACAAAAAATTTTAATGCTGACTCAGCATTAGAGGAGGTGCTCTATGTGATTGCCATTCACTCTCACGCATCTTTCAGCCCTACGTCTTAGAGAATCACGCACTCTTTCAAATACACCTGGCTGGTCAGAAATTTGCCGACACGCATTGAAAATGCGATCCTGCAGTGTTTGGATGTCATCGACGGGTGTTGAATACACCAAGGTCTTTAAGTGTCCCCATAACCAAAAATCTAAAGTGTTCAGATCCGGGGATCGAGCAGGCCAAACTACTGGACCTCTCCGACCAATCCATTGCACATTAAATGCCTGGGTTAAGTGTCGTCGGACGATATGAAGAAAATGGGGTGGTGCACCATCATGCATGAACCACATTCGTTGCCTTTGAAGGAGAGGGATTTCCTCCAACATGATAGGCAATTCGTTCGATAAAAACTGGTGATAGATAGCACCTGTTAATCTATTTGGTAAAACGTAAGACCCTATGATTCTATCACCAACAATTCCTGCCCAGATGTTAATACGAAATTGATGCTGATCTCGGAATTCTTCAATCGCGTGCGGATTTTCATCTGACCAGACATGCATATTATGGAAATTGACTATTCCATTTTTTGTGAAGCCCGCCTCATCGGTAAATAAAATGTTTTCTATGAAATGTGGATCTTTTCAACACATTTTCGTAAAAACCATTGACAAAATACTAATCTGGCCTGGTAATCTGGTGGTCTAAGAGCTTGCACTCGGTGGATATGATAGGGGTATAGTGACTGCTCGTGAAGAATGGACCAGACAAGACGATGATTGATGCCTTCAGCTGCTGCTATTCTTCTTACACTTGTTCTAGGATCTTCTTCCACTCTTCTCAATATCCGTTCCTCCATGTCAGGCGTGCGAAGTGAGCGAGTCCTGCCCCGATCAATTACTCGTGGTGTTAAAAATCCAGTTTCTGCGAGTCGCTGGAAAAGTTTGCTGAATAATTTTTGAGAGGGTACCCTGCGTGTTGGATAGTTTTGAACGTAGCGGGCACGTGCTTCCCGGTTGCTTCCATTGGCTAAACCATAACAAAATATCATATCTGCCATTTCTCGTGTGGAATAATAGGCTTCCATTATGTTTGTTCACTGAGTAAACTGCACACTCTAACTTTATGTAGTGTACTACGAGTCAGACGGTTAATCTCGTACTGACGAACTCTCGTACAGCAACAGTAATAAACACTCTTTTGTTTACTAGGGCTGCTCACATTCGTTAAGGCCTACGCAATGTCATCTGACTTGTGGTATCTATTGCGAACCAAACGTAAATATCAGGAGAGAGAAATGAAGTTAGAGTGCGTGATTTGAAAGAATGCGTGATTCTCTAAGACGTAGGGCTGAAAGATGCGTGAGAGTGAATGGCAATCACATAGAGCACCTCCTCTAATGCTGAGTCAGCATTAAAATTTTTTGTTTTTTGTAAAAAAAGAGTTTTTATTTTGTTATCATACATTCAGTTTCTTTACTTCAGTTTTTTTATGGAAGATAAATGATTACATTTCATATTAAAATAAAAATTGTTTCTTTATCTCTCTTTGTTTATTTTTTATTTTTTAAGGCACCTAGAAAAAAGATATCCCCATTGTACCCCACTCTCCCCTACTCCTTTGTTCATTACATTCTAAAGATGACACGACTAATAAGAAAATGACAAAGAGCTCAAATAATAAAATAGCTTGTATCTTTGAAGATATTAGTCTTAGGACCCATGTTAATTAGACCTTTTCTTCTTGTTTTGATCAATACTACCTGCTATCAAAATATGTGACTCTTTTTTTTCAACACCCTGTATATATATATATTATTAATACAATAATTTTTTCTGAAATACATAAAATACATAAATTTTTTACAAATAATATTTATAAATTCTAGATTTACATTTATATTTTATAATTCTAGCATTTTACAAAATTATATCTAATTGTGCGACGGAAAATATGCGAATTCTTTGATTTAAACGAAAACGAAGAAGTAGAGGAAGGAATTATTCTTCCGCTACATATCCGTATGGTAACGAATAACGGCTATTGATAAATCGACGTTTTACCAATACCGGTGCGCATATTTTCGTCTCGCGCCGCGTTATAACTTCGTGAAACGCGGTACGGCAAATAGCGCTAAAACTCAAATTTATCAAATTTGTAGCGGTTTCACCTTCTTCTTCTTCCGTATTTTCCCGCAATCTCTCTCTCGCTAATAATAAATTCTTAATACTAATAAAATTTATAAGACGCGAGTTTTCATAATTAAGCGATATACCCTTAACTTTACATACTTCGTGCGTATGACCTTCCGGTGTACGAACGACGTAAGCGTAAAATTTTGGGCCTCCGGACACGAACGCCTCGATATAGTTACCGCGACCGTAGCTTTCGAGTTCATCCGTCATGTCCCCCAGAAAATTTCCCGTACGAGGTTCGTATTCACCCGGATTTCCGGTGCTTACAGATGCACGAATCCGTATCATAATACAATACACGGTGATCTAGGCGCTCTAAATAGGAATATAGTTTTAATCGCGCTTGTGTCGTCGTATACGCCGCTATTACGACATTAGTTATCGGGGAAGAAACGACAGCCTCTTGTCGTAATTGCCACGAAACATATATTACCTCATCATTTACAGGTAATATGCCGGTTATTTCGTGTTCTGCACTCGTAAGTAACGATACAAAACGTTGTCGCGTTCTCACGACTTCGGTATTCGGTAAGTTAGATCGTTGGCCAAATTTACCCCAAAAAGAATTTAAACACAGTTTTGCGACCGAACGTAAACCGGGATTCCGCATGATGTTACGCTTATCGAGAACGATACCCTCGGTATTTTCATATTCCCTCAAGTATCGCTCTTTTGTGTCGTCATTTTCCCCGCATTCGCTCGGCCATCCACTGGCTTCTTGCTTAAGTTGTAAGAAAGTGATATAATTGGCGAACAATCCACCCTGCCGTGTCGTGGGATCGAATTGGCTAGTTTTATATTGCCAAATTTCGCTTACTGCCGTCACGAGATAACCCTTTTCGATGGCCTTGCGTAATTCGCAGGATACCCATGTACCTTTGAATTCGCGCTCGTTAACGCTATCGTGCGTACAGACCGTCTGTGAAAATGTTTCGCAGCAACTGCGGCATAAGGCGAAAAGCAATTTTCCCTGTACCTGGTATGGAAGTACAAGATGAAATAAATCGCGCGGTGGAAGTACTTTACACCGTATAAGGCCCTCGAGCGCGTCAAACTTATAATTCGGCGCTATTCCGATTAAAGTAGAACATTCCTCGCTTACGTAAATTTCCGGATGACTGATCGGGAAAGCGCCCGTTTTCAATACATACGGGTACAAAGAACACACGTCCACGTAACATATCTTCTCCGTACCTGTAATCTCGTATCGAGTTACGATATTCCCCGTACGCCCACCGAAAAATGCGTCGCGAGGATCGAGTGGCGGCGTTTCTACCATCGGATGATTCTCGAGGTATTCTCTCATTTCGCGATTATCCCGCATTTCCCGATCGAAAGCGCACTCCCACTTCTCCACCACTGTATATCCGGCGTTGCCGAAGGCGCCATGAGATCGCGAGAGTTCGCTCGTAACGAGAATTTATCGTATCCTTACGATCAGATGTTGAAAGTATCCTATCTCGATTCAAAGGAAAACAAGACGGGCATCCATGCCAAAAACAGCCGTGGAATTGCAGCACGTGACGCCGCGTCGTCTCTGTAACAACCGTTTCAAAATATCCGTCGACGAGCGTACCGTCTGTCGTACGATATTCACGTGTTCGTCCCGCGTGATTTATAGGATGACCGAGTTCACGTTCCATCCATACCAACCACTGCAAAGCTTTACGCGAATGATTACTCGCGCGTCTGTATCCACCCACAGGAATGATGCCTATCGTATCTGCCTGCAAAAAGTTTTTCCGAAAAACTGTCATGCAAGTCGAGGCGATAGTAGCGCATTCCTCGAACGGGCATACATTTCCGCGATCTAAGAAAATTTTTCTAAACGCCATACACGCTCGGCAAGAATATCAACATTGTTACGGCAATAACGCACTATCTCACGTTGAAAATCAAACACGGTATTTTTTTGTCTCATATCGCTATGCCATGCGAGAAACCGTTCACGCTCGTTCGATTTCATGGTATCCGGCGAATAATATTCCACATCGGGTAACGGTCCGACATACGATTGATTTTCGACAGTGTTAAACAAATGAGGAAAAATGCCTTTATCCGCCGTACCAACTAACCCGAAAGCTTTTGGTAATTCGGATAAACGCATCGGCATATAATTAACACTATCGATAAATTTTGTATGTCCTACCGTTAATATCATAATCTTAGAGCCGTTTAAAATTATTTTAGGTTCTACATTTTGGCTTTCCGCAATATATTGTAAGATAAATTGAGCGTCGAACGCTCTCGCATTATGGGCTATGCATATGATTTGTTTGAAATATTTTGTCGGCCGCGTTGCAAACTCGACAAATTGTTTCACTGGATCGTGACGAAATACGAACTCCCGCTCTCCGCACCAACGACATCGCACTGGTATGTCGTTTTCATGCGCGCACGCTTCGCAAATCTGTTGTGCCACTCAAAGGGTAGGAACGTGTTATTTTACACTCGTGGTATCTTCGAACGCCTCGTCTTGTCGCGTTTCAAAATCATAAAATACGAATGCTACGCGTCCTTTTTTGCGATCGTATGTGCGTTCGTTCGACTGCACGTTATTAAAATCTTTACTTCTCTTTGTAGCATTCGCATTTGTTATTCTCGCCCCCGTCGCCGATGACGATGGTGACGACGACGACGACGACGACGACGACGCTACACTAGAAATATCGTTAGCGTGGCGAAAAGGTTGCATGTAACATAAATGATTTTCGGGCTTCGGTGAACGACATAATTTGCAATAAGTAATACCGCATTCATGTCTAGTATTCAATTTAATGATGCGACCACAAAATTGCACGGTATTACAAATACTCGCGAGCGATTTGCCGTCATACGATTTTGCACGCTGATGACGTTCGAAACATTCAGCACCGAAAAATGTGCGCTTACACGCGTTACATTTTATGATCTCTACGTCGAGCTGCGACCTACACGACGGTACGGTCAAACATCGCGGACACTTATTAGGACAACGATGACAGTTTCTATCGGAGAAATATCCAGAGAAAGATAGGGATGTATGTGGGAGGAGGTCGGACGTGTCTTTACGCCCATTTGATCAACGAGCGACAGAATCCATCCGTGGCAATGGCATCGACGCATATCCTGTGGAGAGAGCTTTTATTTTTACATTCTCAAAATTTTTTTATATAAAATTACATTTATTTATTAATCATACATATCAATTCATACACATGGATGTCTGGTTCGTTGTCACAGCTTTCTTGCTTTGCGTTTTTCAACTATCAGCTTTCGAATTTCTATGGGGTAGTTGTATCTTGGTAATCTTTTACTTTTAGCTGGTGTGTTGTTCCAGGCTGATTGTTGGATGTCATTCATCAAAGCGTCTGCCTCTTCATCTAACTGGGCTTTCGTTTTGAGTGGCACATTGAGTTTAATTTTGTCACTCAGGTCATCTCTAAAGCCATCCCAATCAGTGGATTTGTTCGCGAGCGTTGGGCCATATACTTTTCTCATCGCAGTTTCATTAAGGGTTAATATTATTGGAGAATGATCAGAGTCAAGGCTGTGATCCTCTTCAATGTCTATAAAGTTAGCTGAAATTTTTCTGGATATGAAGAAGTCAAGCAAGTCCGGAACCTTGTCTCTGTCTGTTGGCCAGTAGGTTGGTTTGCCTGTGGAGTGGAACTCGCAGCCATATTCTAGCGCGGCTAGCAGCAATTCTTTACCCTTACTGGTGGTAAGCCTTGAGCCCCAACGAACATTTTTGGCATTAAGGTCGCCGCCCAATATAAATCTCTCTCCCAGATGTTGTAGTAAGTCTAGGTAATCATCCTTCTTTAAGTTATGTCTTGGTGGGCAGTAGATTGCCGCAATAGTCAAAATATATTTTTTGGTCTGGATTAGCACAGATGTTGATTGAATTTGGCAAGTTTCATGTTTTTCCCCCACTGAGTGAGTGATGGTATCTCTAATTATTACTGCAGTGCCACCTCTTGCACTGTTCTGCGGGTGTATGGTGTGATAAGTGTGATATTCTCTAAATTTTACAAAGGATTGTTTAGTAAAGTGTGTCTCTGAAATGAGACATACATCAATTTTATGAATATCCAGGAATACCTGAAGTTCATGTTTGCGTTTCAGTAAGCCATTGGCATTCCAGGCAGCTATCCTGATGTTTTTGCTCTTCATTATTTCTTCTTATGATCAGCGGCCGCTTTCTTGATGTTCGTTTCAAGGTTAGTTAGTCTTTCTGTGATTAATATCAGTGTTTTTTCTTGACGTTCTAATTTCTCTACTAGCCTGGACAATAAATGGTCAGCTTTTAGTTCGTGATTTAATGAGCTTTCTTCTTTCTTGTTGCTTCCTGCGATGTCAGCAAAAGTTTTCTCTGTGGTTGCAAACAATTTCTCACTGTCTCCTCTGTTGGTGTTGTTTCTCGCTGTTTTGTTCTTGTTCTTTTCATTTCTCATTGCCTGTATTCTCTTAGCCACTTCGCAGCTTCTGTAGCTTGCTGGATGAGCTTCTCTGCAGTTGGCACATCTCGCTGGTGCATTCTTAGGATTTTTGCACTCCGATGTATGGTGCTTGCCTGCACACTTAACACATCTTGGTTCTTTCATACAGAACTTCTGGGTATGTCCAAAATCCTGGCATCTCTTGCATTGAGGTACAAATTTTGATTTTCGCAGAGGCTCAATCACAACCTTTGTACCAAATATGGCTTTAATCTCATAGATCTTTTGTAAGTCCTCCTCGTTTTGAAAAGTCAGCATAAAGAGAGGGAGAGGCCTTTTGTCACCTCTCTTTAGAATGTTTACTGCATCTATTATTTTATACCCTTTGTTTTTTAAATCTTAGATAATTTTTTCTGTCTTAAATGTTGGAGGTAGTTTCCTAGCCATAACCTTGATAGGTCTAGTCTGCTTATTTTCAAATGAATACCAAGGGTAGCCATTATTATTTAGATAGCTTGTTATTCTCCTATACTCATCTTCGCTGGTGACATTTAACTTAATTCCCTCATTATTCATAGCTGTTATATTAATAACGAATTTATTTTTAATCATCGCCTCATGCAGTAAGTCAAAGTCTTTTATCCGACTTACAATAATTGGAGGCGGGGGAGGTAGTTTTATATGTTTTTCTTGTTGCTTTTGAACGGGTTGTTGTTGCTGCTACTGGGGAGATGCCTCAGGAGAAGAATTTGATTTTCTCTTCTTGTAATTTTTCTTCTTCCTCCCCACAAGCATCCATTCAGTTTCTTTTGCTAGTTCCTCCTCGTCAGTGAAGTACTCAAGTTCTTGTTGGGATTGTAAGCAATTACCATTAGACTTCCCAACCTCATTGAGTAACTGATTTATTCTTTCTAACATTTGTTTATTTTGTTGTTGCAGTTGCGCAATGCTATCTTGTAAATCAGCCTTTATGCGTGTGTCATAATATATTAAATTGATTGACATATTCACGCTGCGTATAGATGTAATCATGGTACGTTTTAGCACCACTTTTGCGGATGTCAGATGAGTGACTACTCTCTCACTTAAGGGGATGCTGAACTTGTCCCATTTTACCGACTAAAACGCGGATTAGTAATAACGAAATACTTTTTTATTGATTACTCGGATCGATAAATCCTTTTCCATGATTAAAATACATACAAGAATACACTTTCCTAGCTATAATTGCATGTAAACAATCGAAAAAAGTTACATAATTACAGTTTTGTTATCGGCTTCTTGTGTCAAGTCGTAATTTTACTTGTTTATTATAAAAGTTGTGCAGTTCGTTCGTGCATGGAATGTAGCTAGCATAATCCGAATAACATGAAGGAATATTAGTGAAAAAGTAAAAATGTAATTAGATGTCTAGTAGAAAAATTAAATATCTATTACGTTTTCATGCATATGTGTATGTGCGAGATCGAGGCACAAGAGTAAAACAGAGCAGAAATTTAGTTCGTTGATATTGCGATAGACGGAGCTGCAATTTGTTAATATGACGAGGATAGATACAACAGTACAGCCTTGTTTATTTCATATGTGTATCCATTTTAAAGAAAGAGATCAAATAAAATATAAAAGTTTGAGTTTCTATTTTATGGCAATTTATATTTATTTATTATGGCGACGTCGAAGATTCCGAAGTCTCTTACACGAGACATCATTTATAATATTCACGAGTATATGTATATCAGAAAATAAAATGCGTTTTATTCATTTGAAAAAAATTTTAATAAAATAATGAGAATTTTGCTATTAAAATAATATTAGACACGACGAAAGTCGTTTAAATTTAGTTAAATATATAATCGAATTTTTATTTTCAGATTAATTAAAAGTTATCTGATTTATGTCATGTTTGATGTCATTTTAATCGTAAAAATGTCATTAATTCATTAAAACTACTTTCTAACTGATAAAATAAAAAATTACAGTTTCAGTTTTTATTTTATAAGATGTTTACATATTCGTGAATTACGAATGAATAGAGGAAGCGAGGAAGCCGACTGTAAAGGACTTCGGAACTCTTTGATAATAAAGGTCATCTCGCTCGCTCTTTACTCGTAGTCTTGCTTTTTGTCACACTTGACAATCGTGATAAATATCTCGAAAAGATAAACGGACCCGAAAAATCGAGAGCGAGCGAAACAGTAACAAGAGCAAGCGAGACAATAATAGGAGTGAGCGAGATAGTAATAGGAGCGAGCGAGAGGGAAATAGTAGCGGGAAGGAAGAGAGCACGAGGCACGAGCATAAGCGAGCGTTGATGCCAGATTGGAGACGTTGCCACGTTCCTAAAGGAGCGTACACAAGCGGACACAAGTGAAGCCGCGTACATGGAGCTCGGCGCTCGACTCGACTTTATAGAAGAAGACAGATGTATGTTTTTCTGTCTCCTTTCTACCAAGCTAAAAGCGGCGGGCGACACGCGACGCTGCTCGCTTCTCGATACGTATGACGACGTTATGTGTTTTTCAGCCTTTTTACATATTTTTTTACAATTAAAAATATATATGAGAAATATATGAAATAATAATACATTTACCAATAATAATATATTTAGCAATTGTATAGGAAAATATCTTTTTCGCATAAATTTATAATTACATTTTGCAATAATATTAAATGTTCCACATGTAATCCTTTTTAATAATCTTAGCTTGATATTTTTTTATACGTAAAATGAATACAAGGAATAGTTTATAGTGCATATTTGTAGTACTTCATGCTACAATTGCATTAAATAAATTTAAAAGTTTTATACAATCAAACATTAACAGGTTGCATCTAAGCAAACTATCGATAAACTTAAATTTAAAGGCAATAAGAGCTAAACGCGGATGGTAGTGCGTAAGTTCAACGAGAAATAAGTTTTCGTTGAAACTTATTTGTGTGCACAGGGCACAAATTTTCTTGGTACGATACCAAGCAAATTTAAATAATTCTCAATTCGAGAATTTATTTAATTATTATCCCTCTTCCCCCCCTGTAATGTTGTAGGCGAGAAAAATATCGGGCCGAAAGTCGCTGAATCGGGAATCGAACCCGAGTCTTTCGCTTGCCGGGCGACTGCTCTTATCACTGAGCTATTCAGACCCTTCAACTCGATACTTCTCGGTCGCCTACAATTATATATTAAATTGAAGAATAACGCCATCTTCCGCCGGCGTGAAATTTAAATAACTATAAGAAATTAGGCTCTGTGTATTAAAACATAAACTTAAATTTAAAGGCAATAAGAGCTAAACGCGGATGGTAGTGCGTAAGTTCAACGAGAAATAAGTTTTCGTTGAAACTTATTTGTGTGCACAGGGCACAAATTTTCTTGGTACGATACCAAGCAAGGGGGGAAGAGGGATAATAATTAAATAAATTCTCGAATTGAGAATTATTTAAATTTGCTTGGTATCGTACCAAGAAAATTTGTGCCCTGTGCACACAAATAAGTTTCAACGAAAACTTATTTCTCGTTGAACTTACGCACTACCATCCGCGTTTAGCTCTTATTGCCTTTAAATTTAAGTTTATGTTTTAATACACAGAGCCTAATTTCTTATAGTTATTCAAACTATCGATATTTCTCTAAAATATATTTAGAAGCATATAAATAATAATACTATTGGCTCTATGTATCAATAATCAAAATTATAGTATTCATAGAAAAACTTGCTTATATATTACTTTATGTCTTTTGATGTTGTCCGCGGATAGTATGCGATACATTTTATGATATAAGAATATAATTTCTTATATATCCAGAACTGTTATATATATGTATAAAATTAAAAAGCATGAAAAATTATTTCTTTTACTGTACATTATTCGTTTCAAACAATTCTCTTCATCCATTCTGTGTCAAAAAATACTAAGCTAAAATGATCAAAAAGATTTTTATTATAGATATGTAGATAAATATTTAACATTTTGTGAAAAAATATATCCGTATGAAATATGAGAAATATTTAAAATAAATTAATAAAATATTCATTCTTCGATAATCTTCTAATTATCACTACATGAACGATTGTCAGAAATGATATTATTAAAACTTTTAGCATATATGCAGATATGATTTTAAACAAATAAATTCTTGACACACGCACACATTGCTCTTATCGGTCTTTTCAATAATGATTTTCCGTTGAAAAATATAAAAGATCTATAATAGAATAAATTAATGCAATTTTTTATAAATATTTATCGGTTTATTAAAAAAAATATACGTATAAAGAAATATCAAGCTAAGATTATTAAAAAGGATTATATGTGGGACATTTAATATTATTGCAAAATGTAATTAAAAATTTATGCGAAAAAAATATTTTCCTATACAATTGGTAAATGTATTATATATTTCTCATATATATTTTTAATTGTAAAAAAATATAATGCAAAAAGACTAAAAAACACACATAACGTCGTCATACGTATCGAGAAGCGAGCAGCGTCGCGTGTCGCCCACCGCTTTTAGTTTGGTAGAAAGGAGACAGAAAAACATATATCTGTCCTCTTCTATAAAGCGAAGCCGAGCGCCGAGCTCACATGTACGTTGCTTCGCTTGTGTGCGCTTGCGTACGCTACGTTTACGCTCCTTTAGCAACGTGGCAACGTCTCTAATCTGGCATTACTGCTGTTTCACGTGCAACTCGATATCTCTAAAATTGAGATAGGTAACTGTCCACGCGAAGCTGCATAAGCTATTGCGTGTATTGTTATATTATATTATAATATTATATCGTGAATTTTTACATTTCATAGTGCTATCTAGTATTTTTGAAGTGTTTTATATTTTAATTTTAAAGTGTTAAAAAGTGTTTTTTGTCAGTGATATACAAGTAATATACTGGTGATTTTTAATAATGGGGAAGAAATATGATGCGAATCACTTGCCTCTGTTTCGATACAGATTGTCCAGGAAGAAAAGTCGCATACGAAGGTTGGTTTATTTATGTAATTTGCAATTAACAATTCCATATTTTTTCTTAAAAACAACTATGTGTCTTCTTTACACCAATTGATTCCTCTCATTATTTTGTACATAAAAGTATTAAGGTAAGATAATCGAAAAATGAATATTTTACAAGATATTTTACGGTTTATGTAAAATTAAGAAATTATTTCAAGCCTCATAACTCAAAAAGTACTTAACAAAAAAGTACTTAATTATAGTGTTTTGGAAAGCTCTCGAGATAAGCTACAAGAATATGCAATGACAAATAGTAGGTTCCATTTAAGAAATTAAAGGTGACCTTCATGTGACCTTCAAATAACTCTTCAAGGTCAAACCAATGATACCATCTTATGGCCCCCTCGAAACCATAAAACTTTTGTCTGAAACATTTTTCTCTAAAATGCTTTGTTTCCGAAATAATTGCGTGCGTTAATTAAAATGGCTCATCCTGTATGTATATATATATATATATATATATATATATATATATATATATATATATATATATATATACTTACTTATATATATATATATGATACATACATACATACACACACACACGCACACACACACACACACACACACACACACACACACACACACACACACACACACACACACACACACACACACACACACACACACACACATATATATATATATATATATATATATATATATATATACAGGGTGACCCATTTTAACTTAGGCAGCCAAATAACTCGAAAAATAAGCAAGATAGAGAAAAATGTTTTAGACAAAAGTTGTATGGTTTCGAGGGGGCCATAAGATGGTATCATTGGTTTGACCTTGAAGAGTCATTTGAAGGTCACGTGAAGGTCACTTCAATTTTTTTAAATGGAACATCCTATATATTTTTGTACATTCTTGTAGCTCATCTCGAGAGCTTTCCAAAACACTATAATTAAGTACATTTTCGTTAAGTACTTTTTGAGTTATGAGGCTTGAAATAATTTCTTAATTTTACATAAACCGTAAAATATCTTGTAAAATATTCATTTTTCGATTACCTTACCTTAATAGTTTTATGTACAAAATAATGAGAGGAATCAATTGGTGTAAAGAAAACACATAGTTGTTTTTAAGAAAAAATATGGAATTGTTAATTGCAAATTACATATTTTTTCTTCAAAACAACTATGTGTTTTCTTTACACCAATTGATTCCTCTCATTATTTTGTACGTAAAAGTATTAAGGTAAGATAATCGAAAAATGAATATTTTACAAGATATTTTACGGTTTATGTAAAATTAAGAAATTATTTCAAGCATCATAACTCAAAAAGTACTTAACGGAAAGGTACTTAATTATAGTGTTTTGGAAAGCTCTCGAAATAAGCTACAAGAATGTACAAAAATATATAGGGTATTCCATTTAAAAAAATTGAAGTGACCTTCACGTGACCTTCAAATGACTCTTCAAGGTCAAACCAATGATACCATCTTATGGCCCCCTCGAAACCATACAACTTTTGTCTAAAACATTTTTCTCTATCTTGCTTATTTTTCGAGTTATTTGGCTGCCTAAGTTAAAATGGGTCACCCTGTATATACAGGGCGATCCTGAAAAACGTTATGTCTTTAAAATGACGTATTCCTGACACCATTCTAAGACAATTTTTCCTTTACCAAAATTTGATTTGAAGCGTAGTTTTTGAATTATGAGCAAAAATAGTTAGTAAATCACGCGTCGGGTACAGAAGGTAGGCAGGAGCGGCGCGGCGTGCCGCGAGCGCGGGCGCAGCTGACCGCCCGACGGGTGATTATCACCGCATGAGTCGCTAACTATTTTATCTTATAACATAAAATTATGCTTTAAATAAAATTTTGGTAAAGAAGAAAATGTCTTAGAATTACGTCAGAAATACGTGTTCCTTAAAATAACGTTATTTTAATAATGAAAAGTTGTTCCGGATCGCCGGCCGTCCGACGTTGCAATCAGCTGATTGCTACACGCGATGTGTGTATGGCGGAGTGTGTGCGTAAGAGAGAGAGAGAGAGAGAGAGAGAGAGAGAGAGAGAGAAAGAGAGAGAGAGGGAGGATAGGAGGGACAGACATTCATACACACGCACGCACTTTTTTTCTCGCTCTCTTTCTCTCTTTTACGCAACACTTATACACTCTCTCATTCAGTCTCTCACTCACACTCTCTCGGTCACTCACTCACTCACTCACCTGCTTACTCACTTGCTCACTCACCTTGTAGCAGCGTAGCGAATCTTCATGCTATGTATTGTTGTTATCTGCTGCACGGTTATGATTGCTAGAGATGCGCGACACATCGAAATTTTTTCGATTATTAGTCTCACACTTGATTGACACAATATAGATTACACGATAACGAGTTTACTGTTTATTCACTCACTATTGATTTATCGATACCAAAAATTACTTTCAAAGAAACGCGAATGCAAACAGCACATGACTCAACGCGAAGCGACGGACCGCGGAGACTGCGCGACCGCAAGAGTTATGTTGCCAGAAACGCGATACGCGACATCTAACAAACGACTTGCGCGTGGCGCGTGATTGACGCGAGATAAGACGAACGATCGGCTAAAACCTTCGCATTGCGAATGCGGTAGAAAACATGAAACGTATAATAACATACTTAAAAAATTAATTATTTATTATAAATAATAACTATTTCTAATTATAATAAATAATTATTATTTTAAAAAGCATGTGTTGTACGTTATTACGTTTTCGAAATTATTGCATTCACGATGCGAAGATTTAAGTCAATCGCAAGAATAATGTAATTTTAATTACATTCGTCTTATCTCGCGTCAATCACGCGCCACGCGCAAGTCGTTTGTTAGATGTCGCGTGTCGCGTTTCTGGCAACATAATTCTTGTGGTCGCGCAGTCTCCGCGGTCCGTCGCTTCGCATCGAGTCATGTGCTGTTTGCATTCGCGTTTCTTTGAAAGTAATTTTTGATATCGATAAATCAATAGTGAGTGAATAAACAGTAAACTCGTTATCGTGTAATCTGTATTGTGTCAATCGAGTGTGAGACTAATAATCGAAAAAATTTCGATGTGTCGCGCATCTCTAGCAATCATAACCGTGCAGCAGATAACAACAATACATAGCATGAAGATTCGCTACGCTGCTACAAGGTGAGTGAGCCAGTGAGTAAGCAGGTGAGTGAGTGAGTGAGTGACCGAGAGAGTGTGAGTGAGAGACTGAATGAGAGAGTGTATGAGTGTTGCGTAAAAGAGAGAAAGAGAGCGAGAAAAAAAGTGCGTGCGTGTGTATGAATGTCTGTCCCTCCTATCCTCCCTCTCTCTCTCTTTCTCTCTCTCTCTCTCTCTCTCTCTCTCTCTCTCTCTCTTACGCACACACTCCGCCATACACACATCGCGTGTAGCAATCAGCTGATTGCAACGTCGGACGGCCGGCGATCCGGAACAACTTTTCATTATTAAAATAACGTTATTTTAAGGAACACGTATTTCTGACGTAATTCTAAGACATTTTCTTCTTTACCAAAATTTTATTTAAAGCATAATTTTATGTTATAAGATAAAATAGTTAGCGACTCATACGGTGATAATCACCCGTCGGGCGGTCAGCTGCGCCCGCGCTCGCGGCACGCCGCGCCGCTCCTGCCTGCCTTCTGTACCCGACGCGTGATTTACTAACTATTTTTGCTCATAATTCAAAAACTACGCTTCAAATCAAATTTTGGTAAAGGAAAAATTGTCTTAGAATGGTGTCAGGAATACGTCATTTTAAAGACATAACGTTTTTCAGGATCGCCCTGTATACAGGGTGATTCTGAACAGACGTTTGTCTTTAAAAAGATAAATTGTCGAGTCTATTCTGAGACGATTTTCCCTTTACCAAAATTGTCTACGAGGCTTAGTTTTTAAATTATTAAATAAAATAGTTCGCGAATTACGGAACGAGTACAAGAGGTAGACAGGGACGGCGCAACTCACTGTCCGATACAGGCGATCATGTGGGGCGCGCGACGCGATCAGCTGATTGCTGCACACGATGAGTGTAACAATCAGTGTGTGTGTGTGTGTGTGTGTGTGTGTAGGGTGTATTTATGCACGCGTATCCACACATGCACCGTACTCTCTCTCTTTCTCTCTCTCTCTCTTTCTCTCTCACTCTCTCACTCACTCACTCACTCACTTATTCTTACCTTAATAATGAGATTCTTCATACTGCTGATAAATAGCAGTGCCCAGTGTGTTGCACGATAATAATCGTCGTCGACGAGACGTCGTTTCTTCAACACGCAGTCTGACACAAATAAGCGAAGTTTTTTCTTTCATCACTTTCGACACTTTTACAAATTTATTCGCGCACTTAATCACTCACGATTGAACGATAAAAGGAGAAATTTACCAACGGTTACGGTACGAATTTAATAAACGGTTAACGCATTTAATTATTAATTACACACTCGATTAAAGAAACGCGTTAACAGAACGCGATACTCGATGCAAAGCGCGCGACGCGACGACCGACGACAAGCAGGTCAGGTTAGTACTAGCGCCTCTAGCGCTGCCAAACATAAACGTGTAGCATTACGCGCTAGTACTAACCTGACCTGCTTGTCGTCGGTCGTCGCGTCGCGCGCTTTGCATCAAGTATCGCGTTCTGTTAACGCGTTTCTTTAATCGAGTGTGTAATTAATAATTAAATGCGTTAACCGTTTATTAAATTCGTACCGTAACCGTTGGTAAATTCCTCCTTTTATCAATCGTGAGTGATTAAGTGCGCGAGTAAATTTGTAAAAGTGTCGAAAGTGATGAAAGAAAAAACTTCGCTTATTTGTGTCAGACTGCGTGTTGAAGAAACGACGTCTCGTCGACGACGATTATTATCGTGCAACACACTGGGCACTGCTATTTATCAGCAATATGAAGAATCTCATTATTAAGGTAAGAATAAGTGAGTGAGTGAGTGAGTGAGAGAGTGAGAGAAAGAGGGAGAAAGAGAGAGAGAAAGAGAGAAAGAGAGAGAGTACGGTGCATGTGTGGATACGCGTGCATAAATACACCCCACACACACATACACACACACACACTGATTGTTACACTCATCGTGTGCAGCAATCAGCTGATCGCGTCGCGCGCCCCACATGATCGCCTGTATCGGACAGTGAGTTGCGCCGTCCCTGTCTACCTCTTGTATTCGTTCCGTAATTCGCGAACTATTTTATTTAATAATTTAAAAACTAAGCCTCGTAGACAATTTTGGTAAAGGGAAAATCGTCTTAGAATAGACTCGACAATTTATCTTTTTAAAGACAAACGTCTGTTCAGAATCACCCTGTATATGTGTGTATGTATGTATGTATCAGAGAAAGTGTTATAATAATAAAACCAAAAGTGATACTGAAATTTACAGAACAACTTTTATATAAATATATTTCTGTAATATAATATAAGATAATTTACAGAATATAATTTAATGGAAAAATATTGAAGAATTATTAACTTTTAAAGCTTTTCAGAATTACCTCTCTCTTATATTAATTTTTTTTCTAATTTAAACGACTATGTCATATAAGTTAATTAAAATTGTATAAATTGATAATTTAATAATAAATTTGATTTAAATATGTTGCTTTTTCTTTCAACGAATAAAAATTTTTTCTAACAAATAATATTTCAGTATCATTTTTATTGTGTACTTCAAGTAAATAGATAGTATACTAATATCTGGTCGGGAAAGATATATTACATAGATTTTGTTATGCCTAATATTTTGTTTATGTAAATTAATGTATAATTTATAACATTTTTTGCAAACTATGCGCCGTTACTGTCGGTTTTGAAACATAATCTGAAGTTGAGACTAAAATAGTACAATCACATAATTGATGATCAATTTAATAATACCGATACTAATACATATTTTTAAAATCACTGTAAGGAAGATTTCTTCACAACATATTCTTTACAGTGATTCTAAAGATATGTATTATGTAGTAACGATATTATTTTAATTATCAAATTATAATTTTATGATTATACTATCGTAGCTTTAGCTTTAGATAGAGTTTCACAACAATAACAGCGCATAATTTGCAAATGTGAAAATGTATACGACAAATATTATTAAACATAAAAAGATGTACGATCATATACTGGCATATTTTCTATTTACTTGATTTGTTGAACATAACAATCATGATTTTGATATAATATGTACTTCATTTTTCAGATTGAAAATTTCTATAGATTTATGTTTTATAATTATAAAAAATTATACATTTATACAATTTATATATTTTTATAAATTTAAAAAGAAATAAGATTTTATTATTATCTAAAATTACAAAATAATCATTAATTAAAAAATAAGAGATTCTATTATTATTTAAAATTTAAAAAATTATTTTATTCTCTCATAAATAAAATACATTTAATTGTTTTCGAAAATAAAGTATAAAATGGCAAAATTTTCTTTCAAATATTTTAATATTAATATATATTTAGCGGCATAAAAGTAACAAAACCTGGAAAGTTAGAATACAGTCCTTTGCTTATTCAACACATTTTATAAGTCAGAGGCGGCCTATTCGTGGGCTGGCATTATTTTCTAATATTGAAAGCCAAAGGCGGTCTATTCGTGAACTGGTATCTTTTTCTAATATATAAGCCAGAGGCGGTCTACTCGTGGGCTGGCATCTTTTCCTAATATTTAAAGCCAGAGGCGGTCTACTCGTAGGTTGGCATCTTTTCCTAATATTTAAAGCCAGAGGCGGTCTATTCGTGTGCTGGTTATTTAATAAATTTAATCCAGAGGCGATCTATTCGTGTGCTGGTTATTTAAAAAAATAAATCCAGAGGCGAACTATTCGTGTGCTGGTTATTTAAAAAAATAAATCCAGAGGCGAACCATTCGTGTGCTGGTTATTTAATAAATTTAATCCAGAGGCGAACTATTCGTGTGCTGGTTATTTAATAAATTTAATCCAGAGGCGAACTATTCGTGTGCTGGTTATTTAAAAAAATAAATCCAGAGGCGAACTATTCGTGTGCTGGTTATTTAAAAAAATAAATCCAGAGGCGAACTATTCGTGTGCTGGTTATTTAATAAATTTAATCCAGAGGCGAACTATTCGTGTGCTGGTTATTTAATAAATTTAATCCAGAGGCAAACTATTCGTGTGCTGATTATTTAAAAAAATAAATCCAGAGGCGAACTATTCGTGTGCTGGTTATTTAATAAATTTAATCCAGAGGCGAACTATTCGTGTGCTGGTTATTTAAAAAAATAAATCCAGAGGCGAACTATTCGTGTGCTGGTTATTTAATAAATTTAATCCAGAGGCGATCTATTCGTGTGCTGGTTATTTAAAAAAATAAATCCAGAGGCGAACTATTCGTGTTCTGGTTATTTAATAAAATAAATCCAGAGGCGAACTATTCGTGTGCTGGTTATTTAAAAAAATAAATCCAGAGGCGAACTATTCGTGTGCTGGTTATTTAATAAATTTAATCCAGGGGCGATCTAACGTGTACTGGCATTATACGTTTATATGTATATACACCTAGTGTTATATACTTTACGTATTTTTATCTCTATATAATAAATATGTACAAATAAATTATTTAATATTTGAATACAAACAATTACATATTGAACACATAATTACCTTTATTTTGTGTTTTATATCATGATGAATAAAATATTAATACGTATATTTATAACATTTAATATATACACAAATACATATACTAAATAGTGTTGTAAATACATGTATTCATTTTTTGTCATTATGGTGTTAAGTGTAAAAGATAACTATATTGTGTATTATATTAATTTTTTAAATAATTAATTTTGTATTTATCATATACGGCAAAAATTAAGAAAAGCATATTTTTCTTTGGTTAAAGATTTCTCTTCAATTGTAAATGTATAATATTATATATATGTTATTATATATATATATATATATATATATATATATATATATATATACAGGGTGTCCCATTTTAAAAGTTCCACTAGATTATCTCTTTAGGAAAGCATTTAAGAAAAAATGTTTCAAACAAAAGTTGTTTGGTTCGAAGGGGGACATAAGATGGTGCCATTGGTTTGACCTTGAAGAGTCATTTGAAGGTCACATGAAGGTCACCTTGAATTTCTTAATCGGAACACCCTATATATTTTTAGATATTCTTGTAGCTTATCTCGAGAGCTTTTTAAAACACTATAATTAAGTATTTTTTCATTAAGTACTTTTCGAGTTATGAGGCTTGAAATAATTTCTTAATTGTACATAAACCATAAAATATCTAGTAAAATATTCATTTTTCGATTATCTGACCTTAATACTTTTATGCACAGAACAATGTGAGGAATCAATTGGTGTAAAGAAAACACATAATAGTTTCTAGAAAAAATATGTAATTTGCAATTAACAATTACATATTTTTTCTCAAAAACAACTATGTTTTTTATTTACACTAATTGATTCCTCACATTGTTCTGTGCACAAAAGTATTAAGGTAAGATAATCAAAAAATGAATATTTTACTAGATATTTTATGGTTTATGTAAAATTAAGAAATTATTTCAAGCCTCATAACTCGAAAAGTACTTAATGAAAAATACTTAATTATAGTGTTTTGGAAAGCTCTCGAAATAAGCTACAAGAATATGCAAAAATATATAGGGTGTTCCATTTAAGAAATTCAAGGTGACCTTCATGTGACCTTCAAATGACTCTTCAAGGTCAAACCAATGACACCGTCTTATGTCCCCCTTCGAACCAAACAATTTTTGTTTGAAACATTTTTTTCTTAAATGCTTTCCTAAAGAGATAATCTAGTGGAACTTTTAAAATGGGACACCCTGTATGTATATATATATATATATATATATATATATATATATATATATATATATTTGTGAAATAAATATTTTATTACATTTGATTAATATCTCTTAGACACTTTGTAAACTCTACTTCATCTTGTACATTATATCATAGATTTGCATTTGCAAAATATGCAATAAATAGGAACTAAATATGCTACAATGTTTAATTTTAGAAATATGTGTATATAACACTATATATCTAATATTATATACTTTTCTAATTTTTATCTGTGTGTAATATAAATGAAAATAAATTGTTTATTATAATGCAATTAGATATTAATATAAAATTGCTTTTTTCTATTTTATACCATAATGAATGAAATTATTAAAATGTATTTTTATAATAGTATTAAATATACATATATAAATACATATATTGATTATTATTGTAAATGTACACGTATTCATAATTTTTTCACATTATGGTATAAAATACAAAACAGAGATAATTATATATTCAACATCTAATATGTATTATAAATAATAAACAATTTATTTGCATTTATTAGACACAGATAAAAATAAGAAAAGTATAGGATATTAGATATATAGTGTTATATACACATATTTCTCAGAAACATTGTAACATATTTAGTTCCTATTTATTGCATATTTTGCTTATGCAAAGCCATGATATAATGAAGCCATGTACAAGATGAAGTAGACGTATGTAAAGTTTCTAAGAGATATCAAATATGATAAAATATTTATTTTATAAATATATATATATATATATAAATAAATATATATATATATATATATATATATAAATAAATAAATAAATATATATATATATATATATATATATATATATATATATATATTACTATACATTTATAATTGAAGAAAAAGTTTAACTAAAGAAGAATATGCTTTTCTTAATTTTAGTCGTATATGATAAATACAAAATTAATTATTAAATTAATATAATACGGTTACACAAATTGAATATAGTTATGTTTATTTTACACTTTACATCATAATTACACAAACAATGAATACATGTTTCAACAATATTCAATATATGTATTTATATATGTATATTATAAGTATTATTTTATTCATTATAATATAAAATACAAAATAAAAATAATTATATATTCAATATGTATATATTTAAATATTACAATTTATTTGTATTTATTATATACAGATAAATATAAGTCAAGTGTATAACATTAGATGTTTATTATATACAAATATTTTTCAAATTTAATTTACACACATTTTGTATATGCATATATTCGTTCTTTATATTATATTCAGCCTTGCGGCGAAATTTTGGTCGAGAAAAAAAGTCGTTTTTTTATAACCATTTGAAACGACACATGTACAAATATCACGCGGTGTGTACTATTATTACCACACAACGAATGTATTTCAGCGAGCGAGCGAAAGAGAATAATAGAAGCGAGCGAGACAGTAATAGGAGCGAACGAGACAGTAATAGGAGCGAGCGAGAGGGACATAGCAGTTGGAAGAGAAAACTCGAGGATCGAGTCTTTCCTTGCACGCTGCTATTCCCCTCTCGCTCGCTCCTATTACTGTCTCCCTCGCTCCTATTGCTGTCTCGCTCGCTCCTATCACTGTCTCGCTCGCTCCTATTGCTATCTCGCTCACTCTCATGCCGACTGCGTCGGTAACATTTTTTTTAGTTCTTTCAAGGCGGCGCTCAAAATCGCGCATGAGTTCGCCGATGATTCCAGCATCCCCTT
Organism: Camponotus vicinus; assembly: GCF_025532165.1. NCBI lineage: Eukaryota > Metazoa > Arthropoda > Insecta > Hymenoptera > Formicidae > Camponotus > Camponotus vicinus. Next base: position 14,837,883 of record NW_028141946.1, read on the forward strand.
AAGCCTATTCGATATACAAGGATCTTCTTTCCTTCCTGTAGGCGGTAGCATTTTTGCAAGGCAACTCGCCTTGGCACCATTAGCTTGGGAGGCATGCTGATCTCCTCCTGTCAAACAATAGTTATTAATGCGGATAATCTCATAAATTTCGGGTGAGATTGGAGCAATTGTTTATGTTAATATGCATATGCTAATTGCTTACCTGTAATAATATGTTGGAATACCCCGAATACAAATTAGAGAGTCGTGCGTCTTCGCGTGTTATAACTACTGAAGTGTCGCAGTACTTTATAATGGAATGTTGGAATGTGACTTTTTTATCTTTCCCTTGAATTGTACTAACAGGATAGTTTGAATCTTAACTTGTGACGTCATATACCATCTATCATATATAATAACCGGAAATAGGGTAAAGCGTTATTTCCTATAGACGTGACTATAACTCGAGAGGGAATAAATATTTCAACGGGAAATCGGTACTGACGCAGACGCTACCTAGCAGACTATTGGAAATTCCATACCGGAAGTGCAAACTTTAAACGCTGCGCAGTAGGTTTGTACGCTTCTCCGAGGATGCGCGTTACGTGGATTGTTATCATTATTTACCATATTACTGGAATACATATACCGGAAGTGCAAACTTTGAACGCTGCGCAGTAGATTTGTGGGCTTCCCTGGGGTGCGCGTTGGGGTGAGACGACTCCGTTATTTGGGATACTACCCAGGTCATAGGGGATTTGCATGATCGGAAGTAGACTTCGATTGCTGCGCAGTAGGTCCATGCGCTACCTGGGAGATGCGCGTTGGGTGGATTTGTACCAAATTGGATGATACTTCCAGGTTGGATGTCTATCCTTAGTTTGGTACCACGGATTGTAAAAAATTTGGTTCTGCTAAAAATTTCGGATTGATCCTCGGTAACGGAAGGTCATTGACGTAAACTTCTTGTTCGGAAGTGATATGTTCGCGTCCGATGAGCCGACCTAGACGTAAGTTGTAAATAAATAGAGTAATACTGAGGTGAATTGTTCTATCTGGAACAATTTACCAACTCAGGGACAATTTGAGTGATACAAACTATCTGTTGGATACGGACATTTTGCGTGCGACTATGAACTGTTCTCGGCATGCCTCGTCTCCCTAAAACGGGAAACTAGTTGACTGTCGAAGTGGCTGCGCGTTTCTTGTCTATTGTTTAGTTGGTGGAAATATGCAAATTTACATAATTATTAGGCACATTAGTTATACTTCTAGGACGTCATAGACAAATAATATACTATTTAAGTCTATTTCCCCTCTGGCAGTGTTTGCAGGTCCTGAACATTGTGGTTGCAATGCTACAGTGATCCTGTTTGTGCCGGTGGGAAGTTGCGGTTACAATAATTTACTAGTTGATGACTGGATATGTGTTGACTTTAATGCTCGGCGGACCATGGACTATAGCTGGTTGTCGTAACCACTGGTGGCTGGCAAATTGTGATCTGCGACCAGTCATTCTGTATAGTGGTTTATTAATTCCCACAACTTTTAAGAATATTAATTATATTTTATTAGTTATAAGTACATTATAATACATACAAAAATAATGTGTAGCGCCTAGTATGCGTAATTTTCTAGTAATTTTTTGGTAACAAATCAGATAGTATATTTTATTAGCTATAAGTACATTATAATACATATAAAATTATGTCTAGCGCTTAGTACACGTAATTTTCTAGTAACAAACCATATCGTAAATAAGATTAGTTTAATATACTTAATTATGGTAGCGATAGTTAGACCGTAATTATAACAGAATAGGTAACTAGCGATAGTTATAATAACGTATAACATAGGATTATAGCGTCGATAAAAAGATCGCTTAGAACAGCTAAAAGTAAACACTATGGAGAAGATTTTGGATATTCAGGAGTATATGAGCACGATAAATCGTAACAATACTCCCCCGGAGGAAGTGTTTGGTTGTGCCATACGCAATCTTCATGTAGTGGAAAACTACTTTGCGGGGAAACAAAACTTGGCACTTAGGAATAACACTCGCGCCACGATTGCGTACTTGAAACTGCTGTACGATTACGGTCAGCAAATGTCCCTAGCCAGAATGTATTTGATACATCGAATTAGAATATTTGAGGCACGGGAACACGACTTAGGCGCTGAACTTAGTGTTCTGAGGGGGATGTCATCTTCTCCGGAGAATAGGCCGTCTTCACCGCGTGAAAGAAATGAACGGCAGAGGGAAAATTCCAACTGTGACCAAGAGAAGGATAGCGATATGGAGCTTGACATCATCCTCGACACAAGGATGATCAAAGAAATCGACCTCCCCGAGGCTGCGTTATGAGATATCAGCAAGCGGATTGAGGACAAGAAGAATGTCCTGATTAATATTGAGCAGCAGATGGACGATGTTTGGAGTCTGCTGATTACATCTGAAGAACATCAAGAATCGTCACTGCAGGAGCTGGGGTCGGAGATGGCCTCTGGCTCCTCTAGGGTTGAGTGGACCCCGGGGTTTCGAGTCACCCAACTATCCTAGAGACGGGGACACTCGAATGCTGTCCCCAAAATCGAAAACAATGGAAATGGACAAGGACATGAATATAAACTTACGGCCGCAGAGGTCTCAGAGCCTCAGCGGCAGGCGTACCAGCCCTACGGTCCCTGGGGCGGGTATGTCTCCATTCAACGCAGGGCCTGCTCGCTCTCCATCGACGGGGGAGGAGCATAAATTGGCTACCGTCGAAGACACAGCAGGAGGTGAAGATCCGTTGGCGGCTAGACCTGCTTCTAGCCCAATAGAAAAGGTTCCAGAATCAGACATCCAGTGCACAAAACCAAACTCAACAATCTTGCTCAACAACTTAGATACAAAATGCAGAAAATCAAGAATGAGTCTTTCAACACCTATCTCAGGAACCTAACTGCTGACCAATCCACCGACTATTCTCTGTGGAAAGCTGTTAAAAAAATGAAACGCCCAATTACTCATATCCCACCCCTACGAAAGGCAAGCGGTGAATGGGTAAAAGACAACAAAGGAAAAGCCGAACTATTTGCTAGGCATCTAGAAAATATATTTCAGCCCAATGAAGAGTTGGATAGCGGTGAGAATGGTCTAGTTATTGAAAACCAAGAATCTGAAGAGATTCCCCTCGCTACGCCTAGTGAAATACAGAGATTAATATATCAAAACCTTAATACCAAAAAAGCACCAGGCTTCGACCTCATCACTAGTGAAGTGTTGAAACAATTGCCTAGAAAGGGCATCGTTAAACTTACCTACTTGATCAATGCTGCGTTTAGATTAAAGCATGTTCCAGGGATATGGAAAGCCGCAGAAGTGATTATGATTCCTAAAACTGGCAAGCCACCCAATGAAACTTCCTCTTATAGGCCAATCTCCTTACTCCCGATCATTTCCAAATTATTCGAGAAACTCCTATTAAGGAGATTAATGCCGATTATTGAAAGGAAAAAACTAATTCCGTCGCACCAATTTGGATTTAGAAATAACCATTCGACTATTGAGCAGATGCATCGAGTTACTAACATAATTGAAAAGGCACTAGAAGAAAAAAAGATCTGCTCAGCAACCTTTCTAGACGTGGCTCAAGCGTTTGATAAGGTCTGGCATGAGGGACTGCTGCGCAAATTAAACAACCAACTACCAAAACAGTATGTTCAAATCCTAGAATCATATATCTCAAATAGATTATTTAGAGTCAAACTTGAGAACGAATTTTCGGACATTAAACAAATAAAAGCGAGAGTACCTCAAGGTAGTGTTCTGGGACCTATACTATATCTTTTGTATACCAGTGACGCCCCCGGAATGGCAAATGTAACAGTAGCGACGTTTGCTGATGACACCGCTCTTTTAGCTGTAGGCTCAAGTATTGCGGAATCAACTAGCAAGCTCCAACAAGCTGTCTCCAGAATATATAAGTGGACCCGCAAGTGGAGAATTAGACTAAACGAAACAAAGTCAGTCCATGTGAACTTTACAAATAGAAAATATAACTATTTATCCGTTAGGATTAACAACATTGCAATTCCGCATGCTAATACGGTTAAATACCTGGGCATGACTCTGGATGCAATACTGCGCTGGAAAGAACATATAAAGAAGAAACGCGAAGAGCTTGGACTAAATACAAAAAAATGTACTGGTTGCTGGGAAGATCACAGTTATTCACTCATAACAAACTGCTGCTATACCGGCAGATACTAAAGCCAATCTGGACTTATGGTATACAGCTCTGGGGTTGTGCCAAACCAAGCAATGTACAATGTATTCAAACATATCAAAACAGAGTGCTAAGGAACATTGTTGGTGCACCTTGGTACTCTCGAAATTGCGACATCCATAGAGACCTACAAGTTTACATGATCGCTGACGAGATCAAAAAATTTGCCAGGAAACATGATAGTAGACTCAGCCAACACGTAAACGCGGAAGCAGCGCAACTCCTTGACAACAGCGGGCTGATGAGAAGGCTTAAAAGGACTAAGCCGTTTGAATTAGTAAAGTAAAGAGTAGTTAAGCAGGATATGCTACTGTTGCTACGGAAGATCTACCGCTAACTCATTAGACACTAAGGTCACCCATTGGGTGTGACCTTAGCCTCCTTTAAACCGTAACCACTTAAGCTAGATCAAAATGTTCGTTAGTCTAAGACTAGTTACATGAATGAGTCGTCCAACGGGCGGATCACTAAAGGAAAAAAAAAAAAAATTCATACACATCAATTCAGCAAAGATACAATTTTGTATTTAATATAATATTAGAATATCAATTTACTATAAAATAATTTTTTTTTACAAAATAAGTATTTTTTTTACAAAAACATTAAAAAAAAATATTTATTAATTGAATTTATTTATTTTTTATTTCTCTAATAAAGTAGCTCTACATGATTCTTACTCTTTGTTTCCTTTTTCTTCTCGCTTCTTATGCCGGAGAGATTGTAAGTGCCGGTTAAAATTGTACTTGTATATAGTTTGATATGAACAAAAATCACACGTGAAGGTAGGCCACACAGCCGCCGCCGCCTCCTCCGATACCCTATATTACACGGCTCGCAATAATTTCTGCTGCCCGCGGCCCCGTTCAAATTTAGGATAGGATTATAATGACGCGAACGTTCGTACACATATACGTAATATTTAAGCGTAACGCAGGTTCGCGCCCGAGAGAAGCGAGTAACGCGATTCCGTCATACATTGGTTTCTCACCATGCCCAAAAGTACTAAAATTATAGACGACAATCGTGATATTATCTACGGCGAGATATCGTTGAAAGCGTTCGATTTCGCGAATTCCACATCCCTCCTCCGGTATTATAACTCCCGCATTTCTCGTTAATTGCTGTGCTTGTTCGCGCTGAAACGCTGACTACTGATATCTCACAGCCTCCCATTTTTCATGTAACTCGCCTGTACGTAGGTTACCGCGTTCACGATAAATTCGTGCTACTACAACGGCTCGAGGGAAGCATAAGTTGTCCGAATTATCGTCAATATCGAGCGTTTTGCAACGTCTTCTCGTGTTAATTTGACACGTCCACGGCCTGAAGGAACCGCGACATTAAAAACTTATATTAAAATGTTGCGCGATATCGAGACCACCCGCACTCTGCGCTACCGAACTCCAAATGTCGTCGGGAGTTAAGTCACGTGCAGGGCGAAAGGATATACCGGCGGGACCGTGCGATAAATTCGGCTAATCAAACGTTAATCCTACGTAATCGCCCAGCTCGCACGAATTTATGGCATATGAATGAATCTCACGAAACGCGTTTTCCAATGTACGATAAATATCAGCACCTTCGGCTAGCGGACGTATCGCGAAACTCACTTCTCTCCCAATTATTTCAAATCTTCTAAATCGTCGCATATTTTCCGCTAATAAATCTATATAAGTAAAATTATTTCCGACCTGACGTTGCTGCAGTTGTTGATACTCCTCTTCTCTTTGCTCCTCCTCAGCCTCTTCCGTCTCCGATGAAATATTAGGATGATTGCGCGAAGCTTCTTCCTCCGCCTCCTCCTCCTCCTCCTCCTCATTTTCCTCTTCCGCGGATATTTCGCGAGTGTTATCACGAATCTATGACGAATGTTCTATAAGAGACGAGTCGCGATTTCGGCCGCCACCTCTCTGCACTCGAAACAAAAACAGAAAATTTAATTATAAATAAGCTTTACATTTATATTTACATTTTTACTTTCTTAAGACTGTATCTCACCTGGCGATATAATATCAGAGGTCGCATCGCAAGCATCTTCGTCAAATCGTATTCTACCTAAAATTTAATATTATTTATCAGTAACGATAAAATTTTTATGAAGATAAATATTTTATTTTTTATAAAAACTTACGAGTAGGTCTTGTCTCAAGCTCTTCTCCGGCTCGGCGCCTTCGAACATGAGCGGGAGTCACGTGCGGTGCATCATTCGCAGAGGTGTTTCGTTCTACAAATTATCATTAATTTGAAAATTAATCGCCGTCTCGCGTCTCTTTGATTATTTTTATAAAATACACTAATGCAATTACATCATTTTCTTACCAATTTCTAATCCTCTTCCTCGATGATTTAACAGGAAGCTTATATGACCTCCCGCGTCTTCCTCCTTATGGCCAAATGCCTCGTGCATTTCCACTATTTCACCCGCGATATGTAGTAATTCGTCATATCCGTTGAAATGACCCAATCTATACAATACCGCGAGTAGAGTGTCCGAACTGGCGCATGCAAAAGCTCGAAACACTTCGTAATTATTTTCCGACGATACATCCGATAATGCTGATAAATAGCGATTGCTATCTAACGTCGGCTTCAAATTTGACGCTACAATTATACAATCGGATAATACAGCTTTAAGTTCTACCATTTCGCGATATTTCTTTTCTACTCGAAATACAAAATACGTGTAGAATACTTCGGTAGAAGAGCGAGAGTTACCAAGCGAGATGACAAACTCAAAAATACTTTTTTGTTTCGTTGCTCACAAATTTATTTATTCTCGTATCCCTGCTTTTTGCAAGAGAAAGAGGATGAGGTGGATGAGGAAGAAGAGAAGGAAAAGGAGGAGAAGGAGGAGAAGGAGGAGGAGGAACCGTTGAAAGTTTCCCATTCGTGTACAGTAATTTTAAAAAAGATAGTGCCGAAAATTCCTGATTTTTCATTGGCTTGTCGTTTTCGGAAATCTTTTTCGAGAAAAACGGGGGAGGAAAAATTTTCAATATCGCATCCTTGTCTTAATTCTCTCATCCTTGTCTTAACTCCGGGTGTAGGATTATAACACCTGCTAATTCTGAATAAAGCTTATTGCTGCGAAAAATTCTAAGAATTTTTTCGTAAAAGAACTAAAGTTACAAAGACCTAAAGCTAACAATTAGAAAATCCCCGCATAAAATTTTTTATTTTTATAACGTTATAAATATTTATTATACTCGCGCAGAATAAAAAACATAACCTAACCTAACCTTTTTTTTTCTTTTTTTTTTCGAGGGGAAATCCGCCTTATGGACACCCCGCCAGGCAGACCAGGATCGTTTACCGATCGGCCAATGCCCAGCGGGGTAGTGCCGGGCTCTCCCCACCACGCCGGGGCGCGCCAGCAAGGCCGAACGCCCCCCCACGCGGCAGGGCATACCGGCTAAAACCCCCCGTGTCCGCTGGTTTCTCGTTGTTGCCCGCATCCGGGAATCGTTTTCACATGCTACCGGGTGCGAGCCGAGAATATCACGCACAGCGTGCTGCTTCTATAGCTGATTGTGTCTTATGTGTGTGTCTTGCTGTAACTTTTGTGTGTACGAGTATTACTACTCCTGTTGTTATTACTTTGTAGTGATAATTTCTTTGTTTTATTGTGTGAATGTGTGTATGTGTGCAAATCTGTGTGTGTGTGTGTGTGTGTATTGTATATATATTCCTTTGTTTTATTGTGAGTATAAATGCTGGTTTGTGTATATGTATATATTGTTGTATGCGGTGTTCTGTTTAAATGCTGGTTATTTGCTTGTTTGTTGTTTCCGTAACTGTTAGAACAGGGGAAAGTGTCTTCCCCCTCTCCAATGCTTGTAATAATCTGATTCCATTGCTGAAGTACGTTTTATTTTATTTTTTTTTGTGATTGTGTATGTGTGTGTGTGTGTGTGTGTGTGTGTGTATGCGTGTATGAATGGGGAGTGTTTGAGTGTGTGTTTGTATTAATTGATAGGTACCTAGATAGGCTAGGTTCCATTAATTATATGTATGTTACTGTAAGTCTTATGTATCATATGCGTAAGTGCAGTTCTTATGTATCTAATCTAGTGTATCATGTATCCTGTATGTTTTATTATGTGTGTGTGTGTCTATGTGTTATGTGTGTATGAATGATGTTAAATGTGTGTATTATGTCAATCCTAGATTAATTACTGTGTTCCAGTATTTATTTATTAGTGTGTATGCATGTCGCTACATGTCTTATCTGTGTGTCGTAATGCAGATCTTGTGTATCTACTCTCGTGTGTGATATATTACATGTCTTATATGTTCTATTATGTGTGTGTGTGTTTGCATGTGTATGCCTGTATTGTGTTTTATTTAGTGTCCAGCTTCCTAATATTCAACGTTTTGTTAGCTATTTACGATTCTATTGTTTAAATGGCCGGTCGATTTTTCGAACAGGCGAATCAGTGTTTGCTTTCGTATAAATTATTTATCTTCAATAAATGTATTTCAATGTGATATATCGCGATGTATGGATATCTATTTTATCTATATATACGATGAGTAGGTCGTCGGATGCCACGGCACAAGCGGAAATGAGCTCTTTTCAAAAGAATTTTCAAAATCAGCCCCGCCCCCGCAACCCCTCGCATACGCCCGGCGTACGCGGGCGCATGGGCAGAGCTGAGCAGCCGATGACTTTCAGGCTCGTAAGATTATTATTGCTACGATCAATCTCTACCCCACGTCTCTCCCCGAACTCAGGGAGAGGGGGGAGGAAACCGCGTGCGCCGAGACATACCCCATGCAATAAAAGAAAATCAAACAATCGGGCATGGAAAGAAAACTGATTACACACAAAAAACACGTCATCCGGCTGCGGGGGTGAGAGATCAGGGAGGAAGAAGGGGGAAGAGAATACTTCTTTATTAATAATATCCCCCCCCACCCGCAGCCGGGGGAAATTCATAATTCATTTATTAACATCGTCATTACGTCATTACATCTCAATTAGTTTGCATCGTTTGATCCTTGTCTTACAATTACAATATAATCTATCTACTTTAATCGACGTAGCAGTCTTGGATTACCTTTATTTTGTATCATCTTTCTTGTTTTGACATTGCCGATTTTCCTTGATTTCCTTGCGTAGAGGGGGGAGGGGGAGAAAATAGTGTAACGCATATACATATAAGTTCATCTCTCGTTTCCTCGGCGCGCCGCTGCTATATTTATCCGTTTAGTACAATTTTCTCGGTGGTTCCGATATATTCCCACCGTTTATTATTATTATTAGTTGTACAAAATTTCTTAGTAGTTAATAAAACTATTTTTGTGCCCGTATGCCATATATCATTATTCTAAACGAAAGACACGGGACATACATTATATTATGCGCAATGTATTATGGAGCCCTTGAATCCAGTGATTCATCTCCCAATTATTAACTATACATCTCTTGTGTTTCCGGATCGTCGTTATTCCGTTATCCTACTCTCCCCCACTATACTATACTTGATTTTAAATTCAGTTTACATTATTTATCCATTATTTATTTACTTATAATTTCGCTACTTTCGTCAGTTTTATCTATCCTATTCCAGCGATATAGCTATATGTACGTTTGTGTTCCTGTATATACACCTTAATTAATTATTCATACGTCATAATACATATGTATCCAACTATGTGTATACTCTCCGTTTGCATATTTCGCATCTATCCCTAATTTTGCAGATCTTGATTGCCAGTAATCTTATTTATACATTTATATTCTATCTACGTATATATATTCGTATATAGACCTCTATTATTTATACTCCACCTTTACTATTATTATTTATTCGTATTTGCCCTGCATGTTTCTTTATTGTCTTCGATTCGTCCGTATTCAATTACTTTCTTTACTTTGCTTACTTGTGTCATATTTATCGTTAAACATTTGGACTGTCGTTTATCTAATATAATATATATGCCATAGTTAATTATCCATACGTTATAATATATATACCTATCCAGCTGTATGTCTACCATCCGTTTACATATTTCGTATCTATCTCTAATTTCGCGGAACTTAATTTCTAATAATCTTATTTATACATATCTATTTCATCTACATATATCTGTTCGTATATAAACCTCTATTATTTATACTCCGTTACTTTGTTGTTATTATCTACTCGTATTTGCACAAACGTGTTTCTTATTGTCATCGAATCGTCCATATTTAGTTACTTTATTTTATTTATTTGTGTCGTGTTTATCGTTGAACATTTAAACTGTCGTTTTTCTTCATTCATTCATCCCTCGCTTACTTATTACTTCTCTCCATATTTTCGGTTTTTATCATTCTATATATCCGTAATTTATATATTTATTTTACTTATTTATCCCATTTATTAATTACTATGTCTTATTTATTTGTTACGTTTATTATCTAATATTTAATACAGTCTTTGAAAACTCGCTTGCTTATTTATTTGGTTCATTGTTTTATTGATCCCAGATATTCCATTCATCCTGTTCTAATAGGGTAGCTATATTATTTATTATGTATCTATACTTATATATTCATAAGCTTATTCAATTTAATTTACTTACTCCTATATATTGATACTTCGCGATAGTTTTTCCTCGTGCGTATCATATTTATCATTAGATATTTAAATTAGCCTTCTATTCTCTTTGATTCACTTATTTACTTATTTATTACCTTCCCTATTAATTCGAGTATTTCACTCGTTCTATTATTAGGAATTTTATATATATTTATCTATTTATTTGTTAACTTTTGATATTTACTGTATTTTTATGTATTATTGTTTTTATTACTTAGTGTTTGGAAACGCCTCAAATACTTGTTTATTTGTTTATTTATTTGTTTGTTTATTTCCTTATTTCAAGTAATTCCATCCGTTCTATCCATTGATTCTATTAGAGTGACTGTATTATTTATTATATATCTATATTTATGTATTCGTGCACTTGCTTTAGCTTAATTTAGTTGCGCCTATATATTAATTACTTAAAGGTAATTATTTCTTCGTGTGTGTCATATTTATCATTATGTATTCGATTAACCTTTATTTTCATCTATTCGTTTACTTGCATGTTGCTTTTTCCTGTATTTTCGAGTGTTTTGTTCGTTCTATTTATTAGTAGATTTATATATGTTTATTCGTTTATTACTTTGTTATTAATATATATTTATTTATTTGTTATATTTGTTCATTTATTATTTAGTATTTAAAACAATATTTGATGCTCGTTTACTTATTTATTTGATTTATTATTTCTGTTAATTTCAGGTATTCTGTCCGGCTTATTCCGTTAGGATAACTATTCTATTTTAGTGTAATATGTATCTGTTTTCTGTGTATTTATTTATTCGCTATTAATTATTACTTTATTTGCGTCCGTATATTAATTACTTATTGATGCTCTATTTCCTCGCGTATTTATATATATATATATTTGCTCCCTATCACACACAGTCAGGTTTTATTGCCTTTTCTATCCTATTTCGCGTTTGCACCTCCGCGTCCTAGCTTCTCGGATTACAGCTGTTCATTATTCCATTCTATAAATTCGACTGTTTTCTTCGTTCTATTCATTAGCAAGTTTATGTGTATTTACCTATTTGTTACTTTTGTCATTTAGTATGTATTTATTTTTATTTTTATTCTAATTATTATTTAATGTCTGGGACGATCTTCCAAGCTCGTTTATTTATTTATTTATTTATTTGTTTGTTTAATTTGTTGTTTCTCTTAATTTCAGGTATTCCATCCTATCTGTTCCGCTGAGGTAGCTATTCTCCTTTGATATTTATTTACTTGTTTATCAACTGTTATTATTATTATTACTTTATTTACATCCATATGTTATTTATTTAGTAATGCTCCGCTTCTTCGTATGTTTGCATATATACGTTTGTTCTCCGACAAATGAGATTCCGTTACCTTTACCAACCTATTTTCCGTCTATACCTCCGCGTCACGAATTCTCAAGTCACCGTCATCAATTGTTTCATTTTTATTTCATCTTATTCTATTTACATTTTACTTAGTATCTGATACTTTTAACAAGATTCCTCGTTGATTTACTTATTCTCACCTTCCTTTCGGATTAATATAATTTTATTTCTATATATATATATATATATATATATATATATATATATATACTTTGATACGAATCTACTTTTATTTATTTGTTATAGCCATTCCTTTGTTATTAAGTTGAGGTTTTCTATATCTGTACTAACCATATACAGGTAACCATGTACAAACTATTGACTATATACAAACCACGTTGCTTCCATTTTCTTCGTGGCTTTGTTCGTCATTACGTCCTATTTTACTTGGTCCTTATATGTGTATAACCATATAAGTCGCTAGGAATTAATCGATTAATCTCTTACTATCCCTATTATATATTCGCGTTTAATATATTTAATGATTATGACCCGCGATTGCATTCCTTCTATCGGCCTGCTGTCTCGTCCTTTCTTCCTCCTCCTTTTTACCTATTATTCCATTTATGTATCGATCCGCCGCCCGCCATTCTTCCTTTGAGTCTAACATTTTTCCAATTAGGTTTGTCAGATTCAATTCTCCATCGTTCCCGATCCTCAGCTGCCTCCTGACTTCCTCTCTTTCCGTTATCCATGCAGTGCATTCCTGTAGAGTATGCTGAACCGTATCTACATTCCGTCCTTTGCAGTGTCGGCATATATTGCTTTCTGTTTTATTGATTTTATATAGAAAATAGTTAAAAACGCCATGGCCGGACAAGGCCTGCGTTGTTCTGAAGTTTACGCTACCGTGTTTCCTGTCCAACCATTTATCCCACATTGGCAGTAGAATATCTCTAGTAAATTTCCCGGAGGCTTGAATTCTTTCCGAGAACAGTTTCCAATCCGCTCTCAATCTCATATTTTCTTCCGTGAGTATGTGTTTCTCCGTATCTCTATTCCAGGTGTTATTGAGTTTAGAGCTGGTAATTCTTTGATACATTCTACATCTCATTGTCGCCGTCAGGTGGTACGGTGGCATTCTGGCAATGATGATAGCAGCATCATATGATACTGTGCGATATGCCGAGATGACCCTGAGTGCGATTCTCTTTTGCATGTACCTTAAAATCTTTAGGGTCTCTTTTATTGTGGAGACTTTCTCCGCCCACACTGGCGCACCATACATTGCTATTGACGTTACCACATTCGCATATAGTTTCCTTCTGGTTTCGTCTGGTCCTCTCAGGTTCGGCATGATTTTGCAAAGTGCGCCGTTTGTCTTATTAACTTTCTCCTGAATATACTTGATATGTTTGAGGAAGCTCAATTCACTGTCCAATATTATACCGAGATATTTCATTTCCTGTTTGGATTGGACATATTTATCTTCTATTTCCAGAGTGAGCTCTATTTCCGGATCTTTTTTCTTTTTAAATACTACTATTTCCGTTTTTCCGCTGCCACTTTAAGGCACAGCGTTTTGATTTTTCTGATCGTTGTGGCTGTCTGTAGTTCGGCTCTCATCTTAACCGTTTCTTTATTCTCTGCTGCAACTAGAATGAGTGTGTCATCCGCGTACCCGAGGATTCTGCATCCTTCCTCAGTCGGCACTCTCAGTACTTGGTCGTATGTAATATTCCATAATGAAGGACCTAATACCGATCCTTGCGGGACCCCCGCTTCCATAGTTCGTCGCTCCATTCCATGCCCTGTAGGATATTCGATGTATCTGTCTGATAAATAGCTATCGATCACCCGACAGATGTACTCCGGGATTTTCTTTCCTCTCAGCGCACATCTAATGTCGTTCCATTGCAACGAGTTAAAAGCATTCGCGACATCGAGGCTTACTGCGAGAGCTATTCCGTCGTTTCTTAAGGTGAATTCGATGAACTTTTTAACCTCTGTTAGCGCATCTATTGTCGACCTACCTCTGCAAAAACCGAATTGGTTAGAGGTCAGCGCGGAATCCGGACTGTTTTCCATCCAATCAGTTATTCGGTTGACCAATACTTTCTCAAAGATTTTACCGACTTCGTTTAAAAGGCAAATGGGTCTAACTTTTGGTTGTTCGACGCATAGTTGTCCCTTAGGCAATAGAACAAGATACGCGATTTTCCACTGTTCCGGAAATTTACTTTCTTTGACGCACATAGTTAAGAAACTGGCCAGCAAGTTCATCATAATATCGTTGATTCTCTTCCAATACAGGGATCTTACTCCGTCCGGACCAGGGGCCGTATTATTCTTCATTTTTCCCTTCTTGATTATTCTGTAGATTTCGATATACGTAATATCGCCTTCCTCGTCCCATAAAATCGGGTCTACATCTGTCGATATTCGTCGCGAACCTCTCGTGGCTCTGGGGAATAATTTACTCAGCGTGTTATTGAGTATTCCGCCCTTAAGGGTCTCCGTTAGCGGTGGAGTTCTTCCTTTTAGTTTATTCATGACTATCTTATATGGCATCCCCCATGGGTCTTTGTCTATTGTCAGAATTAATTCTTGCCAAGCGTTTCTCTTGCTCCTGCGAATAAGCTTCCTAAGTTCTTTCTTGCTATCGTGGTATTTTCCCTGCGTTGTTAGCTGTTTCTTCGTTATTTTTACGAGTCTCCCTTTTCCACTTCCTGTACCATTTGATACATTCTCTTCGGGTTTCGCTGATATTATCGTTCCACCAATATACTGATTTTGCTAGGCCTTCTCTATTTTTAATTCTTGGCATCGCTAGATCACAGGCTTGCTTGATAATTGAATCTATTCGCTGGCTTGCTTCGTTCGCGTTTTCCGGGGGATTTTCATCTGCGCACAACCATTCGAGGGCCGCCTCGAATCTGTCACTGTCAAAATTTTTCTTGCTCCATGCCTTAATCGGTTTGATTTGTCGATTATTCAATTGTCTATTATTATTATTACAATTGTCAATATTAAATCTGATGTATCTGTGATCCGAATAGCTAATAGTATTCTCGAGAACTTCCCACCCAGAAATTTTATTCAGCATCGCCGGGGTAACCCATGTTAAGTCTATGATAGAGGCTCCTCTGTGGGCGTACACAGGTGGAGATGGATCCTGAGTTGATGATTCTAAGATCATGCATCGCGGCCCATTCTTCCGTGATTTCGCCTCTTCTGTCGATGTATTCAGAGTTCCACATTTCTGACTTAGCGTTAAAGTCCCCGCCTATAACCACCGCGCAAGAATTTCGCAGTATTTCTGTCAGCTCGTTTAACATTTCTTCGAAACATCTGATATTTGCGTTTGAAGTACAGTAACAAGAGATATACGTAATGTGTTTATTTTCGACCGCTATGATGTGTTCCCCTTTATATATTTGAATGCATGGGTCCATTAAATATTTTCTGTTCCACCATATGGCTGCCTTCCCGTTTTTGCTGGTGAACCAGCCAGATCTTGTTTCTCGCCACGGCTCCTGAATGATACACATGGCAATTCGCTCTTCGATTATCCATTGTGCCAGCAGATCCTGCGCTGTCTGGCAGTTGTTAAGGTTAATCTGCACTATCCGTACTTCCATTTTTTATCCTGAAGGCGGACCTCCGTTCCGCTGGTACGTTTCTTCGTTGCGTTTTGTTTGACCGAGGGTTACCTACATTATTGTTAGTAAATTTCTTGCTGGCTTTACATCTAAAAGAGCCAATTCTGTGGTTGGCTTCGATTCCTTCTTGAGCGCATATAATGCAATGTAGCTCGTTGCTGCATTCTCTATATGAGTGATCCGCTTTACCGCACTTAAAGCACAGGGCGCTTCTATCGATTTCGGACTTACATACCCCCTTCGTATGTCCGAATTCCCAGCATTTATAGCACTGCTTTGGTCTAGCCTCGAGGAGCTCGGCCCTTACGATCGACCATCCGATTTTAAGTTTACCGTTATTTGCTATCTTTACCGCCGCGGTGAGCGGGCATCGAGCCCATGTCATAAATAGCCCGTTTCTCATTGGTCTAATATCGCCTATGCTAATTTCATCATATTCGCACTCTCCCATCTCCGTCATAATTTATCTAATCTCTTCCTTCTTTACTGATTCATCGAAGCCGACCACTCTTATTTCTCCCTTGATAGACGGCCTCGTGATTTTGGTTTCCTTCGGTAATATTTGTTTAAGCTTTTGTACTAGAACGTTGGCTTTCTCTTTATTTTCTGCTCCGGGAATTTCAATTATTATTCCTCCATTCGTTGCTTTTCTTATTTTAGTAATACCTATCCCGATTTCTTTAAGGGATATTTCCGTTCTAGCCTTTTTAAGAGCGTCTGCATATGAGAAACCTTCCTCCCCCTTGATTGCAACTGCAACTGTTTTCGGGGGGCGCCTTCTGACCCTGTTATCTGTCGTTCTTTCTCCGTTATCGTTTCTATGGTCATTAGTCCCGTCGTTTCCTGTTGTACTTGCTCTTTCGTACATATTTTTTCTGCGTATGACGGTTTCCCGTGCTCTTCTTTGGCTCCTTTCGTTATTTATGGTCCTGAGATATTTCCCCGTATTTTCCCTCCTTTTCCCCGCCAACTCTCTTTCTTCTCTCTCATCGAATGGCGGTCTTATTTGTATGTTTTCTTTTACGATAATTTTAGGCTTGATCCTCGAGTCTCTTTTCGGTAATAGTTTTTCTGTGTGCTCGTTTTTATCTGCGCTTTCTAGCATATAATCTCGCGTTGAGTAGGTCCCCGATCTCTCTCCATTGTCGTGTTTCTGTCTTTCGATCCGGCTTCCACGTCGCCGCTCGCTGAGTCATTCCTTCGGTCTCTTTCCGTTTCGAATCTTCTACCGAGTTCTATCTTTGTTTTGTCATTTCTATCTTGGCTTCTCCTTTGTTTCGAGATATTCGATTTATTTGGTAGCATGTCGTATCTCGATGTCGATTGCTGGTCGTTCCGCCGTGTAATTTCCGTAGGTGTTGAGGAGTCGTACTCCGTGTCTTTTAGTTTTCTAGTTTCATATATTCTATGTTTTCCGCTATCTCTTTCTTTCTCTCTTTTTAAATCCGCTACTTCTTTTTTAAAATCTTCTATGGTTCTCTTCAGCATTTCGGTCTCTTTTTTCCTACTTTCGTTCTCTCCTTTTAACGCCTTCAGATCAGCTGTCAATTCTATGTTTCTTGTTCTCAGGATAGAGGGATCGCCCTCGCATTCAGTTTTCCGAATTAAATTTTTAATTATTTCTTTGATGCCCAAGACTCTGTCTTTTATATGTCCAGATAATCTTCCCTGTATGTTACCGCATTTTTTGCGGATTAACTCTATATCGTTCAACCATTCTATTGCTATCGAACCGATCTTGGGCGCTGGCATATTGTCATATTTTCCATAGCCTTCAGTCTGCGATATCTCTTTTAAACTCATATCCAACGGTCCCGCTGTCTTTCTTTTGGGTGTTTTAATCGTTCTGATTTTTTTCCTCTCTGATCCTGTTTCTATTCCTGTAAGCTCTACTTCCGACGCTTCTTCTTCGTTACTACTCGAGTCTATATTATAGATAGGTAGTCTCGTGTCAATTTGGGACTTGACACTGACTCTCTTGGCCGGTCTTATATTATTCTCGCTGTCGTCCCTAGTTATATCTTCCTTATCTTCTGGAGGGGACTCTTTCTTCCTCTTTCCCGTACGATCCTGTTCTATTTCCATTTTGCTGTGGCCACATTCCGTTTCTTTATCCGACTCGTTGTCGTTATTTACTTTGTATTCATCTATAAGGGATCCTAGTGTTCCCAGAGTATCCTCGATTTCACGTATTTTGTTGTTTGTCCACTCGTCATCTTTCCTTTCCGGGCTCGATTCCTTTTTTCCCTTCTGGGCTACGTCTTTTCCCTCGCCGCTGTAATCTTCGGAGTTGCCGATTTTGTTTTCCAGTCTATCGCTACTTTTGTTATTTAATGGATTTAAAAGATTTTCTTCCCTCCCATACAAAGCCCGGGAAGTCCCGGGTATCGCGTTATCTATCAGATTTATTTTGTCAGTCATAATAATGATAATAACTATCCGACTCGCTTATCCCTCTCCTACTGGGTTTCGCGTACGATCTCCGACCATCGAACGCGCCCCCCTCAAAATTGACCGTGTAATTACTACCGTATCTATTGTTATTGGCTATTTCTCCCCTCGTGGGGAATGAAGGATATACGCATTTAAAGTTGCCCAATTTATGTGTGCTTTCAAAGCCCAGATCGCGACAGAGCGGGCATCCCGCTTCCATCGCGCACTGGCCGGCATTATGCCCTATATTTCCGCAATTGAAACATCTCCGTCCGCGATCTGTCTCTTCCCTGCAGTTATTAATGGTGCGACCCGTTTGGAGGCATTTATAACACCGCGTTTTTGCCTTAGGTAACAATCTGACCCTGACTCTGGACCATCCTATCTTCAGATATCCTCTGTCGAGCAATCTGTTTCCTGTATTCTTCGTGCAGCTGAATCTCACCCTCCATCCTCTCACGGTGTACAAGAATTTATTAAATTTTAATTCTTCTTCTTTTCCTCCTACGCTTCCGAGTATTTGTTTTTTGACTTCGTCTTTCGTTAAAGTATCATCCGAACCTCCGACTTCGAAATGCATTTGATTTTTACCGCCCAAACCGGGTTTATAAATTGACACATGATCTCCGTATTTTCTGGTATTTTCTTTCATCTTACTGATTAACTGATTCATTTTCCACTGTGTACCTATATACAGGGCGATCCTGAAAAACGTTATGTCTTTAAAATGACGTATTCCTGACACCATTCTAAGACAATTTTTCCTTTACCAAAATTTGATTTGAAGCGTAGTTTTTGAATTATGAGCAAAAATAGTTAGTAAATCACGCGTCGGGTACAGAAGGCAGGCAGGAGCGGCGCGGCGTGCCGCGAGCGCGGGCGCAGCTGACCGCCCGACGGGTGATTATCACCGCATGAGTCGCTAACTATTTTATCTTATAACATAAAATTATGCTTTAAATAAAATTTTGGTAAAGAAGAAAATGTCTTAGAATTACGTCAGAAATACGTGTTCCTTAAAATAACGTTATTTTAATAATGAAAAGTTGTTCCGGATCGCCGGCCGTCCGACGTTGCAATCAGCTGATTGCTACACGCGATGTGTGTATGGCGGAGTGTGAGCGTAAGAGAGAGAGAGAAAGAGAGAGAGAGGGAGGGTAGGAGGGACAGACATTCATACACACGCACGCACTTTTTTTCTCGCTCTCTTTCTCTCTTTTACGCAACACTCATACACTCTCTCATTCAGTCTCTCACTCACACTCTCTCGGTCACTCACTCACTCACTCACCTGCTTACTCACTTGCTCACTCACCTTGTAGCAGCGTAGCGAATCTTCATGCTATGTATTGTTGTTATCTGCTGCACGGTTATGATTGCTAGAGATGCGCGACACATCGAAATTTTTTCGATTATTAGTCTCACACTCGATTGACACAATACAGATTACACGATAACGAGTTTACTGTTTATTCACTCACTATTGATTTATCGATACCAAAAATTACTTTCAAAGAAACGCGAATGCAAACAGCACATGACTCGACGCGAAGCGACGGACCGCGGAGACTGCGCGACCACAAGAGTTATGTTGCCAGAAACGCGACACGCGACATCTAACAAACGACTTGCGCGTGGCGCGTGATTGACGCGAGATAAGACGAACGATCGGCTAAAACCTTCGCATTGCGAATGCGGTAGAAAACATGAAATGTATAATGACATACTTAAAAAATTAATTATTTATTATAAATAATAACTATTTCTAATTATAATAAATAATTATTATTTTAAAAAGCATGTGTTGTACGTTATTACGTTTTCGAAATTATTGCATTCACGATGCGAAGATTTAAGTCAATCGCAAGAATAATGTAATTAAAATTACATTTGGAAAAATTTATTTTTATTCTGCTCACAATGAAATGTTCCAACGTGAAAATGTATTGGTCGCTCTGAAAAGAGCGGATTGACTAAAAAAAATTTTAAAGCAGATGCTCAAAATGCCCGCCATCCATCCTAATGCAAGCTCTCATGCGTTTTAATAAGTTTCTTTCGACGTTTTCCATTATTTCTTCGTCAATATTCCAAATAGAGAATCGTAATCTTGTCTCCAGATCTTCAATATCTTCGGGAAGCGTTTTATAAATTACTTCCTTGCAGTATCCCCATAAGAAAAAATCTAGAGGATTGAGATCCGGAGATCTTGCGGGCCAACGTATCGGGCCGTACCGACCCATCCAGCGTCCGGGAAAATTCTCGTTTAAATAATTCGTAACGATCCTGGCGTTGTGTGGCCCAGCACCGTTTTGTTGGAAGATAATATCGTTTCTTTCAAATAATGGCACATCTTCTAAGAAATGTGGTAGATTTTCTGTTAATAAATCGTTTTGCGAAAATTTTCTGCGAAACGTCGATCGAGATCCCAGATATTCCTCTCGTGTGATATTCAGCGATAAATCGCTATTCACACAAGAAGGAATTTTTAATGTGCATAATATGCACTTTTGGAGCGAAGAAAATCTCAGAGTCACGCGATTTCGAAATTTTCAAACTCGTTGGAAGATTAATGTATGGGCTGGAATAATGGGCACTGAAATACTTGGTCCAGTTATTCTTCCAGATATTTTAACTGGAAGAACCTACGTCGATTTATTAACAGAAAATCTACCACATTTCTTAGAAGATGTGCCATTATTTGAAAGAAACGATATTATCTTCCAACAAGACGGTGCTGGGCCACACAACGCCAGGATCGTTACGAATTACTTAAACGAGAATTTTCCCGGACGCTGGATGGGTCGGTACGGCCCGATACGTTGGCCCGCAAGATCTCCGGATCTCAATCCTCTAGATTTTTTCTTATGGGGATACTGCAAGGAAGTAATTTATAAAACGCTTCCCGAAGATATTGAAGATCTGGAGACAAGATTACGATTCGCTATTTGGAATATTGACGAAGAAATAATGGAAAACGTCGAAAGAAACTTATTAAAACGCATGAGAGCTTGCATTAGGATGGATGGCGGGCATTTTGAGCATCTGCTTTAAAATTTTTTTTAGTCAATCCGCTCTTTTCAGAGCGACCAATACATTTTCACGTTGGAACATTTCATTGTGAGCAGAATAAAAATAAATTTTTCCAAATGTAATTTTAATTACATTATTCTTGCGATTGACTTAAATCTTCGCATCGTGAATGCAATAATTTCGAAAACGTAATAACGTACAACACATGCTTTTTAAAATAATAATTATTTATTATAATTAGAAATAGTTATTATTTATAATAAATAATTAATTTTTTAAGTATGTCATTATACGTTTCATGTTTTCTACCGCATTCGCAATGCGAAGGTTTTAGCCGATCGTTCGTCTTATCTCGCGTCAATCACGCGCCACGCGCAAGTCGTTTGTTAGATGTCGCGTGTCGCGTTTCTGGCAACATAACTCTTGTGGTCGCGCAGTCTCCGCGGTCCGTCGCTTCGTGTCGAGTCATGTGCTGTTTGCATTCGCGTTTCTTTGAAAGTAATTTTTGGTATCGATAAATCAATAGTGAGTGAATAAACAGTAAACTCGTTATCGTGTAATCTGTATTGTGTCAATCGAGTGTGAGACTAATAATCGAAAAAATTTCGATGTGTCGCGCATCTCTAGCAATCATAACCGTGCAGCAGTAACAACAATACATAGCATGAAGATTCGCTACGCTGCTACAAGGTGAGTGAGCAAGTGAGTAAGCAGGTGAGTGAGTGAGTGAGTGACCGAGAGAGTGTGAGTGAGAGACTGAATGAGAGAGTGTATGAGTGTTGCGTAAAAGAGAGAAAGAGAGCGAGAAAAAAAGTGCGTGCGTGTGTATGAATGTCTGTCCCTCCTACCCTCCCTCTCTCTCTCTCTTTCTCTCTCTCTCTTACGCTCACACTCCGCCATACACACATCGCGTGTAGCAATCAGCTGATTGCAACGTCGGACGGCCGGCGATCCGGAACAACTTTTCATTATTAAAATAACGTTATTTTAAGGAACACGTATTTCTGACGTAATTCTAAGACATTTTCTTCTTTACCAAAATTTTATTTAAAGCATAATTTTATGTTATAAGATAAAATAGTTAGCGACTCATGCGGTGATAATCACCCGTCGGGCGGTCAGCTGCGCCCGCGCTCGCGGCACGCCGCGCCGCTCCTGCCTGCCTTCTGTACCCGACGCGTGATTTACTAACTATTTTTGCTCATAATTCAAAAACTACGCTTCAAATCAAATTTTGGTAAAGGAAAAATTGTCTTAGAATGGTGTCAGGAATACGTCATTTTAAAGACATAACGTTTTTCAGGATCGCCCTGTATAGTAATATTATTAGTTAATTTATCAAATATTACTTATTTATTAATTTATCCATTCATATTTATTCATCCATTTATCATTGTCTCAAAATATGCTACAAGATATTTCAATCCTGTATATAATTGATTAATTAGATTGATGCATATCGATCATCATCAATTCGGATGCGTGAACACTCCAATTACGTATTCAGCTCGTGCATTTAGAGACATAATCTCTATCGTTTTTTCAGTAATTAATATTCAATAAACTGCGATAATAATTTATGACAAATCAAGGTAAATCTTTAATTCATAGGACAGCACTTCGTTTAAGTGTCTAGCATTATCAATAGTTCTAAATATGATCTCTGCGAAGGTAATAATATTAAAGTGTATATTCTTATTCGTATTATTATTTTAATCTTATGTTAATTGCCTCGCTATCCCTATCAAGCTATTTATTTATATTATCATTCGTTGGTACTTCTATTTTGTTACTATTCACATATATATGATTATTAGGAGGGATTATCCTTTACAATTGTATAAATTTATTGTAATTCAAAAGTATCTCCATTGTATATTAAGTAACACAAGCGGTTTATTGACATCGCAACCATATCAGGATCGATATGCATCAATTCAAATCCTTATTGGTTATTTCATTATTTATTACCGTTTAACAGGATAAAAGACACCCATCGCTCAAATGCCATTTTAATTCACCGAAGAATTCCAATTACTTCGGCACTATACGTGACATACGTATTTTTCTATTCTATCATTATACATAAGCGTCAAATTCGATATAAATATCATAACTCTTACTCAAAACATTATTTATCGATAACTCGCAATAATTTCCTACATTATTCAATATTTAATTGTTTTTCCGTTCTTATTGTTATTTTGATTAGTGTATTTAATTCCTTATTTGCCTTTTATAATTATTCAAATTTAATATTTAAGTTCAAAATTCACAATTCGATATTTCGACTGTGTTAGTGTAAAAATGAATGAATATAATTATTATCATGGTATAGAGCGATGCATGTCAATTTGGATCATCATTAATTACTTTTATTTATAAATTTCTGTTAGAGAGGGCTAATTTCACTGTGTATAGTACTGTAGATCAATAATCATATTTGATTCATAAAGTAAGCAACCAAACATAAATAAATAAGAAGGGGGATCTTCATTCCGATAGAATAATAGCATAAAAGAAAATAAAAGAAAAGAGTTACTTATACTTACATTTCTATAGATGAGACAAGTAAAAGAAAATTTACTGATTTAATTGATTACATTATAGTATACATATATATGATTATTAGTATATTAGCTATATTGAATCTATTATTAATTTAATATTATAGGATTATATATTTATATTTCTATTTATACTAATTATGATTGTATTGCAGGTTGCTGAAATTATCATCCTTTGCAGTCCGTCGCATTACCGTGCTGAAGTTTTCCGTGTCCTTCCATTGCTGACTCGAATCGTTGCATCTTGTCCTATCTTTGTCATGTGGTACTAATCTCACCATTTACGAGTAAGGGACGTCACATTACATTGTCATTCTCATCATTCATATTTCCATTCATCAGGATTCTATTAAAAGATCAAACATATAGCTACCATATTCACGGCTCAATTCACTCCAACGCGAGCATCAATCATTTATATTAATTTTCATTTCAATTTCCGTAAATGAATTCAACATATTATCATGAGAGAGCATCCGCTTCATTTCTTTTAATAACGAAATCGCATATTATGACTTCTTTTAGACACAATACATAATACATATATATATATAGAGAGCATTCCCGCGGCCGGGGCGTTCCCGCGCATCGGAGGGAGACATATCTCAGTTAATATACTAACTCTACCGTTTACCCTAATTATCGGGTAATCATTAATTTATTTTATATTGCAGATATTATCTTTATCTGATTATTAATATTTCGATTTACCACTACATATTATGTCCAGTTGATCGTATACGGAGTGTTTCTCTGTCTATCCTTTATGGAGACTCACTTATTTGATATTAATGACAAATTAATAACTATCATATTTAGCTCTGCAAGTATCGCAGTATTTTCCTTATAACTGTTACAATTTCGTTTCATATCATATTATATCCCTGTTTATAATCTTTTCGATATACATTGATTTTAAATTTTTCCTTTATTTAAATTAACGTCTTCATTGAGAATTTGAGAATTTAATTACTAGTCATCTACATATACCTTTATATATATTATAACGACTAATGCAACGATTAGTTTCTTCTATCGCTTTCATTATTTTGTCCTTCTCCGATACAAGGGGCACCCCGATTAGTTAGTAATCCACAAACATTAGTAATCCATTTGACACCTTATCACTGGTATAACAGTCACATTGAGGAAAAAACATCATCCTCCTGTACCAGAGAGTGAAACATTATTAGATCTAAATCTCTTATATTTATATATTTATACATATAACTCCATTTTCCCTCTCCAGTACAGGGCTCACACCACCCATCATTTTATCGAGGTATGAGAATAATCGTTTCGCAATCATACACTCACCATTCGTTAAGGATTCCTTCCATTAAATACATGTAAGTCAGTGCACAATCATACCGGAAAGACAATCTTGTATTTAAGTTAAGTAGTCTCAATTTAGTATTATTGTTTAGACTTAATGTAATTTCTACTTTATTTTAATATTAATATATATATAGGATTGTATATAAGTTTATTGCTTTCTTACTATGAAAATTACTCTACTATAATTTATATTATATATAATAATTTGTCTTTCCAGTGTCGCCACATCCTCGTGCCCTCATTACGAGTTTCCATGACACAGTCCAAACACAGGACAGAAAACTTTGTCCTTTTGTGACAAATGAAATATCTAATTCCGAATAGACATTCACATCCTATGTGTTTCCTTAGTAAAGTCATATCCGAGAGCCACGTACAATATGCCCTGAACCTTCCAACTTTTTCATGCTTATCGTCATCTGTTTCATTTTCAGGAGGACGTCCCGACCCGGCACACTCCGGGAGGCGCAGTCCCACGTCAATCCCCGCACTCATGTAAATGCAAAAAAATCCGAGGAACACTATGGCGTCCGCGACCCGCAGCCAAATCCATAGTCCCCACGTTATCCATGCTCTGTTCATGGACCTTCAGAATTAGTTTTCATTATTCCTGCTTATCTGGCTGAAATCAGACTTGTATTAGTAATTTCCACCGCATGCCCCGTAATAGATTATCTATTTTCATTAATCAATTTGATAATTATTCAAAACTTATTTACATTTATATGGATGAATCATGTATTATGTATCATTGTTAATTTGTCTATCTATTTTATTCTAGGTAAATAGAATTCATACCTTACTGCGCAACATTACCATCGAGTCTATCGCAAACAGTGCTACTAAGTCCAGTGCGTAGTTCTTTATTATTTTTCCCCTTCCCGCGTTTTTTATATGCATTCCTAGATTATACGATCGCGCAAATCGAATTAGGGTGATCATTTCGATGGTTATTTCCTATCACTTGTATATAGATAACTCCCGTGTTATGATTATTGCTTGTTTTTTTATTTATTTATTTAATTATTTATCTATTTGTCTTATGTCCGATTAATTCTATTTATTCTCCCCAATGTTTCCATCGGGGCCGCTATTGAAAAATCTTTGGATTAAGTGCGCAGTTTCTTACATTCCTTGCCGCGTTTTATTACGCCTTCTTCAATGATATAATCTTGCTAATTAAATTAGAGCAACTTTCCCGTTAACTACTTTAAAAACGGAATATCGCGTAATTTTGTCCATTGATTTATCCAATAGGCACGAGGCTCGTGTATAGCCCTCAAGCAAACAACGCATGTATCGCAATACAGCACGAGAATTTACTTTATTTTCGCTTTGTTTCCATCAGCAACTATCTCCTTGTTGATGTTAACCCTTCCTCCTATTTATTTCCTGATTTAATAACTAATTTGTATTTTATTTTCAGGTGGACACCACTTCCAACACTGCCGTTTGGGCTGCCGCCGCACTGAATGCGTAATTCTTGCCTTGTCTCCCGCGTTTTTATGTACATTCCTTAATAGTATCAGGCGAGCCACAACCTCCCTAGGGAATTTTCGTAAGCCGGTGCTTTCAATGGCCGTTCCGCGGTAACTATGTAATATAGCGCGTAATTTGAAACTTTGCTTATCCTGTTATTTCTCGTTATTTATTTATTTATTGAGTTATTCGATCCTATATGTCGTTACTCTAATTCGCCTAATCCGATAGTTTATTTATTTACTAGTCTATTTATCCATATTTATTCTTCTCATACTTGTATAGTAGCTATTATGTCCATTTGTATATATTTACATTCAAAATCACAATCAACAAACATTTATTTATTAATTAGCTATTATCGTTATTTCAACGGGTATAATACTATTGTTCTTCATTTAATTTATTTATTTATTAAATTTATTATGAATAGAATGATACAGATTCACTTTCCTTCACCTTTTATGTTAAATAAATGTTCATTAGCTGGCTTGTTAGACATTTGTCATGTGATTACAACATGAATTCATTCATACAAACAAAATACATATACTTTGTCATAAGGCAAAAAAGAAACCGAACAAAAGCGCAATTACTGCGTTAAACTCTAAATAATTACAAAAAACAAAACATGTCAAAATTATACTTATTATAAACCAGATAGCGTATATCAAAGGATAGCGAAAATGAATGGATACTCGACACCAGATAACTATATTATGACATATAAAGCATGTTTGGCACCCTCATGCAATTGTTGCATGCCTTAATTTTACCCTCGTCCTACTGGATGACAAACATGCTCTTCTCGCAGCAAACCTCGCAGACCTCGCTCGCCTCACACTCGTACCTAATATGGTATCGCAAGCTCCTCATTTTCCTGGCGTATATTCCGCAGGCTCGGCACCATCCCGGCACCCTCTCCCCCGCGTCATCCTCACTGAAGCGACCCAATATACAGCCCGAGATCACATGCTCCACGGGGCGCGAGCCAACCCCGTACCCCGAGAGCATGTGTGGGCACTCCCAGCACACGACACCCCTCGGCATGCTGAATGCGCACGCGCAGGATATCACCTCTAAGAGCAACTCTTTGGTGTCCCCGGACAAGTCGGCCCCCTCCAAGGGGGAGTGCTCCGTTATCAGCGGCGGCTCACGGGCCCGGGTGGGCTCCTCCCCAGGCAGGTTACACTCTGGCTTATTCATTCTCTGTGTCTTTTCCATAGGTTTCCCTACCTCACTCGTAGCTCGGTTTTTGCTTGCGTTCTGCATACTCTCACTTGCGAGATACTAACAATGTCGACCCTAGGATACACTTTATATCTCCTTCTAATGTATAAGCTCTTAGGTTATGTGTCAGTTTCTTACCTTTCCTCGATACCTATACATATTAATGCTTATGATTATTATTAAGTTTCCTTATTATGTCACTACTATATTAATTACCTCTCTACTATTTGCTTAACTGATTGCTTGATACTTGATTACTTTGTCTACTGCATTGGTTAAGAGCATGCGCATTCTGAATGTAGAAAACTACGCGCGTCCTGTAACCTTGCTCAAAAATGAAATAAAACTTTGCCTCGCTTATTTTGTTTTATCTGGCTAACTAATCCTCTCCTCTTTTAGTTTAGTTTCCTAAGTAAATAACAATTCGTGTTTATTTCGCTACTGCCGATAGACCTGATTCACACTTCTCACGTTAACTCCCGCGTTTTTACTACAATCAGGCGGACCAAACATTTCCTAGTAATTTTAGAAACCAACATATTAGTTAGTTATTTATAGCAGTTACATGTATTTATTTACTATTTCCTAATAGATATTTATTTATTTACTTTATCTTGTTTATTTGTTCTTTATTATATTATCCTTTGTATCATATATAATCTGTGTAATCTAGTCATTTATTTATTTATTTATTTTTTATTTTATTTTGTTTGTTATTAGTTATTTATTTGTATTTTAGCTTATGATCATTTAGATTGTTCCGTTTTAATATTTATGTATATATATAGTCTTAATAACCTTTTTTTTTTCTTTTTACCGTACGGAAGGAAGAGAAATGCTTTATGCAGACCCTGGCTGCGGCACCAGGGTACTGTCGGACTCCGGCACTAGTTGCCGTTTACCGACTAAAACTCTCCCTATTTCGGCGGTGTTCCTGCCTGTCTGCCATCAGCACCGAGGGGACCGCGCTGCATTCTTCCTCGATGCCAACCCAGATTTGGTAGACTATCCTTATCCGCAATCCTATTCCAACGAAGTTGTCCTCGTCCTTTTCCATCCTACCCTTTTTTCGGTGGTAACTTGCTTTCCTTCCAATTCCTCACTTCTTCTCATTCGTTCCTCTCCTTTTCTCCCTTATGTATGTGTATGTAAGCGTGTGTGCGTGGAATAATAAATGTAAATGATAACATTTAGTTGAGAATATGTATGTATGTGTGAGTGTAGGTGAATGTCTATGGGTGCGTGTGTGCGTGAATGAGTATTCGCGTGTATGTTGTGTAGTGAAGTTCGTTGTTCTCATGCCTAGTTTCCATTCTCTATTTCTTCCTCTCTCCTTTGCCTTTCTCTTCTCTCGTCTTCCTCTTTCCTACCCATAACCTTTTGTGCAAAGGTACTCACAGCAAGATAAGTTTCTTTATTATTACAAATTGCCTTTACTATATTCTCTAGGCTAACACTGCAATTAATAATGATCTTCATTTCTTCTCTTTCAGCGTTCCATTCTTCGCATTGGCACAGCGTGTGTTCTGTATCGTCGATGAATCCCTCGCAGTAGGTGCATAATGCAGATTCCAGCTTTTTTATCCGTTTCAGGTACGCGTTGA
The DNA here is from genome assembly GCF_025532165.1 of Camponotus vicinus. Lineage (NCBI taxonomy): Eukaryota > Metazoa > Arthropoda > Insecta > Hymenoptera > Formicidae > Camponotus > Camponotus vicinus. The sequence goes on from NW_028141946.1 coordinate 14,867,361, forward strand.
AACAGCCGTGGCCCGTCAGGATCTGCGTCAAAGAGTAGTTCATCCCACCGTGTCTTCTGGTCATCCAGTCCGAGAATACCCGGTAAATGGTACTTCTCAGCATCGAACCAGGTAAGTCTCTGTCTCTCAATCTACTTTTCCAACTTTTTTGCATCTTTTCTTCTTCCTCTTTTCTAACTGCTTTTTCAGTATTCTTGTTCCATTCATTTTCCTTTTTCAGCTTACTAAACCTATCATATATTCTTTTATATTTCCGTGCAACTAATGTCCAGGGAGGAGTCCTAGCCAATATGATTGCCACCTCATATGCGACAGTTCTGTAGCCCGAGATAATTCTTATCGCCAGCTGTCTTTGTATTTTCCGCAACGGTCTTTGTATTGCATCATTTTTGACAAAACTGTCGTACCATATCGGCGTGCCATACATCACAATCGATTGGACGACATAGGCATACAATCTCCTTCTGCTCTCATGCGGTCCGCGCAGGTTCGGCATTAATCTGCATAGAGCCTTTTTAATTTTTTCGACCTTCTCTTGAATATACCGGAAATGTTCTGCGAAGGTCAGCTTGCTGTCCAAAATCATCCCTAGATATTTTAATTTTGGTCCAATTATGAGCTTTTCTTACCCTCTAGTATAAAGTAGTCTTCCTTTGGAGGTCTTCTTCCTTTTTTGCCATAAAATACCATGGCTTCGGTTTTTTCCACCGCTACTTTAAGGCCGATGTTCCTGATTGCGTTGATGGTCTTTTCCGCCTGCATACTCGCGTTGTATTTGGCTTCGTCGTATGTACGCGCGACCGACACGATTAATGTATCGTCCGCGTATCCGATCAACTCGCATCCTTTCTCCTTCTTAACTTTTAATACCCGGTCGTACACCAGGTTCCAGATCAAAGGACCCAGCACGGAACCCTGCAGGACGCCTCTTTGCACCTCAATTTGGGTAACTTCACCTACCGCGTTAACAAATTCCACGTTCCGATTTGTAAAATAGCTGTTCAATATTTTCATTAGGTAATAGGGGAATCTTTTTCTCATCATCATTCTTTTTATTTCGTTCCATGGAATACTATTGAATGCATTTTCAATGTCCAGACTTATAATCATCGCTATATTCCCATCCTTGCGGGCCTCTTCGGCTCTTTCCTTAACCCTTGTCAGCGCGTCTATTGTAGATTTATTTCTCCTAAAGCCGTACTGATTGTTACCAACTGTAGAGAAGTGCAAATTCTTACTTACCATCTCCTCCATCCATCTCTCTATCCTTTCTACAATGATCCGTTCTAGGCCTTTCCCGACATCGTCGATTAAACAAATCGGACGAGCTTTTGATGCCTTCTGATCTTCGGTTTTTCCTTTCGGAATCAGTACTAATCTGGCCCTTTTCCATTGTGTCGGGAACCCCAGTTCTCATGCATTTGGTATATATTTCCGATACCTTATTGATCATGTTGTTAGGTGACCTTTTCCACATTTTAGTAGAAATACCGTCTACTCCTGGTGCAGTATTCCTAGCTCCTTTCCTTCTAATAGTCCTATTTGTTTCTGCGAAACTCACATTCATCCTTCCATTCATTCACAGCAATCTCTCTGTCCTCTTCCATTTCCGTTTCTCCAGGGAAGAGTTTAAAGATTACCTCCTTAAGTACTTCTTCCTCTAGCACCTCGGTGAGTCCCGGGCTGGAGAATCTCAGTTTATTCATCACCAGTTTGTAGGGGATTCCCCAAGGATCCTTGTCGATTTCACGGATCAGTGACTTCCATGATTCTTCTTTAGCATGAAATATCGCCTGTACCAATTCCTTCTTGCTTTCTTTATATTTTCTTTCGAGTCTTGCCATTTCATCCAGGTTTACCTCATTCAGCCTTCCTTTGTCTGTTTATCTTTTTCTATCGGATTTAGCTTTAGTCCATCTTCTTCTGTTCGTATTACACGTTCTCCTGAGCTCGGCAATATCCTCATTCCACTAATGTGCTTGTTTCCTTTTTGTAGTTTTCCTCACTCTAACCGTTGACATGTCCGCCGCTTCCGTCATTGTTTTCCTTATCCAGTCTACGTCCTCTACAATTTCTGTCCCATCGGTATTATAATTGCAGCAGTTCCATTCTATTATTTCTTCAAACATTTCCTCGTCCATCGTGTCGGTTTTCCAAGGCGGATACGCATTCACCGCAGCGCAAAGATTCCCTATACGCTTACTTAAATTAACACTAAACATAATATAATTGTGGTCCGATAAGGATGTTTCATTTTCCTCCACCTTCCAATTTTCTATTTTGCTTGCAATTTGCGGAGTTGCCCAAGTTAAGTCAATAATCGAATTCCCTTGCTTTCTAACACATGTCGGTACCTCTCCATTGTTTATTAGGGTTAAATTTATTACCTCCATGCAACTTACTAGTCTTACTCCTCTACATAAAGTGTATTTAGAGCCCCATAGTACCGAGTGAGCATTAAAGTCCCCTCCTAGAATTATTTGTTTTTTCTTACCTAGTTTTTTAATATTAGCCTCTATTCTATTTAAGATATCAGAGAACTCTCTGTTTGAACCTCGGTGATATATAGCAGGAGATCAGCACGATCTTTTCTAGTTCTATCACCACGAATTCTTCCTCTCTAGCTATCTCTATAATCTTACTTTTAATATCAGGCATCCAGTAAATGGCCGCTCCCTTACTCTTACTACTTGTCCAGTTCTTTTCCGGAATGTGGATTGGTTCCGTCACCAACGCGACTTCGATTCTCCTTTCCCTCATGAACTGCTGGAGCAGGTTGTGCGCACCCCAGCAGTGATTTAAGTTAACCTGAACGATGCTAAGGCTCCTCAACATACTCCATTTCCTCTTCCTCTGCTTCTTCCTCTTTTCTACCTATGGGTCCTCCTTCTTTGAATTTTCCAGTCTCTATTCCTTCGGCCCTTCCCTCAGGTATCTTCCTCCTTGGCAGTTGTTTCATCCTATCTACGGGCCTTGTCATTTTACAAAAGCGTGATCCTATTCTGTGATTCGCGGAGTAACCCTTTTCCTCACAGAGAATACACCTCGGTTCTTTTCTTTCGCACATCTTCGCAGAGTGTCCCGGGGCCCCGCAATTGTAACAGTGTCCCTTCCTGTCTAGATTTGCTCGACATGAAAATCGGACATGTCCAAACTCCCAACATCGATAGCACTGTAGCGGTCTTTTCGCAAGTAGCTCAACCCTCGCAACAGTCCATCCTATTCTAATCTTTTCCTTTCCAGCCACCCTGTTAGCCACTGCTAACGGGCATCGTACCCATATCATGCCAAGGCCATTAAACATCCACCTAATTTGCCCCGTCTTTACCTCTTCTACATTACAGCCACCAAGGTCTGCCACCGTATCCATAACTTCTTCCACAGTGGCTGATTCGTCCAATCCGACGATTCTGATTTCCCCCATGGCCGTTGGCCTTGTAATCACCACTTCTTTCTCCCCCAGTTTCTCTTTCAGTTTATCAGCTAAAATCTTTGCTTTCTCATTTCCTTCTTGACCTGGGATTTCTATTAGCAGACTTCCATTGATTCCTCTCTTAATCCTGGTGGTTTCAATTCCAAGGTCCCCCAATGAGACCTCTCGCCTAGCTTTCCTCAGAACTTCGGCATAACTAGTTCCCTCGTCGCGTGTTCGTATGGCAACCACCGCTGCTCTGGGTAGCCTCCTTATCTTCGCACCGCTTTGGGTCCCCACAACTCTTGTGTCGGTCCCATCACTAATCTTATTCCTGCTTCTCGCTCTTCTATCTTCAGCTCTCGTCCATCCACTTCCTCGCAGGCTGTCCTGTTCGTCAGTGCAAGATTCAAGCCTTCCTGATGTTCCCGTTTTTCCTCGCTCTCCCAGTTGTCTATGATCCTGTCTATATTCTTCCCTAGGCGGGATGATTTGCACATTTCCTATAATCTTAGGTTTTCCCCTAGTTTCCGTAGTACTCTCACTTTCTCTATTTCTATTAGTCTCCTTTCCTTCCCTAATTAACAATTTCCTTTCCTCATTTAACATCTTAATTTTCCTACTAATCTCACTTACTTTCTCTTTATTAATATCTTTCTTTTCTTCTCTTTTTTCAGGTTCTTCTATAGATTCTCTGGACGTTCCCGGAATCATCGCAGTCATCGCAGGCAGTGTCTTCATCCGATCCACCATCGCAGGAGTCCGTCCCCTCGGAGTTTTTACCGGAGTCACCGCAGGCGCATCGCTCGCAGCCAACATCGGACTTCCAGTGGTAAGTATTTTGCTTATGCCTCTTAGCGGAGGCCTAAGTACCGGTCTTTTCTCCTCAATAAGTGCGTAGGTCTCCTGCAAAATTTCCTTAGTATTTTCACACTCTTCTTTTTCTGAGTCTTCTATGCTCCAGAATTTCCTCTCCTTTTCCCTTATCTTCTCAACCTGCACATATTTCTCCTCCATTTCCTCGTACATGGATCTTATTCCTTCTATTTCTTTGTCCTTTTGGTTTTTAATCTGTTCCAATCTTTCTATTTCTTTCTTAGACGCTTATTTTCTGTCATTGCCTCCATCCTTTCCTTCCGTAGCAAGTTCGTATCACCCTGGATTTCCACTTTCTCTACCAAACATTCAATTACGTCTTTCAGTCCCACTGTTCTATCTTTCAATACTCCATCTATTACCCCTTGCAATTTACTGCATTTCATCCGTGCTGTATCTATGTCGTCCGTCAGTTTTGTTGCAAAGACTTTAAGTTCTTGCACCGTCCATTAGTTTTAATAACCTAACCTAACCCAACCCAACCTAACCTACAATATATCTAACCTAACATGCAATATACAGAGGATTGTAAACTACCTAGAGCGCTATGCAGCGTTGAAAAAAATAACCGCCGCATCGCTGCTACGTTGAACAGAATGCAATAAAATAAGCACAGGTTTGAACACGAAAAATCCTGATTTTTCAGATTATTTGCAGTTGCGTGCGCAAATTTTTCCCCCACTTTTTCCAAATTCTGCACTGCTAATCCGGCGAGAAGACGTGAATTCGCATTCATTCGAGTTCCGGCGTTCGAACCTTTAATTTCTGCGGCGATCTTAGCGAATTTGCTATTCTAAATACTTTGTTGTTATATCTATTCTTCTCACGTCGGTTTTGAAAGCTCAAAAGTGAAAACAATGTCGGCAGCGAAGAAGATAACCAGTTTCGTGAAATCTGAACACGTATGTGATATTATCAAGACAGAAAACAATGACACTGTCAAGAGCGCTGGGAGAAACGAGCAGCAGCAGCGTTATTTGTTGCTATCAACGACGTATGGACTTAATTTATCTCACACTAAGAAAATACATGTGGGATTACAAGCGACAAATGAAGGCTGCTACGTACCGATTGTTAAATTGACGGGTAATTATGTCGAAGGAATTTGCTTCGACACCGTCACGTGGCATCAGTTTCAAACTTGTATGAGTCAAATGAGACTGTACTTTAACGAGAATAAAAAAACTAGACCAAGCCCTATTATTAAGCCCTATTATTAAGCCCTATTATTAACAATATTTCCGTCAACTTCACCAGCGCTTACGGTTCGAAAGCAGTCTTGGTGTCATATAAGGAAAATATGAACATTCCACGGATAGCGGGAGAGAAACGGAAGAAGAAGAAGACCAGACGCAACCCCTGTTGAAGAAACGAAAAACTTACAGCGTCGCCGTCGTCATGCAGAGAGCTATATTCCTCGGTTTGGAAAATATTGCAAAATGTGTGGAGATGCGCATTTGTCACAGCTAATTTCTATCGCCGATGCTGTTAATAAATGCGTCAAATATATAATTAAAGAAATAGAATTAAAACTTCCCACATCTTATATAGATTGCGAAATTATAAAACTTACAATTAAAGGCAATTATCAAGAAATTGAGCGTAATGTGCAAACGCAAATAAATAATTTATTATTTTTAGATGTGCATTTCAATATTGTATTTGCAGAATTACTCTCGCTTCAATTCAACGAAATTACCCGTACAATTTTGTTAAAACGCAACTTTTAATTTTATAAAGAACAAATAAATACGAAGCTTTTTTCTGTCTTAAAATCATATTCTTCTTCTTTGCCTTTTCCTCCATATCTCCTTCTAGCATCGCGAACATAGAATATTACATATTACATATTATTATTATTATTATTATTAGCATAACATTGCTAGTGTTGAGTAGTTTTAAAACGAGCGTCTTAGCTCGTCGTAGAGCACCGCGTTAGCGGCGGTGCTCGTGTTAAGAAAAAACGTTGGCGTTAGCTCACCTCCGCGAATACGCTTATTAGCGGCACACTCGACGGCTATGTATCAGCTAATTAGCCGCTGTGCTTTCCGCTCGTACGCGTGACGGAAAACGCTAGCGCGAGCATGCGGCCGCCGCGGGTCGGCCCGGAGCGTGGATAAGCTTATTCTTCTTCGTCTCCAAACGATTAATATTCGGTATACGCGTGTATTTTTACGCAGACTATTCTTATTATTAAGCAGTAGTAGTAGGTTACTTTTTTCATTTATGAATTCGTACGTAAATGCCAATCTTTCATTTTGTAAAATGGACGTACGCTGGAAACATCCTTGGACGTCGATCGTCTATGGGCCTACGGGGTGTGGAAAAACGATTTTCGTGAAAACATTTCTTCGACATTTATCTCACATGTCCGATGTTCGATTCGAGAGAATTTTATTTTATTACGCCGAGTGGCAAGATGTGTATCAACGCTTATAATGCAACAGCGAGAGTGAGAGAGAAGAAAAGAAAAGCATACGAGAGAGAGAATATGGTAATAATACTTTACCGGATAAAAACATTATCGAATTTCACGAGGGGTTACAACGGCCGGAGGATTATTCCAACGATCCGCTTTCCCCGAAACTCGTGATAATCGACGATCTTGTGAGAGAATCGTCGTCATGCAACGCTATTGTAGATCTATTCACCAAAGGAAGCCATCATAAGAATCTCAGCGTTATACTCATCTCGCAAAATCTTTTCCATCAAGGGCGCGGACAACGCGATATATCTCTCAACGCGAATTATATAGTAGTTTTCAAAAATCCACGCGATCGCGCTCAAATTCGGCATCTAGCGCGTCAAGTATATCCCGACGATCCGAAGTTTATGGAAGAAGCGTATTACGATGCTACCTCGCGGCCTCACGGGTATTTATTGCTTGATTTGAAACAATCGACTCCAGACGAATATCGATTTCGCACATGCATCTTTCCCGACGATACGCTGCATTACGCTTACATACCGCGTAGATCGATCAATAGAGGTGGGGGCGTATAAAAGGGCGGTATTCGCATTCGCGACTTTTCAGTCGCGCAATTACAACGCGATGGTGAAAAAAGAAAAAGTTGACAAAAAGTCGGCTTTTTCGAAGACTTCGTCGAATAGCGCGATAAAGATAGCTAAACGTTCCATCGGTGAGAGAAACGCGTGTCTTCTAAAAACTTTATGTTTTTTGAAAAAAGATTAAAGAGAATCATTCTTACGTTACGCCGATAATAAACTCATAAAGTGTATTCAAGAGTGTATTCATAATATTCTCAAAGGCAACGTGCCGTACTCTGGTGTAACGAAAAGAAGCGATTAGTCAAACATAAAAGGATTCTACGACGCATCGCGGCAAAGCGGGGTAATTTGAAGACTAAAAGAAAACTGTTGATACAACGCGGAGGATTTTTACCCTATATTATCGGTCCTATACTCGGTGCTTTATTATCACGGATTATCGGCGAGTGAAAAAAATACAATTCTTTATATCCTTTGTGAGGAAAAAATAATAATAATATTTGGAAAAGTATTAAAAATGGAAAAGGCTAAGAAAATGGTTTTAATTTCTACGGAAAATCTCGAAAAAATGCAACGAATGCAGCAGCAACAAAATCAACAGTCGGAAAATGTTAGTAATACGGAAAATGATAATAATAAATCTGTACGGACACCGGGAACCCCTTTATCGCGACTCGATGCGGAGATGTATCGTATTCTCAATCTCTCGACTCCTACCGACGAGGGTGAAAGATGGAAAATGTATAAAGAAGTACTTCAACGTTATCTTTACTTTGTTCGGGATGCAAAAAAGCGTTTTCGCAAAGATTCGCGTGGGGCTTTAAACGACGACGCCGATGATAAAACTGAGCAGGACGAGGACATGTACTTGGGATATAACGGCGACATCGCTGAATTTACGCATACTTTAATTAGTAGCGTTGGAGATGGAGGTGACGCTAATAGTTTCGGGAAAAAACGCGATCAATCGGCGGAAATGATTAAAAATATAATCGAAAGTGTGCCGAAAACTTATCGCTACAAAGCTCACACGCTATTGAAATATTTACTCGATACCCCGTCGTCAACGATCGGTTGGGATAGACAAGGACTCGTAACTATAAACGGTGCGGTTGTAACGGGTTCGAATATTAGCGATTTCATAAATGACGCGATACGCAAGAGAAAAACAGTAAAAGCAATCGGAAGAGTTCAGTTTGCGCGATTACTGCACGACATAAACACACCTTCCAGTCTCATAGGAAATCGTAGTTTTTTACACGCGGGCAAAATAGCTCGTCGTATTAAAAGCAGCGAATTAGCACCTGTTACTTCTACTCCGAAAACTCGTCGTTCACGCAGCAGGTTAAACGAGACGGTTGTATCCAAAGGAGGTACGGTATTTATATCTGCCGATGAGGATGAGGCCGATAAAACATTAGCAAGTAAGGACGAGAATTCCCCGACAAAGAAAGCAAGAGGATTATTCGGTTGGAGCAAATTCTAATAAGATGGAACTCGAAAAATTATACGAGGGTTGTTCATTAAGTCCTTAGAAAAAGATAGAAAAACAAATTATTTTAGGTAGATTTTTTTTTATTTTTCAACATAATCCCCTTTTAGCTTGATGCACTTATCCCAGCGTTTCTCCAAGTTTTTTAAGCCGTCCAAAAAGTAGGATTTCGGAAGGTCGTCAAAATAGGCATCTGTTTGGGCAATGACTTCCTCGTTCGACGTTAATCGTTTTCCGCCGAGCCATTTTTTCAAGTTTGGAAATAAAAAAAGTCACTGGGGGCCAAATCTGGTGAGTACGGTGGATGTTGCAATAATTCGAACTTTAATTCCGCGATTTTCGCCATCGAAACTGCGCAGGTGTGCACCCGTGCATTGAGAGCAAACGCGGCACCCATCTTGCCGAGATTTCTTTCAAACCCAATTTTTCGTGCAAAATTGAAAACACTACCTTGTGATATGCCTGTGGCCTCAACTATTTCTCGCACTTTGATTCGTCGATCACTTAAAACCATATCGTGGATTTTGTCAATCATTTCGGAGGAAGTCACTTCCACTGGACGTCCCGAGCGATGTTCATCATTTGTGGATGTACGGCCACGTTTAAACTCATTTACCCAATTGTAACAGTCGCAAACACAGGAGCAGATGTGCCATGAACTTTATCCAACTCGGCTTTGATCTCTTTCGGTTTTAAACCTTTTAAATATAAGTGTTTAATCACCGCACGAAACTCACTTTTTTCCATTTTTCTAAATAAACAAAAGTTTGTTCCTTTAATCGACTATAAAAATGAAAGCACGTGGCGGATATAGCTGAAACTTTAACTGCAGTCTAGTGAGAGATGACGCTTACTAAAAGCAAACCTTTTTCGGTACTACTAGCGCCATTTCCTGGATTTTCTAAGGACTTAATGAACGACCCTCGTATTACGAACCTTCGCACTACGCGGGTTATTCAGCGACGATTAATTTATCACGAGCGGCTAAGCCGAATTTCTCGCGTAACGAAGTCGTCGACTGACTTAAATCGCAAGACGCGTGCACGCTGCATCGCCCAGTACGTCGAAAATTTCCACGTTTGCATTATAACGTAACAAATATCGATGATTTATGGGAGGCCGATTTGGTCGATCTTCGTAATCTTAAGACTTATAATGACGGATATTCCTATTTACTAACGGTTATCGACGTGCTTAATAAATTCGTTTGGGTAGAGCCTTTACGCGACAAAACGGCGAGGTGCATAATAAAAGCCTTTCATCACATATTCTCGAGAAACAAAGATCGCCTACCTGTATACTTACAGACCGACAAAGGTAAAGAATTTATCGCAAGTGCTGTACAAAAATTCTTAAAAGAAAAAAGCATCTGTTTTCATGTAGCTCGTAATCCTGATATTAAAGCAGCTATAGTTGAGCGTTTCAATAGAACACTTAAGGAGAGGATGTGGCGTTATTTTACGCATAAAAATACACGGCGTTATATCGATGTTTTGCAGGATATTGTTCACGCTTATAATCATACTCGTCATTCTAGCATTAAAATGCAACCCGCGGCCGTTACGTTGGAAAATGCGCGTATCGCGCGAGAAAATATGAATCGACGTTGGAATATCAATGATGATGATAATGATGCTTTGAGAAAGGATACGAGGCAGGTTGGAGCGAAGAAATATTTCGAATTCATCGCGTTCTCGAATAGAGAAGACCTCCTGTATACGAACTAAGTGATTTACAGGGCGAGGTTATAGACGGGATTTTTTATGAGCAAGAATTAACACATGTTATTAAAGACTTGCGAGAGGGAGAATTTATCGTAGTGTGATAAAAATCAAGGGACGAGCTAACAATAAACAATTACTAGTTAGTTGGCGGGGATATCCTTCTAAATTCGATTCTTGGATACCAGCCTCGAGTTTAATATCAAAATGAGAGGGGAAGAATTTTACATAATCCTCCCGAGCAATAGTAGCATGCGATACTTTCCGGAAAATAAAACAACGTGTTTCACCATCGAATTACCTCAACGTATAAATTTAAGCGGTCGTTGGGAAGTAGCGCTCACGGAGATCCAGTTTCCGTGTAGCTTTTTACATATACGCTCTGGAGAAGGTACATTACAATTCCTCAATGTTAGAAGGAAGAACGAAGAGATAATTCCTGTAGACGATGCCGAAGTACCGCCAGGCGTTCATTCAAGTATACGCGATATTATAGAAACGATGAATTACGCGTCCAAATTGGTAAACTCGCATATCGTTTGGGAATTAAAAGTCGGAGGTAGAGTTGTGAAACTTTCTTGCGTAGAAGAGAAATGCGACATGGTCCATTACGTATATTTTTCCGACAAACTTTGTCGAATACTCGGTTTTGATATAGACGGTAAAAAACGTTCACGCTTATTTTTCCCGTCATTTCTTTTTGCACTCGAGGAGGATGCTAACGAGCATATAATAGCCGACAAACCAGCTAGCTTGCTGCGAGGCATTCCCAACAAACTTTTCGTCTACTGCGACATTTGCGAGCCTTATATCACGGGTGATGTACAATCGCCTCTTCTTCGAATAGTCGCGCTCAATGCTCGAAATAATTATTCGTTTGCATCTAGCCAGATAAGCCATTTTTCGCCCGCACAATACATCGCTTTGCGTCAAACATGTTTCCGAACAATCGAAATAGATATAAGAGATCAACTGGGGAGAGGTATACCATTCGAATTCGGAACGTTGACTGTGACTTTGCACGTATCGATTAGATATTATAAAATACACGGAATCTGCGAAAGAGAAAAAGTGCATTTGACTGTTCATTATTATTATTATTATTATTAATGGACTATTACTCGGTATATCACGACGAATTACAGAACGGAGGCGGCCGCGGCGGCGGAATTCCGCGAGTTTTCGTCGGATCGCCCTATCAACGCGGTCACGGAATCGGTAGTTTTCTCGGGGGATTATTCAGACGCGTACTACCATATTTAGGTAAAGCCGTACGAGCTGTGGGGAAAGAAGCTTTACGAGCCGGCGTTAATGTAATCGAAGACGTCGAAAACAATACGCCATTTAAGATAGCGGTCAAACACCGTTTTGAAGAATCGCGAGACAAACTCAAGAGAAAAGCCAAAGAAAAAATAAGTAGTCTAATGAAGGGCTCGGGATATAAGTCTGATGCGAAAATGCATGTAGCTCAGTTCCCTTTTGTCGGGCTTGATAATCACATCGTACGATCCGCAATAACATCGACTCGTAAGCGACGACGGACGAGTAAGAAAATCAAAGCGGCTGGGAAAAAAAGAACAAATACAAAAGCACAGAGAAATAAAAAGAAGAAGAAAAGTCATTCGGTTGTGAAAAAAAGACTTAAGACGTCTGTGAAACGGCGTAAAATCGGAAAAAAACGTACCGTATCCGATATATTTTCTTAAGCAGTTATATTCGAAGCATTCTAATTTAACGACGGTGGTGACTGACGGACGACAGCGAGCAATTTGCGATAAAGAAATATGTCTTTTCTTCACACGCATTCGAGCGAGTGTTTAAAGACCGAACTCGATCTCTTCTCTCTACCACCTACGCAACTAGCATCGAAAGTTCGCAATGGATTCATTACAAACCCGTGACCTCTCTCTCGGACGACTCGCCAATAGAATTCGTCATACCCGGACACGGAGAAGAATATGTAACGGTCGTATTTTCGGACGTTTTCTTTGTAGCGCGGATAGATCGCCGGTGCAAGGTTCGTTGGAAAGAAAATACGCGATGTGTTTTAAACGAACGTATTTATTCGAATATATAAGTGTACAGAGTATGTGTATGCGAATGTGTGTGTGTGTGTGTGGTTAATAATTTCGCTGGCTGATTACTAACGCGACAAATGCAGTTTTCGTCGTTAATTCCGGTCTTTGATCGCGAACAGCTGTTTGGGTTTACGGCGCGCGAGACAGCGCGTGTTTTTGCGGCGCTTTTTCCGCGAGGAATCCCCGCGGTTCTTAGAATCCTCGGGCTCTCGGAATCGACGGTTGCTTTCGCGAGAATTATTATTTCCTCGATGATACGATTTAAAGTCCGCGTTCGGTCTACTATAATCGGTGCGCTTTAATCACAGCGGCGGATGCCGTGATAATTGTATGCGCGTGTTGCGCTTTGACGGCGGCGGCGGAGGCCGCGATATTCGGATGCGCTTATGCGTTCGGTAACAAAATACGCGGCGGCGGAGGCCGCGATAAACGGATGCGCTTATGCGTTCGGTAACAAAGTGCGCGGCGGCGGAGGCCGCGATAAGCGGATGCGCTTATGCGTTCGGTACAAAATACGCGGCGGCGGAGGCCGCGATAAACGGATGCGCTTGTGCGCTCGGTGCGGTTGATACGTGCGGCGGCGGAGGCCGCGATGATCAAATGCGCGTATGCGTTCGATGTTAAAGTACGCGAGATAGGATCGCGTCGCGAAGGATGGTGTTCGCGTTGCAGCTGGGTCGAGAACACTCGACTCGGGGCGGCTCTGAGCTCCACCTTCCGTGATGGCCCAGCTGCGGATTAGGCGGTTTGCACTTGCACTTCGGAATCGAGATCACTCGGCTAAGACGGAGCGCGCTCCACCTTTCGTCCTCTGTAATTAGTGCCTGGTAGGATTTCTGGATTGCTGCTGAAGCGTACTGCTTAGAGCGGATCAGGAATATGGTGATTAGACGCCGAGATGTGCCCTTTTTATACCGACTAATTGCCCGCGTCGGCGCGCGGCGGTATAACCCCTTCCGAACGGTTTTTCGGAAACGGTACGGTCGGATCCGTTCGGAGGGGTTCGGGTTGAGCGCCGAACGCGGGTTTTCGCCGGTCGGCGGTTCGGGCCACCTCGGCTCTGATCGGCGGTGTTCGGCCGTTTTGAGCCCTTAACGGCTCTGGGCCGTAATGAGAACGATTAAAAGATGGGCGCACCGCGCCCCTGCCTCTGCCCGGCGGGTGTTCTGCCGGGCGGCAGCTTCCGGCTGATGTTCTGCCGGGAATCAGGAACGATGCATCGAGGTGCATCGTCACCCCCCAATCAAATAATGCCCGAATTGGGGGCATTCGGTCGGTCGGTCGGTCGGTCGGGCATATTGCGCTGGTCTTCGGCGGCTATTTGCGGGTCACTGCTCATTGCAGTCGACGGCAGTAACGGACCTTTCCGTTACGGGTGAATCAGATGATCCACCGTCCGGTTGCTGTCCGCGGCTTGTATCTTCGCGATACGTATACCGCGAAATGTGGGACCTCCACTATGATCCCGGGTTCCACCTCGATGGGAATTGGCGGTGGCTGCTGTGGTCCCATCGGCCGCAGTAGTGTAGGCCGCTCGGTGATAGCGGCTTCTGGTTGAATTGGCCGGGGTGGCCTCTCATAAGGGCGTTGTGCCCTCGCCTTCGGTGGTGGTGGCGGAGGCGCCAGGAAAGCTTCCTGCTTGCGCCGATTCGTTTGATCGGACCGCTGGATAACGGTCCCGACCTTCGGTGGCCGCGCTGGTGTTGGCGTAGCGGCGATGCGTTGCGGTTCCGGCTCCATATTCCGGACCGCGTCGGCGGTGCCTGCCTCGTATTCTCGAAGCAGGGCTTCGATGTCTTCTAAAATCTTCGAATTTTGTTGCTCCATCGTGCTCAACGGTTTACTCGAAAGTGTGGCTTGGATATTTGCCACCTCAGGCTCGCAGTCGCTGTCATCCTCGGGGGGGATAAAGTCGTTGCTGTTTTTGTTTATATGAGCGGCCTTCAGATACTGTACGTGTACGTGCTTTATCCATTTCCCCCGCTTGCTTCTGAGATCTACTATAACGGGTGATACGATTCGTTTGATCTCGTATGGCCCGCTGAATTTGGGCGCCAATTTGGCGTTGTACGCTTCGCTTTTCTTTGAAAGAGGGTGGTCGCGCTTCCACACCCATTCTCCAATGCTCGGTTTCCAGGGTCGGCGGCGAAGATCATAATGATGTTTCTGGCGTTGAAACGCCTGAGCGAGCTGTATCCTCACGAGCTCGTATGCCTCCGTGAGTTTTCTGCGGAGGTTATCCGGAGCGTCGTGCTCCGCGATCAGCTGGTCGGCGTCCTCCGGTCCTCGTAGCTCGCGCCCGTAATTTAAAAAGGCGGGCGTATATCCGGTGGCGTCGTGGATGGCCGTGTTGAAAGCAAACTGGAACGCCGGAATGTGCTCGTCCCAGGCTCGGTGATCCTTCTCCACGTACTGCGTGACCATGGTTTTAATGGTCCGGTTGGTCCTCTCCACCGGGTTGCAGTGTGGAGAGTAAGCTGGAGCGGTAACGTGGCGGATATTCCATGCCCGCAGGCGTTCTTCCATTTTGCCGGACTTTAGCTGGGTGCCGTTGTCCGACAGTACGGAGTCTGGTCGTCCGTGGCGCAAAATTATGCGCTCGGTCAGCGCTTTGGTGACGGCGCTTGCTGTTGCTTGGCGTAGAGGCACGAGCTCCACCCACTTCGTGAAGCGATCTTGCATCACGAACAGCCACGTATGCCCTTGGTGGGAGCGTGGCAGCGGTCCGACCAGGTCGAGAGTGACCTGTTCCCACGGTCGGCTGACGTACGTGGCGTGGAGTGTGCCGGCCGGTCGCTGCTGTGCGACCTTGTGCGTTTGGCAATTTTTGCAGATTCGCACATAGTTCGCGATGTCGCGAAACATCCCCGGCCAGTAATAAGATTCGGCAATCCGGGCGATTGTTTTTGCGATGCCCATGTGCCCGGCGGTGGGGGCGTCGTGGTATCGGCGTAGGATGTCGTTCCTGGCCTCCTTCGGTATGCAGAGTTTCCACTGCTCCTCTGCTGCGGTTTCCTTAAAGTTGAGGCTGTGATAGAGGAGGCGGTACAATTTTCCGTCCTCTATCCGGTAGTCGGTGTGTGCGGTAGGGTCCTGCTGCACCCCTTCGAATTTCCGGCGGTACCAGGTGCACCCCTGGCGTTTCGCGGCGCAGGTTGCCGGGTGACGCGATAGAGCGTCCGCGACGCGATTAAGTACCCCGCGACGGTACTTCACGTCAAAATCGTATTGTTGGAGCTCGAATACCCAGCGTCCGAGGCGTCCGGTCGGAGATTCTATTTTCTGTAGCCATCGCAGGGCCTGGTGGTCTGTCACGACGGTGAAGGCGTAACCCTCTAGGTAGCTCTTCATCCGCCGGATGCCCCATACGATGGCTAGGCATTCGAGCTCCGTGGCGCTATAGTTGCGCTCGGCCGCATTCAACGTACGGCTCGCATAGGCGATTACGCGCTCGCCCTCCTCAAAGTTTTGCGTCAAAACCGCGCCAAGTCCGGTCGTGCTAGCGTCGGTCTGGAGAAAGAAACGGCGTGTGAAGTCTGGACATGCCAGAACCGGCGCGGAGCTTAGAGCATGTTTAAGCTGCGCGAACGCGGTGGCTTCCCCCTCGCCCCATTTCTATCGGGCGTTTTTCTTGGTTAATTGCGTGAGTGGGGCCGCGATCGTGGAAAAGTTCGGGATGAAACGACGATACCACGACGCCATCCCTACGAACTGACGTATGTGCTTGACGGATTGCGGTTCCGGCCAGTTGGCCACCGCTTGAATTTTCCCGGGGTCGGTCCGAATTCCCTCCCGGTCGATTACGTGTCCCAGGTACGTCAAACGGTCAACGCAGAACCGGCATTTCTCCGGGTTCAGGCGGAGGCGGGCGTCACGAAGGCGGCGAAACGTGTCCCTAAGCAGCTCGAGATGTTTGTCGAACGTTCGGCTGATGATGATGATATCGTCGAGGTAGACGAACACGTGCGGTTCTAATTCGGGTCCGAGAACCGTGTCCAGTAATCGCTGAAACGTGGCCGGGGCGGAGTGCAACCCGAACGGCATGACCTTAAATTGATAAAGCCCCTTTCCCGGGATCGTGAACGCGGTGATCGGCCGGCTGTCTGGAGCCAAGGGCACCTGCCAGTAACCGTTTTTTAGGTCTAAGGTAGACAAATACCGGGCCCCTCTCAATTTGTCTAACGTCGCGGTGATCTGCGGTAGCGGATACGCGTCTTTATGTGTCACGTCGTTGACTCGGCGGAAATCAATACAGAAACGCTGCCGACCGTCCTTTTTCCTGACGATCACGATGGGTGAGCTCCAGGGGCTGTACGAAGGTTCAATGACCCCCTGGGCGAGCATCTCGTCCACCTCGGTATCGATAACCGCCTGCATCGCCGGGTTGCGGGGGCGATACCTTTGCTTGATGGGCGTGTCGTCTATGAGACGAATGGCGTGCTGAGCACGATCGGTGGGCCCCTTCACGGGCTCGAATTTCGCGAGCTCGTCTCGCAGACATTCTTGGAGCCGTCTATCTTCCTCGGCGGTCCTACCGGCCAGGCCTCCGATGGTGCAGCACTGCTGGTGCCATCGGATCACATGTAATGGCGGAGCCGGCGTACTGATCCGCAGTTTCGCCTGCAAATCCACCCCCATTAATATTTCGCTCGAGAGACCCGGTAGTACCCCGAACGTATGCGTCGCGGTGCGGCCGGCCGCTTCCACTGGCAGGGTCATTCCCCCCGCGAGATCTGCGTTGCGATCGTCTGCCAATTGTATCTGGCTTCCCCCCGTGGTCCACGCGAAACCCGTTCGTTTTAATCGTTCGGCAGTTCTCTCACTTATCAGGGACACTTCGGACCCCCCATCTACCAAGGCGTCGAAAGCGTGTCCCCCGATGCTGATCACGGTGTGCGGTCGCGGTTTGAAAGTTATTCGGGGCTTGGAGTTGCGACGGCGGCCTTCTCTCCAGCCCCGTCGGCTTTTCCCGCCGGCGGGTGGCACTGCGCGGTGAGCACCCCGTCTCGCCCGCACTGCGAGCAAAACTTCTTCGCGGGGCGTCTGCATTGACGACGCGTGTGCCCACGCTGTTTGCATCGCCAACAGCACTCGGCTCTATTGTATACAGCCGCCACGACGGGTTTCGTTTCGGCTTTCTCCCTCTTGAGCGCTTCCTGCCGTTCGCTCACCAGGTCCTCGTGTTCGCGGGCGCGGGCCTGTAATTCGGAGATATCGCCGATATCGCGCCGTCGAATATAGAATTTGTACTCCGGATGCATATGGTCGTACAAATACTCGAGCTGCATAAGGGGTGAGAATCCGCCGGCCCGGCGCATGAGCGTCATCATCACCGTGGAGTACTGCGCGAATGTCTCGTTGGCCTTTTGATGTCGGTTTTCGATTTCGCGGCGGAGGGAGGCATCGTACCGATGGGGCAGGAACTGCAGCCGGAATGCCGCCTCGAACCCCTGCCAAGAGGCCCAGCTGGTCCGGTGATTCCGGTACCACAAAAGGGCGTCCCCCCTTAATAATTCCGATAATCCACGCAGGAGTTGTTCCTCGGCGATGTGATAGTTTTCGCGGAATTCGGCAAGACGTTCCAGGAACGCTGCGGGGTCGCGCCCATCAAAATGATATCCACTCTTCCGGATCTGGTTGATTGCGCGATGGTCGGGCACTGCGGGGTTCGCGAAATCCATGGGTGCATCGCGGCCCATGGGCGAGGCCCCTGTGACGACCACGTGTGGTAACGTGCCGGAAGGCCCTGCTTGCTCGCGCGGGTCGGACGCGAATTCGTCCGCATGGGTGTCGGCGTATTCCCGCATGCGTCGGCGGATGTCATCGAGAGTGCCGGTGCTCTCTAAACCATACCCTTCCGCTAGCACGGCCAGTTGCTCTTTCGGGAGTGCGTATAACCACGATCGCATAATGCACACCCACACCTCACACTAAGCGGAGAGAGAGAAGAAAGAAAGAAAAGAAAAAAAAAACGTCCCTGTTCGGGCGCCAATGTAACGGTCGTATTTTCGGACGTTTTCTTTGTAGCGCGGATAGATCGCCGGTGCAAGGTTCGTTGGAAAGAAAATACGCGATGTGTTTTAAACGAACGTATTTATTCGAATATATAAGTGTACAGAGTATGTGTATGCGAATGTGTGTGTGTGTGTGTGGTTAATAATTTCGCTGGCTGATTACTAACGCGACAAATGCAGTTTTCGCCGTTAATTCCGGTCTTTGATCGCGAACAGCTGTTTGGGTTTACGGCGCGCGAGACAGCGCGTGTTTTTGCGGCGCTTTTTCCGCGAGGAATCCCCGCGGTTCTTAGAATCCTCGGGCTCTCGGAATCGACGGTTGCTTTCGCGAGAATTATTATTTCCTCGATGATACGATTTAAAGTCCGCGTTCGGTCTACTATAATCGGTGCGCTTTAATCACAGCGGCGGATGCCGTGATAATTGTATGCGCGTGTTGCGCTTTGACGGCGGCGGCGGAGGCCGCGATATTCGGATGCGCTTATGCGTTCGGTAACAAAATACGCGGCGGCGGAGGCCGCGATAAACGGATGCGCTTATGCGTTCGGTAACAAAGTGCGCGGCGGCGGAGGCCGCGATAAGCGGATGCGCTTATGCGTTCGGTACAAAATACGCGGCGGCGGAGGCCGCGATAAACGGATGCGCTTGTGCGCTCGGTGCGGTTGATACGTGCGGCGGCGGAGGCCGCGATGATCAAATGCGCGTATGCGTTCGATGTTAAAGTACGCGAGATAGGATCGCGTCGCGAAGGATGGTGTTCGCGTTGCAGCTGGGTCGAGAACACTCGACTCGGGGCGGCTCTGAGCTCCACCTTCCGTGATGGCCCAGCTGCGGATTAGGCGGTTTGCACTTGCACTTCGGAATCGAGATCACTCGGCTAAGACGGAGCGCGCTCCACCTTTCGTCCTCTGTAATTAGTGCCTGGTAGGATTTCTGGATTGCTGCTGAAGCGTACTGCTTAGAGCGGATCAGTAATATGGTGATTAGACGCCGAGATGTGCCCTTTTTATACCGACTAATTGCCCGCGTCGGCGCGCGGCGGTATAACCCCTTCCGAACGGTTTTTCGGAAACGGTACGGTCGGATCCGTTCGGAGGGGTTCGGGTTGAGCGCCGAACGCGGGTTTTCGCCGGTCGGCGGTTCGGGCCACCTCGGCTCTGATCGGCGGTGTTCGGCCGTTTTGAGCCCTTAACGGCTCTGGGCCGTAATGAGAACGATTAAAAGATGGGCGCACCGCGCCCCTGCCTCTGCCCGGCGGGTGTTCTGCCGGGCGGCAGCTTCCGGCTGATGTTCTGCCGGGAATCAGGAACGATGCATCGGGGTGCATCGTTACAAATATTTAGATCTCACGCACACCATGCTGAGTCTTCGTCTACGTGTAGAAACAAACGCCGATTCCGCAAAACAAACTTCAGGAACAAGCGCCGAAAGAATAGCCGTAGGCCCCGTAAATCATTTGCTTCATTCTATCTTCAATCAAATCGACGTGTATTTCAATCAGAAGCTCGTGTCGCCTCCAAACAACGCTTACGCGTACCGTGCGTACATAGAGGCGTTGTTAAATTATTCTTCACCCGCAAAAACTTCCCATCTAATTTCCTGTCTATGGGACATGGACGCACCTGGACACATGGACGATCTGTTGGAATCAAATCCCGGCAATCCCGTTCTCGCGAGACGCGCTCGTTACATTTCCGGAGGGAAGGCGTTAAATCTCGTAGGACATCTCCATTGCGACGTTTTCAATCAAGACAAATTTTTAATTAACGGTGTAGAAGTACGGTTGAGATTCGTTCGTTCGAAAGATTCGTTCTGTCTCATGGAAAGTAGCGGATCATCGAAAATTCATATTCTCGATGCTACCTTACTCGTTAGAAGGGCGAAAATAAGCTCAGGTTTGTTACTCGCGCATGCTAGAATGATGAGTAAAGTTACAGCCAAGTATCCGCTCACGAGAGTCGAGGTTAAAACGTTCACGATTCATAGCGGTGTTATGGGTGAATCGTTAGATAATGTAATACTCGGTCAATTACCGAAGCGAGTAATAGTCGGTTTCGTTAGTAATAAAGCGTTTAACGGTGACAGAAAATTAAATCCGTTTAATTTCAAAAACTACGGAATAAATTTCTTTTCGTTGTACGTCGATGGCACGCAAATTCCCAGTAGACCTTTGCAACCAGCTTTCTCCGCGGAGAACCGCTTTACATCGAAACTTATCAAACGCTTTTCTCGGGAACAGGCATTCATTTTTTGAACGAAGGAAATTCTATAACCAGAGACGATTATTTCAAAGGATATACTTTATTCGCTTTTGATCTTACTCCCGATCTATCCGCTAATTGCGCTGGACATTGGAATCTCGTCAAACATGGTAGTTTACGATTAGAAGTGCGATTCGTAAAGGCACTTTCTGAGACGGTTAATTGTATTATCTATGCCGAATTCGATAATGTCATAGAAATCGACTCGTCTCGTCAAGTCATCGTCGATTTTTCGGGGTAAATTTTTTATAGACGCTTAAAATTGTTCCCCCTCTACTTCGCTCAAAACGCCGACATCAGTGCGCAACGTTTCGAAAAGTACTCAGTTTCGTTGGAGACACGCTCGGCGTCGTTGTTTCACATAGAGCCTCGCGTCGAATCACATAAGTTTTTTCGTAAGATGGATATAATCATCGATATTCAAGGTTTTCGCGATGCGGAGAAAAAGTTTATCCCTAAGGAGGTTGCTGTTGTAGCGATTGACGCTCCAATCGTCAATCATTGGATTATGATACCGCTGCATTCGTTTGCCGAATTATCCGAAAAAATAAGGCAAGAAAACAACTGACTCACGCGAAATCATCACGGTATTGAATGGTTCGATGGCGAAACTAATCCGCAATATTTTACATCGCAACTGCGGCAAATTACAAGATGCGTGCGTCACATTTATGTTAGAGGAAACGAAAAAGCGAGTTATTTGCAGAATCTACTTTCTAGAAATATATATAATTTGGAAGGCATCTCACCGGCATTCAAAAATCTGACGGTAGAAGAAGAGTGCGGACATCACGGATTTCGAAAATTCGGAATCTTTCATTGCGCATTACGCAACGCTCACAAATTAAAAAGCTGGATAGTTGCGCAAAATAATTTCAACAGCGACGAAGACAGTATTACTCAAACGACTTGTAGTTCTCCCGAAATTTTGATAGTAAGCGACGACGACGACGAGGATGAAAATGAAAATATTAAAGCACAATCAAATAATAAAATAGAGAAGAAAAATCTGCAAAAAATCGAACGTACGACTATTAATCGCTCCACGCAAACAGACATTGAAAATCCGTTAGCTGTACAAGCCAAAAACAAGCCACCAAAAGAAATTATTCAAATAATACCGCTTGTTCGCTCGTCTTCGTTGCAAACAAATGGACTCTCGCGAAATTCTGCAAGCATTGCGTCAGCTAGATGCCAAACATGTGGGAATCTATCCTGCCGACAGATTGCCGATGGTGTGGACGAGGTCGACGGCCATCGTCGCTAATACGGACAATCATAATCGCCCTGGAGAACACTGGATCGCTTTCTTCCTCGACGAACACGGTAAAGGGACATACTTCGATAGCTACGGAATACCGCCCTTATATCCGGGTTTTTTCCTTCGTCTCCGACGAAATTCCAACATTTATCGATGGAATACCGAACAACTACAAGGACTTTTCTCTCAAACCTGCGGACGCTACAGTTGTGTATTTTTATATTATATGTGTAACGGTTACGATCTTGATCGGTTTCTTAGTCTTTTTTCCGAAGATTGCGAACATAACGATCGTTTAATCGTACAATTATTTCGTAAAAATTTTTCTCCGGGAAAAAGAAACTTGTAAAATATTGCGTTATCTGTATGTGTGGGTGTGATGTCACATTTAATCTTATAATTTCAAAAATAATAAGTTGGAAAATGTAATACTTTCGATTATATATATATATATATATATATATATATATATATATATATATATATACAGGGTGGGCCATTTTAATCTATGCACCCAAATTTCTTTGTACCTAAGACAGATACGGAAAAATGATTCAGACAAAAGTTTTATGGTTTCGAGGGGGCCATAAGATGGTATCATTGGTTTGACCTTGAAGAGTTATTTGAAGGTCACATGAAGGTCACCTTTAATTTCTTAAATGGAACCTACTATTTGTCATTGCACATTCTTATAGCTTATCTCGAGAGCTTTCCAAAACACTATAATTAAGTACCTTTTCGTTAAGTACTTTTTGAGTTATGAGGCTTGAAATAATTTCTTAATTTTACATAAACCGTAAAATATCTTGTAAAATATTCATTTTTCGATTATCTTACCTTAATACTTTTATGTACAAAATAATGAGAGGAATCAATTGGTGTAAAGAAAACACATAGTTGTTTTTAAGAAAAAATATGTAATTTGCAATTAACAATTCCATATTTTTTCTTAAAAACAACTATGTGTTTTCTTTACACCAATTGATTCCTCTCATTATTTTGTACATAAAAGTATTAAGGTAAGATAATCGAAAAATGAATATTTTACAAGATATTTTACGGTTTATGTAAAATTAAGAAATTATTTCAAGCCTCATAACTCAAAAAGTACTTAACAAAAAAGTACTTAATTATAGTGTTTTGGAAAGCTCTCGAGATAAGCTACAAGAATATGCAATGACAAATAGTAGGTTCCATTTAAGAAATTAAAGGTGACCTTCATGTGACCTTCAAATAACTCTTCAAGGTCAAACCAATGATACCATCTTATGGCCCCCTCGAAACCATAAAACTTTTGTCTGAATCATTTTTCCGTATCTGTCTTAGGTACAAAGAAATTTGGGTGCATAGATTAAAATGGCCCACCCTGTATAATAGTAATAATAGTAATATAAGAATAAGTATAATAGTAATAATAGTAATAAGAATAAGTATAATAGTAATAAGGGTAAATATTGAAAATAGGTACAACCTCACCGATGACCTTGAGCTTGTGATATGTTGTCAAAGTCAATGTCCTGAGTCATATTCAGAAGGATTTATTTGGCGGTCACTCTTAATTAAAAAGTTATCAATAAAACAAGTATAATGAACAAGTGATATAGAATGAATAAAAATAACACAAGTAAATTGTAGATATTTATATATTGCAGTGTACAAAATCAGTAGATGTTATCGGATACATTCTTGCCATCGTGTCGAAAAATGCTTCAATTCTGTCTCGATATTCGTGTTCTCGTTTAAATAAAAACTCGGCAATGTAAGCACTATAATGTTTGTTAATAATTCCATACTTAGGAATTGCGGAACGTAAATCACGCCATACGCGTTCAATATTCTGTGTGTGAGCACTTGTTTCCGGATCAACAAAGTTCATCTTATGATTTACGCTGCAATGAAGAAATCCTTCCTCTGTCAGGCAATTGTACGCTTTCCAACGATCAGAATAGATTGTTGTGTTTGGTGCAATTCGTCGTTTTATAATTTCTAATAAATTTTTTGAACTCCTGGATGGAACTGGTTCGATAAAAATTTTCTTTGTCTCCCTATCAATGCCTCCAAACACCCATTGACCTTTAACTATGCGACCTTTTCCATATTTACGTTTTCCGATTTTTGCTTCATCAATTTCGACGATATGATTCGAACTACCAATTTTACAATTTTCTTGTGAAACCCAAAATTTACAAATCTATAAAAAAATAGGTTTATATTAGTGTCTAAGTAAAAAAAAATCAGTAAAAAAATTTGCAATTTATTTACAAGTGAAGCTGTGATTCTAAATAATCACTGAATATATAAGTAAAAAGTAAAAAATTCAATAAAATTTATGAATGTATTTTGACTACATTTTACCTGACGGCAAAAAGATGACCAATCAATCGCTGTTCGGATATTGATGCTAAGTTCGCTCATTAGACGATGCACATGTGGCGGTGGATGATAAATAAAATATGCGATAAAACGACACATTTTTTTTAGATTTAGATGTGCGTTTTCAAACCACGTACCTCGAAAAGTACTAATGTTGTAACCGCAATAAATTTTCTGTCTCTTCTTTTTGTTTCGTGTTACATACGAAACACTGAAACATCTCAGACGCAATGTTTCACGATTTAGATGTAATTCCGATCCACATTTCGGACAAATCACTGTATCACGAATAACGCGGTGCAGAATTAAAAAATCTAGCAACGTATCGAAATTATCAGCAATACGTAAGAATTGATATAATTTCATTTTGAAAACTGTTTCCTTCAACAGCTGAAACAATACTGTGCAATTCTTTCTCTTACTCTATAAATTTCTCAGAAAAAATGTAAACAAAAATGAAAGAACAACAGTTTTATTTACATTCTTGTAGCATGTTAGGTATATATATATGTATATATAAGGGCCATAAGGTGAAAAACAATAAAAATAATTGTTCTGTTTTATATTTTTTTTTAGCGATGACATTACCACACACACACACACGGGGGGATGCAAGGGGGGCCTTCGGCCCTCCTCCCGCACCCACCCCGTCCCCCTCGCTTCGCGTGGAAAGTTGCAAAATGGAATCTCGCTTCGCGTGAGAAGTTACTCTCCTGCATTTATTACGTAGATAGAGGTGCTTACGGTAGAGTGCAACTTTTCACGCAAAGCGAGGTTCCAATTTGCAACTTTCCACGCAAAGCGAGGGGGACGGGGTGGGTGCGGGAGGGGGGCCGAAGGCCCCCCTTGCACCCCTCCCCCCGTGTGTGTGTGTGTGTGTGTGTGTGTGCGCGCGCGAAAATATTTGACTTCGGCCCTTATATATATATATATATATATATATATATATATATATATATATGAAATTACTCAGGAAAACCGATTCTGAAAATATTTGAAACTAAATTTTGCTTGGAAATGGACCTTGCTTTGCGCGAATTTCAATTGCTCATAACTTCTTAATAAACAATGACCGCCAACTAAAACTTTTTGCAGGTTACTCAGGGTCATGACCTTGACCACATATGTCAGGGTCAAGGTCAGCGGTGAGGTTGTACCTTTTTTCAATATTTACCAAATCGACTAATATTTTTCTTATTCCTCTCATCCCCTCCTTTATACGCCTGTATAGCGTCCCAAACGCCCGAACCTGTACATCCCTGTTTTTTATCACCTTTTCATACCTTCCTTTTGTCAATGCGATGACGCCAATGCGGTGGCGTCACCTACCGCCGTCTACCGCGTCACAAATGTACCCGCGCGTGCACGCTCCGTCTTTTACAGTAACGGTAGGGTGGGGATCATGGATGGACATAAACCTAACGTAACCCCAAGGTACCGATTCTTCTTCGCTACACTATGACCGCCATTTTGTCGGGGTGCCGCCATCTCCTTTCCCTCCGCGGCCATATTATTTATTATTATATTTTGTCGGCTCCTACCCACGTGCTATATTTTCTCTCTTGTTTCCCTCAAATCCGCGCCAATCAGAGCCTGGGCCACTACCGGGCGAGCCAATCAGAGGCTGGGCCACTACCGAAGCGAGCCAATTAGAGCCTGGGCCACTACCGCGCCAGCCAATCAGAGCGCTTCTTCGTCTCAGACAGGCCACGCCTCCGGCGCCAGTGGGCGAGTGGTGGGGGTTTGTTTTGACGCCCCATAGTGGCCCACTAACTACTTATATATATCTATATATCTATATATCTATATACTGGGTGTTCTAAAAAGGTATGTCAAAAATTTAAGAAGATATTCCTCACACCTGAAGGATGAAAAAATGTTATATGGACATAGGTGCGGAAATGCTTATTTCAGGAGTTATGTTGAAAATACTGTTAGCTGTATTACTTACACAAGGAAAAATTTAGGATTAATTATTGTAGACGACAATCGTTTAATTAGGCTTATTTACATTTGGTTTTAATGTGACCTTGAGTATGTTACAATAAATGTTGAAAATGTTCACCATTTTCCTGAATACAAGCAGTGACACATTGACGCATTGTCGTGATTTTCTGAATCAAGAGACACGGTAGTGTCTCGCGTCAAGTTCATGCGAAGCATTAGCGCGGTACTCCGTGTATCTATACGCGAGTCGGGCAGTTGAGAGTAACTCAGATTATCGGATTTCAATAACGGATTGAATTCTTACTAGCCTTAATCGATAGAGCGGGTGAATTGTATAAAGAAAGTATCTTTATTTTTGTGCTACGTGATCTATAAACGGAGATATCATAACGCAAAGTCGAAATATGAAAAGTTTCAATTAAGAAACGTCTTTATCATCATCATGGTCATCAACGCACATGTACACAACACATAGAAAGAGAAAACGTACATTTCCTACTCTCGACAGAAGATTGCGCTAATGACGCTTTGCGATATTTGCGATATTAATGACATCTGTCATATGTGTCATTAGTGACATGTATCATTAACCGCATTTTGAGTAGTGATAAATAATAAAGTGCAAGTTAAATAATAAATAATTAAATTATTAATTAAAAATTCGCAAGAGCCAGGTATGATAATTGGAACGCAAGGTAAATAAATATATCTATTTTACAAGCCAAATATAAATATATATAATATAATAATATATATATATATATATATATATATATAAAATATATATTATATATATTTATTCTATATATATTTCTATATAATTTGCTTATATATTTAAAAAATATACATACATATATATATGTATATATGTATATATATATATTTTTTTTAATATAATATTTCTTAGCAAATTAGACTAAAAAAAGAAGTGATATAATCCCCAAAAACTTACCTTTTTAAAAAAAGGTAAAAAAAGGGCGCCAAGTTCATGCATCCAATTATCATATTGTCTACAAAAGTAGTGATATAAAAAAATTGCGCCAACTAAGAATAAAAGTTTGTACAAGATAAATAGAAGTACAAGGAAGAAAACTTTTACAAGTTAAATAGAAATATTTTAATTGAAAACATTGTTATACAAAATAGTTTTAATTTTCAAAAATAATAATATTAAAAAATTAAAAATTTATTTAAAAATTGAAAACTGAAAATTAATATAAAACAAAAAAGTAAAAAAATTTTAATTAAAAAAACTTGGCGCTGCCAATTTTACTAATATATTATTCAGCTTAAAAGTCTAAATTTTCAAATGTAAATCAATATAAATTAATTAAAGAAATTAGGTCATTAAATTTAAATGTTAGACTAATAATTGGAACATGTTCCAATCTTTTAGATTTCCATACTATATAAAGTTGATAAAATAGAAAAAACTGAGCGTTGATCACCGTCAATTTCCTTAAATGGAACTCCCTATTTTTTATTGCATATTCTTGTAAGCTTATCTCGAGGGCTTTTCAAAACATTATAATAAAATATTTTTCCCTCAAGTACTTATTGAGTTATAAGGCTTGAAATAATTTCTCAATTTTACATAAACCATAAAATATCTAGTAAAATATTCATTTTTCGATTATCTTACCTTAATACTTTTATAATGTGAGAGTAAATAATCTTCTGCATAGCCACATAATTATGATTATATAGTATTTATGCAATCATAGAAGTTTATATAATTTGCTGCGTAGCCAAGAATAATTGTAATAAGCCATATAATTATGATTATATGATATTTCTACAATCATTCTTGGCTACGCAGCAAATATATAAACTTCTATGATTGCAGAAATACTATATAATCATAATTATGTGGCTATGCAGAAGATTCTTTCTCTCATTATGTTATATTATTGTTGTACCCTAACAGCACATGTAGATACTGAGAATGTTCGAAGAATATCGCAAAAGTATAATGCATATATTCTCAGAACATTCGAGATACATACTATGATATACTAAGTATATATTAAGAATGCCCTAATGTCCGCCTATTTTGGTTAATAGTAAATACTGAGAATATGTGAGCGATGAGTGTGTAAGCGCGTGGCGAAGGCTCCTCCCCTCCCCAATCACTGCTTCGCCGCGCGCCGCCATTATGTTACAGTCAGACCGCCTTCGCCGTCGTGTGCTTCGAGCCACGCGCATTGGTCGATCTTCTTTAATTAATTTTTCGTTAATTATTGCGAATATCGCAAAATAGTATAGTAGCTTCCTTATTAATTTGAGCCAATCTACCTTCACACTTCGGGACTGTCAAAATTTCCCTGCCACCCTGTATATATTGTTGCGCCCGCGGAGCGATACATCTCGAAGTGCGCGCGGCACAACTATCGGCACACGAACACACTCGCGCACCCGCGCACTCGGGAATAAGAACACGGTTCTTTGTACACAACAACTTTAATGAAACCACGAAGGACATACAAGAACTCAGAAAATCAGGATAACGGAACATAGGTTAACGCGCGACCGATCAGCTTGACAGCTGGGCTCGGACTCTATGACAGTCGTTGTTGAAAACAATATCTTGACAACGCGCGCGGAGACGATCTTCTTCCGTCGACGTACTTCCCGCCGACAAAATAACGGGTAGCGAATACATCCGCAGGGACGGGACCCGGGGGCGCAACAATATATATATATATATATATATATATATATATATATATTCAAACCTTGATAAAATTATATACAAGTTCTTATATAGAATTTATATTACAGTGCTTTCGATCAAACATATTGGCTTGAGTAATTATATCGTTGATTCATTGTTTAACATGTTTATTATCAAAGAAATATATAATTCTCTTTTATTTGACAACTACATGCTTGATTTTTGAGCCTTCCCAAGAAGATATGATCGAACTACTACGTACCGTGATACTAATGTTAAGGTTTCCATTCTCGATTCACTACCAAATTATCTCGAGATAACTATAAGACGAGAATCATAAATATCAGGATGCTAATGACGTTGTCAGAAAATCGGATTTAGACACATTTTCGAGAGTTGATGATACAGAGCCAAAAATTGAGCACATGGTTGTGAAATATAAGAGATTTATATATTTAATAATAAACACGTTAAATGGCAAAACAACGATATAATTATTAAAATCAACATGTGCGGTCATTACGTGGGACCACAGAAGAACATAAAAAATACGGTTAGATACGAAAACAAAGGCTCGAAAATTAGAGTACCTGTAAGAACGTCCTCACAGTACGATGACTCGCAATATAAGAGAACGGGTCACGTTTTAAACCGGAAACGAAGTCCGTGTAGACATGCGCGCCGTATCAACGGTAATGATGCTCTTAACGCCATCTCTTATTGCAAACAAATGTTATAACATAAAAATAATATTTATGTAACACTTGTTTTATAACATGTTAGATTTATGTTATATTACATTTAGTTTATTATAACCAGTACATAAGTAACAAAATAATATAACAATTTTATAACATAATTATGTTATGTCTATAAAGAAATATTATGTAACTATAATGTAAATAGAGTGTAACATTTGTTATATTACATATTACTTCTACGTTACATATCAACTATATTCTGTGTTTGCTGGGAATAGAGTAAAATAATATAAGTAATAATTTAAGAAGATCGATTTTTTGAATATGTATAAGACTGTTAACGATTTTTCGTCTTTGGTTGTCTATCCACGTTTTAACTTACTGGGGTGTTCTTTGATTCAATATTATATATTTAAGAGTGACTTTTCTACATTCTTGTACAGATGATAATTTTGATAGTTTTTCTAAATTTCCAAAATGTGTAGTTATTGCCTTTTTTTTCTTGATCAGTCCATTTAGTCCTCTTCGTTTTTCCAAAAGATGAAGCTGAAATTTCAGATATTAGTGCAATAACATTTATTATGTTTCCATAATAAAAATAATAAAATAAGACTTAAAATAAAAATAATAGCTCTTATTGTTGCGACATTTGGAATTTGCGGAATTATCTGTTGACAGAGCAGCAGAAATATTTTCAATGTCAAATGTAGATGTATGATCAGTATAGTCCATAATAGTATTAGTACGTTCGATTATTGCTGAAGTAATATGTTCACTACTATCACTGTTTTGATTATCATCGTTATAATCTTCGTTATCTTCTTTATCATTATATCCAATAGATGCCATCAACAATCGTGAAACATCAGTCATTTCAGCTACTGGTACAGGCACTCTATATATATTTTTATGAATGTCCTTATGATGGCCCATAAAGTTAGCGAGACGGTCAATTTGACATTCTTTGATATTTAACATGGAAGTATATGTTGCGATGTGCTTTCTTAATGTAGTACCACGTAATGTACTTGGAATGAGTGCACCGCATTCATTAGCAAAACGACGCATCAAAGGACACACTCTCAGATATTTTTTAGATAAACTGTTGCTATGAGGTACACTGAATATATATTCATTATTAGAACTTACTCCAGCATGTTTTCGAAATTTAAGAATAGTTTCAATACATTGGATTACAAATGGGCTAAGTAATACAGAAAGCTCTACCCAATTTTCCTCGAAGTGTTAACCGAACAAACTGCTTAGCAAATTCTTTCGTAGAATCAGACAATTGCTTATAAACTTCTTGGTCGATATTTTCATCTAATACTTTTTTATTCTGATAATTACTTAATGTCAATCGCTCAATTTCTCCAGCTCGGTAACGATTAAAGATTTGAATAAAAATGAGCGTACACTGAGTTAAAAGAATCCATGCATTTAAATTGAATCCATCATATAAAATTTCAAGGCAAATATTACACTCTTTTTTAAATAATCGTACAATTTGATATCTTGCTTAGACGGGAGAACTACTTTTTTTCGTCGTTTCTGATTGATTTGATCCTCAAGGGCTTTTTTGTTGATAAGAGTGGGAATTTCTTCTTCCTATAATAATAGAAAATTTTCCACACTTTTTTTTCTCATGATCTTGATTTTTGATGCATTCAGTTCTGAGCTTATGTGCACATTTCTTTATCAGAGTCGTAAGATTTTGAGCGACAGCTGGTGTTCGAAGCCACATAATATTTGAATCCCAATGAGCTACTTTTCTTAAAGTGTCTATAGCTTTATTAAAATTTTGAAGTTTATATATATCTTTAAATTCATAGATTTCATTATCAAGTGCCATTATTTCTAGTTTAAAGCGTTCCAATAAGCTAAGTTGTGCTCTAATCATATCATGTTGATGAGTTAATGTGTATTTATTACACATCACACAATTTATTGCCAAATTGTATGATGAGTTTGTCATATTTAATACATCTTGATATATCATCATCTCTTAGAATTGGAAAGACACATCGACGCAACGTATTATTAGTACAAGGATGAATGTATCCACCTAAACGTCCGTCTGAAGAAAGAATGTTACGAGGTCCTTTTTTATGAAATTTGTTACATTTTGAGAAATGAATACGAATTATATTTTGTGCAAAAAACCCTTTACATGTTTTGCAGCACACATAATCTTCTACAGAGTTTTTTGATTTTCCTTGACGCTGTCTTGATACTATTAAAACACTAGAATTTAATTCAGGTTTTGTATTATGAAGAAAGTCTCTTCTTTTACATAAGGTGTCGATAATTTTAATTCGCTCTTTATTTTTCTTTGGTAAATACATGAATTCTTTTATTTCTTCTTTATCTTTATGTTTTAGATGGAGATGTCTTGCGAATTTTGTTTGCAAAGTATTACAAAATAGACAGAAATGTTTCTTTGTCTTTCCTTCTTCAGAAGTAGTTACCGGAACTATCAATTTACGAATGTCAAGTGGACAGTCATTATCTAATAAAGAAGAATTTTCTTTTATTGAAGATTTTTCAATTGCTAAAGACATTTCAGATGTAGCACTGTGAGTAGTCGGTCTTGGATCATAACTTGGATCATCTTCATCATTATTATTATTTTGACGCATAATGTTTTCATTGTCCTTATTTGAATTGTCTTGTATTTTAGAACTACAATTTTCTTTGTTAGAATCAACACCTTGAGATTTTTCTTCAGTAGATATATCGGGCCAATTCGGTCCGAGTAATTCCAATTTATCTATAAATCCACTAGGGGGAGCGCTACTTTCTGATGTTATATTGTTACTCAAAACAGTAGACGAATTATGCGAAAAAATATTTGATATTTCTAAATTCAGAGGTGGTGAGTTATTATGGTAAATGTTTACTTTAGGTTACATAGCTAAAAAAATTTTTATTTTCACATATGTTGTAGAGGACACATTCCTAAGTAATACACCGTTTGAATTTTGCGGCGGTCTCTTTTCGTTTCTGAGATATGCACTTTTGAAGTTTCATACTTTTATGGCATCTTTTCGTTATATTCTCTTTATGTGTTTACATTTTTTGTTTACATTTGCTCATCACGGTTTCATATTATATTTTACTTGCGTGTTTATATTTTTTTGTTTACGTTTGCTCGTCGCTTCCATATCGCTAAGCTATAGAATTATTGTTTAGTTTCGCCAAATAAAAATTGTACTTTTTATTTTACCTAAACTTTTAATAAATGTTTGTATATAACTTCCTTCGTTTTGCAAAGTACATGCGTGGACACCGCATGTTCCGCCCCCCCTACGGGGGGCTCCACTTTCGGAAGATATAATCTAACCCAACCCGTGTCTGAAGTGTGGAATATATCTGGCTTCGCACAGGAAGTTGCAAACTTATATAAACTCATGAACCATATGAACCATGTGAAGCGAAATGTCATATATCAAGGTATTTCCCATACTTCAGAGTCTGAAGTTCAGACACAGGTTGGGTTAGGTTATATCTTGCGAAAGTGGAGCCTCCCGTAAGGGGGCGGAACACACGGTGTCCACGCATGTACTTTGCAAGACAAAGCAAAGTTTACAAATACATATATTCTATTAAATATATTTCTTCTTAAACATACATGATATGGTAAAATTGTATTCTATTCATGAAACTTTTTTTGTTAATAACTATTTAATAAATAACAAGGCTAAAACCTTCTGAAAGTTATTCAGAAAGATGACCTCGGTAAATGTAAACAGAAAAATATAAACATATTTAGAATGTAACGAAAAGATGATACAAGTAAGTATAAAATTTTAAAATCGCATATCTCAGGAACGAAGAGAGACCGCCACAAAATTCAAACGGTGTATTACTTAAGAATGTATCCTCTACAACATATGTGAAAATAAAAATTTTTCGAGCTGTGTAACCTAAAGTAAACATTTACCGTTATTATTATTTATTATTTATTGGTGTAGAGAATCCCTTTTCTTTTATTTGATGACTTTGGAAAGAATCAGATAATCGACTACTTTTTTTATTTGACTGTGGTAGAGAAGAATTTTCCTTATGAATCAGGCTCTCGTTTTGTTCCAGTTTCATTTTAAGCTCAATTAAATTATCCTGAGCATCTAAAATTTTTTTAAATTTTCGATAAATATTAAAATTATAATAGTAAAAAAGTAAAATAAAAAACATTAAATGTTCTCAATAAAATAAACAAAAAAGATAATAATTTTATCATATGTAACAAAAGAAATTTTTAAAATAATTGAATACTTTTACTAATAAACAAATAAATTTATTGCATACGTTATAGCTCAATAATAATATTAAACTAATTTAAAAAAAATAAAAAACTAATTAAAAAATTTCTTGTTCATTGCAAAAATTTAGAAAAATTATTGTTATAATTATTCAAAAATAAATTATTTTATAAATTTAATAACTTTTCTTATCAGAAGAATTTATTAACTCAGCATTGTACTTCCCACCTCCAATATATTCGACAATACAATTCTTTCCTTGAACGACTTTTACTCGTTTGGATGGTAGAATAGAATATTCACCATTATCAAATTGTACAAGAGAAAACATCCTTCAAATCAATAAATTACGTGAGTAAGGAAAATTAGAAACAATGATCTGGACAAATATAAATTAGGCTAAGTTAGGAAGATTTAATTAATAATTTTACAAAGATAGTGATATTAGCAGAATATCTTGAAAAAAAATAAAATATTCTAAAACTCTTCCAAATTCTGCGAAAAAAATTTAAATTAGATTTTTTAATCATTTACATTATTATTATTAAATTATCAAATTTTATTTGAAAACAGCAAAAAGTTAATTGATCCAAATATTCAAGTATCTGGAAAAGATATATTGAAATTAAATAAATAAAAAAATATCCAAAAGGATATATCATTTATATATACAAGGTGTTTCATTTTAATTGCTCTTTTTAATTGCTCTCGAATATCTTGCAAATGACGCATTTTTGTAGAAAACATTTCAGATAAAATTTTGATATTAGAAGATATTAAGATTACGCCAAGGTTAACTGTGACTTTTTTAAATAGGAATTACACTTTTATAGCATATTCAACGATATGTCATATAGCTGTCAAGACGTCTGATTCGAAACACTAGTTACAAAATTTTTTTCAATAAGAACTTCTTGAATTATAAATCTTTAAAGTTTAACTACTGTCAACATTAACATCATACAATGTTAAATATATGTAATCTAGCGAGTTCAAATAGCCCGCCAAAAGAGGAATTATTAATACCTGCGTTGACGATACTGAAAGGCGGCGCTCTAGAGCTAGTAACTTTTTGTTCTCTTTTAATGGTAGTTTAAGTTTTTTTTTTAGTAGTAACTGACAAAGACCTTTTTGTAACACGTTCCGATTATCAATAAAAGATTCTTGTACAATTTATAATACGACTCGCTCAGTGTAAGAAAGTTTCTTTTCTAACAGGTTATGGGCCCAGGCGCCTCAGGTTAAAGGAGAATTACACGAATAAGTCGAGAATCTGTTATATTATTAGAATATTGAATTCGGATTTACAAAGGTTAGCTAGTGTTACAAAAAAAAAAAAAAAAAAATCATGGCCGACTCAGCAGTGCAATTGGCTTTCGAGAAATTGGATGGACGAGAGAGCTACAACAACTGGAAATTCGGCATGAAAATGGCATTGATCCACGAGAATTTATGGTATACAATTGAAGGTTATCCACAGAACGATGCTACACAGGAGCCAGAAAAGAAACGCAAAGACCAAAAGGCGTTAGTAAAAATTTGTCTAATGGTCAAGCCATGTGCGTACGCCCACGTTCAATCGGCGAAGAAAGTGCGAGAGAAGCATGGTTAAACTTGCAAAAGGCATATGAAGACAAAGGTCTGTCACGAAGGTTAACTTTGTTACGTACGCTTGTTGGAATAAAGTTGCAAAATTTCAAAAATATGGAATTGTACGTAAATGAAATAATGTCGGTTTCACAAAAGTTAGCTGACATGGATGCCCCCTTGGATGATGAATTCATTGCAGTCATTATGTTAAGTGGACTCTCAGAAGATTACAGCCCAATGGTAATGGCCTTGGAAAGTGCAAATGTGTAAAACTAACCAGTGATTTTGTAAAGGCCAAGCTCTTGCAAGACACAAAACTTTCAGGTAATTCAAGTTCAGACGACAAGGCTTTTTACTCGAAAGATAACAAAGTACACAATAAAAGAAAGACAGTAGTGTGCTACAAGTGCAATAAAGAAGGTCACTTCAAGAGTGAGTGTCCCAATAACAAAAGGGTAGTTAATAAAACCAAGGACAAAACAGCAAGCGACGCCAGCAAAAAAGACAAAGCATTGTTTGTGTCTAACGTTGAGGATTCAACATCGAAGGAATGGTACGTAGACTCTGGTGCGACTACGCATATATCTAACAGGAAGGATTGGCTTCAAGATTACACGGAAGATAGCAATCATAGTGTAACTGTCGCAAGTGGTCAGGCACTGAACGCACATGGGACTGGAAAGGTGGTCGTTTCCACAAGAGATGGACCGAAAAGTATTTCCAATGTTGTTTACGTTCCAGGATTGAAAACGAATCTACTTTCTGTAAGTAAAATGATAAAAAATGGTCATATTGTGGTATTCAATTCAACAGGTTGTCAAGTCTATGACACTGAAGACTGCTCTATAAAGGGAGAAGTTGTCGCCACAGCCTCTAATCACAATGGCTTATATCGATGGACACTATCTCTCAAGAAGCAAATTTTACAAAGCACATCGACAGCGAAGATATATGGCACAGAAGACTAGGACATCTTAATCGAGTAAGCATGAATCTACTCAAACAAGGTTTAGCAACCGGAGTCAACTACGTCGATGGAAGAGGTGAGCAGTGTGTTGCCTGCTTAAAAGGCAAACAAACAAGAAAGCCCTTCGGAAACAAAAATGCAAAAAGAGCTAACAAACTATTAGGTATAGTACATTCAGATTTGTGTGGTCCAATGCCAGAGTATTCATGGAGTGGCAAGAGATATATACTTACCTTCATTGACGATTTTTCCAGAAAAATCCATGTATTCTTCATTGCATCAAAAGATCAAGTATACTCGACTTTTAAGGACTATCAGCGTACAGTAGAGAATGAAACCGATTGCACTATAAAAGTTCTCCGCACAGATAATGGCCGAGAGTACGTAAACAAAGAATTTGAACAATACCTCAAGTCAAAAGGCATTAGACATCAACTCACGGTTCCATATACGCCAGAACAAAATGGTGTGGCGGAGAGGACAAATCGGACAATCGTTGAAAAGGTTCGATGCATGATACAGGATGCAAACTGCGATCAGAAGTTTTGGGCAGAAGCAGTGAACACTGCAGTGTACTTAAAAAATCGCTCCCCTCACAAAGCAACAAAAGGAACGACACCTGAAGAAATATGGACAGGCAGAAAAGTTAATTTAAGTCACTTGAAGATATTCGGTTGCCTGGCATACGTACACATTCCCAAGAATTTAAGGAGCAAATGAGACGCTAAAGGAAAACCATGTATATTCGTCGGATACTGCGAAGACACAAAAGGATACAGACTATTTGATCTTGAAGAGAAAGGAAAAATAATCAGAGCAAGAGATGTAACTTTTCTGGAAAACGTTTTTTCAGTCAACGATGCAGAAGAAAAGGATAGAAACGTCGCCCATATTAAATTGGACGAAGAAGAAAAGTCAGAAAACCCCCCAGAAAGAGAGAACCAAGCATCGACACAGTCAGACGAATTTGGAGATGACTCAGAAGCAGAAGAAGAGACAGAGAAATATGAAAGTCTCACAGAAGAAGAAGAAGAGAATGATTCTCCTGTAGTTCTAGAAACTGAAAATGAAACAGGAAGATATCCAAAAAGAAGCAGAAATGCTAAGAAGTATCCGGACTACGTATTATATCATACAACATATGAACCAAACGACCCAAAGAGTTTTGAAGAAGCTATGAATCGAGAAGACAGTGCTCGATGGAAAGAGGCAATGGAAGCAGAACTTCAAGTAATGGCGATCAATGAAGCATGGACCCTGGTGGACTATCCTAAAAATAAAAAGACAGTTAAAAATAAATGGGTGTTTCGTACCAAAAGAAACTCAGCTGGTGACATAAAGTATAAAGCGCGTCTAGTGGCAAAGGGTTTCACTCAAGAATTTGGTAGTGACTACAACGAAACTTTTTCGCCTGTAGTAAGACATTCTAGTATAAGATTGTTAATTGCTCTTTCCGCAGAATTAGACCTAGACATAGATCATTTAGACGTGAACACAGCCTTCTTAAACGGTGAGCTATCAGAAGAAATTTATATGCATCAGCCAGAGGGTTTCATTGATTCCAATAGCAAAGACAAGGTATGTCTATTAAAAAAGGCAATCTATGGACTTAAACAATCCTCTAGAGTTTG
This sequence comes from Camponotus vicinus, assembly GCF_025532165.1. Classification (NCBI taxonomy): domain Eukaryota; kingdom Metazoa; phylum Arthropoda; class Insecta; order Hymenoptera; family Formicidae; genus Camponotus; species Camponotus vicinus. The sequence continues at coordinate 14,905,630 of NW_028141946.1, forward strand.
GAATAAAAAGGTTGAAGAAGTATTGATCAAGCTAGGCTTTCAGAAATCAAAATATGAAGCATGCATATTTTTTAAAATAAGCAATAAGTTTATTATAATTGTTGCGTTGTATGTCGATGATTTCTTAATATTCTCTAATGACAAAAACGAAAAAGCAAAATTAAAAGAACAGTTAAAGAAAAATTTTAAGATTAAAGATTTAGGACAGGCTAAGAGATGTTTAGGATTAAATATCGAAAGAGATAGAAAATAAAAAATAATAAGAATAAATCAAAAGGATTACATTTTAGAACTGCTAGCTAGATTCAATATGTCAGAAGCGAAGTGTACTTCAACTCCTATGCAAACAGGTTTCAAATTTGCTTGTGATGACAAACAGAGTATTAATAATGTTACCTTACCAGCAATTAATAGGTGCGCTGATGTACTTAGCTGTAAATTCTAGACCCGATATTGCATTTGCAACCAGTTTTTTAAGTCAATTTAATATAGATCATACTGAACAGAATTGGAAATCAGCAAAAAGAATCTTAAGATATCTAAAAGGTTCCCTTGATCATGCATTAGTATATAAAGGAACTGGTGACATTAACATAACAGGTTATGCAGATGCAGATTGGGCGAACGATGCAATTGATCGTAAATCATACACAGGATACGTATTTATGCTAGCGAACGGACCGATATCTTGGGAAGCTCGGAAACAGCGTTCGGTAGCTTTATCAAGTACAGAGGCAGAATATATTGCCCTCTCAGAATCTGCCAAAGAAGCTATCCATCTAAAAGGATTGCTGAATGAACTAATTAAAATCAATAAACCCATAACTTTATATAATGATAATCAAAGTGCTCAGAAACTAGTATGCAATCCAATATTCCATAATAGAACTAAACATGTTGATATCAAATACCATTTTGTCAGAGAAGCTCTTGAAAGGAATGAAATTTTAGTCAAATATATGTCCACTGACAGAATGATAGCTGATATCTTTACCAAACCTTTAAATAGTACAAAACACATATTTTGTCTTAAAGGTCTAGGCTTAAGCGTTTTGAATGTTACACAATAAGTTTTTTTTTACTCACTAGATTAAAAAGAAGTGTTAAATATATGTAATCTAGCGAGTTCAAATAGCCCACTAAAAGAGGAATTATTAATACCTGCGTTGACGATACTGAAAGGCGGCGCTCTAGAGCTAGTAACTTTTTGTTCTCTTTTAATGGTAGTTTAAATTTTTTTTTTAGTAGTAACTGACAAAGACCTTTTTGTAACACGTTCCGATTATCAATAAAAGATTCTTGTACAATTTATAATACGACTCGCTCAGTGTAAGAAAGTTTCTTTTCTAACATACAAGAAATACCATGCAGAAGTACTTAATCTTTAAAAATTTATAATTCAAGAGAAAGTTCTTTTTTTTAAAAGAGTATTGTTACAAGGGTTTGCTTAGGCCTCCGCTACAATGAGTCGTAGGTCGTAAGTCGTAGGCAAATTGACCAATCATGGTTGATTATTTTTGAAATAATCGACTATGGTTGGTCAATTCGCTCACGACTTACGACTTGCGACTCATTGTAGCGGAGGCTTTACAAAAAAGGATTTGTAACTAATATTTCGAAAACATTTCGATGTTAACCATATGAATATGGAACGTCATAAAAAATACAGATTCTTATTTTAAAAAACCAAAGTACTTTCACTCAAGATTAAACAAACAACAGTTTTTTATGACCGACGCAGAACTAAACAAATTTTATCTGAAACATTTTCCACGAACATGTCATTTTTTTAAGATATTCGAAATGAATAATTAAAATGGCAAGACGTCCAGTGTATATTAAATATAAATATAAATAATATGAAATATAAATAATTACTTAAAAAATAAATATAATATTCAAGTAAGACGTCCTACTTCAATAAACTACTTAGATTTATTTTAAAAAATTCAACAAATAGCTTTAATTTAAAAAATTTTTTAAAAACAAAGTCAATTTTACATACCATTTGAAATAATGATGATTAATGTTTGTGGATTATCTCTGATTAAATAAATTAATATTCTACAGTGAATGAGATGAATATTGAAACTAAATTTAAAGTATAAATTCAAATGTTGTGCACAGTGTAAAGGCGAAACGTGAACTCCTTGAACAAGAATTCGGTAACAATTCGGGAGAAAGTTTTTATGATAGGCAATATCTTGTAGGGATGGTAAACGGTCGCGTCGGAAAATGCCGTGTGCTCACCATATGTTAATTGTTTTGAAGGAATTAAAGGATTGATAAAAAGCTAAGGTAACTGAAAATGCCATGCAAGAGTTGTAAAGGAATCTTTAAGCAGTGAAAACATATATCAAATGCATGCATGCGAGTATAAAGAAAATGGAAAGAAAGTTGAATTTTATAAAATATATGAAGGTGATGGACATCATGAATGTAAAATTATATACAATATTTAATTTATACATAAGTACATGTAAATATGCGTGTGCGTATATGTATGTATGTATAATAAAGATGGAGTGGAAGACATTGATTCCTACATGTTATTACTCAACTAATGTGTTTAATTATGACAATAATATGAATGACAAAAATAAAATCGATTTAATCCAAATAAAAGTCAAGCGAAGACTAAGTGTTCCATCTGAGCATTCGAGTAGCTCGGATGCGTTATGCCGCAGTGATATGAGATATGATGTTAAAGTTCACCACGTACACAAGCTGAGAACAGCGTTCGCATATCGGCTGCTAAAGTTATTATTTATGTTTCGCGTTCTTGAATTCGTCCGTAGTATAATCCCGCACAGCACCTTTCATTATAAATATACAAGGTATAAAAAGTACCAGGACGGTGAAATATCTCGAAAATTAAGCATTTCAGAAAAAAATGTTTCAGATAAAAGTTGTAGGATTTCAAAAGATTTATTTACTGGCGCTATGAGTTTAACCTTGGGTGGCGTCGCCAAGGTCAGAGCAAGGTCATCTAGAATTTTTTAAATGGCACCCCCTATTTTTTATTGCATATCATAATTATTATAAAAGTTAACTATTATAAGAATTTGTTCTTTATTAAATTTCAAATCTTTATATTATTTAATTATTATATAAAATAATTATGTATAATAAATATTATAAAAAATATTCTAATATTATAATAATTTTTTTATAATATTGGATGTATTTGACATCGCGAATAAAATCGTCTATTAGGCACTATTTCACTCGCTCGAGTAATCAAGTAGACAATGCGAGTGAGATAGTTATGGAACGCATCCAACGATATTCGGTCAGCGCTCGATAAGAGATAATTTGAGTTATTTTTTAAAATATAATCATTCAAAACATATTTTCTTGTTCAAAATGCTGAAATTATCTTAACAATCTATACAACAGATTATTTATAAGGGAAATATGCAACATATATTTTGAGGACATATTCTTAGTAAAAATATTCGGATTTTTCATTTCTTATATCTATAAAAAAAGAATCGTGGATATGTACAGAAAACATGTACATAAAAAGTTCTATAATAATAAAATTTGTAGAATTAAATTTATTTCTTCAATTATCATCAATTATCCTTAGTGCTAGGTAGCAGTGGCATTAGTATCATACTAAGGCGCAGAGAATAATCATCGGACCGGCTTAGGAATGAAAACTTTTGGGCATGGCCATACTGGCACAAGTTGCTAAAGTGCGATGTAGAAGAGAGAAGGGCCTCACTACATTATCTACCTAGGAACATTTAATGGATAAAGTTCAGATCGGTGCTGTTAATGAATGGTGCGATCCGATTGACCACCGGTCCTGCGGAGGGTCCGGACCCCGCGGTGTGAAATGGACTACCGGATATATGGCGGTAGACAACCAGACCGCATGATTGTATGGTTATTGGAAAATCGAGAAATATCTTGAAAATAGCCACATGGAACGTTCGAGGGATACTGGTCCCGGGTAAACTCACTATCATCGAGCAAGAGCTGGATCGGTATGGAATCTTAATAGCGGGAATATCGGAGACACACTAGAAAAGTAGTGGTCACTCATGAATAAAGATCATTGCATATATTTTTCTGGCAATGAAGAACAAAGTTAGAATGAAATGTATTGATTTGTAGAAACTTAAATCATTTTGTAGCGGGCTATAATCTAGTAAGAGATAGAATAATCACTGTTAAAATCAAGGCAAAACCAGTGGAAGTTAATATCATCCAAATATATGTGTCAACATTGGAAGTTCCGGACGATGAAGCGAAAAGTTTCTATCAACAGTTAGAAATAACTTTGTCAACGATGCCAAGCCGCGAAATAACTATAATTTTTGGCGATTTGAACGCCAAAATAAGTGAGATAACGCAGAACGTGTATGCTACATCAGCCGTTGGGAAATATAATATAGGGCTTTGAAATATAAGAGACTAAAAACTGTTGGAATTCACAATAGAAAATGTGCTCATAATTGTCAATAAAATGCCTTGTTCCGATACAATATACGTCACATGTACACTCACCAGGCGGTCGGTACAGAAATCAGATAGACTACGTGCTCATCAGTCCACGCTGGAAATCCTCAATTAATGACATGAAAACTTGTCCTGGAGCGTATTGTGGTTCAGATCGTATCAATTCGTTATATTTTTCCTCCAAAAGATTGAACGACTTGAATAATTCGGCGCCAAGCACGGAAATTCGCACGACTCCAAAAAGATCTTTCTACATAAAATTAAACCGATAATTAATCGTGACAGCAAATAAGCTTCTTCGGCTCAGTCACGGAATTGGTAGAAGAGGTAATAAGAATAACGAGTGCGTATTATCGCTCGGTAGCGAGTTCAGCGAACGAGTGGAAAAAAGATATCCAATTATGCGCGATCCTCCGGAATGTTGGAAAAAATCGATGTTAGACGGATTGGAGTTTCTCCTTGGCGCAAGGCTTATCCAAGCCTTGGCAACGACAAATTCTCATTAAATTTATTTATATCATCAATTATCACTCGCCTTAGAAATCAATATTTCGATAGATGAAATAATCGCACGACAAGTAAATGCTCGCGTAAGAAAGATCAAACAACAATATTCTTCGATATATCGCAAGATAATAAAATAATAATAATCACGACTCGAGACAAAAGTGATCGGCGTCAAATTGGAATACGGTATTGGCCAATTGAGGCCAGCTCGACACTCAATGTATTAATGTTTTCTCCGATTAGAATATATAAATTATAAATCTGTAGCATATAAATTTCAAGCATCAACTGGGAAATATACATTTTGATTAATGACATGATAATTGAAGAGAAATACATTTACTTCCACAAATTTTATTATTATTAAAGAACTGTCCGCGATTCTTTTTCTTTTAATAAAAAATGAAAAATCCGAGTATTTTTATTAAGATATGTCCTCAAAATATGCGTTGCATATATCTCTTGTAAATAATCTGTTGCATAGATTCTTAAGGTAATTTTAGCGTTTTAACCGAGAAAATATGTTTTGAATGATTATAACTTAAAAAAATAACTCAAATTTGCCAAAATATATAGGAATATAAATAATTTTTTAAATTATGTGCTTAAATGTTAATGATGTATCCTTTTTATAAATATAAGTAATTAAGAAATCTTATTATATTTAATAAGCATGGTAGGCCTTAAAATATGCGTTCGAGATATATCGAATAATTTATTGAATATTCTAATTGTAACTTTTCAATTTCAAAATATATTCTTTCATTGATGAGATTAAAAAATAAATTAAATTTAACCAATCGTACTATTAGACTCTTCCTAATTGTGATAGTCATAAATTATAATGATGCATTTTTACAGATGTAAAAAACGAGAGATATAATATAAAATATAAAATATTTAAAATAAAATATAAAATATAAAATTAAAAATAAAATATAAAATATTTTATATTTTATATCAAAATATATCTGAGATTAAGATATAAAATATCTTATAAACTATTCAACTTTTAACTATTTTATTTTAGCTATTATAAGCTATTATTTTATTTAAAATATTATAAGGAATCTGTTTACATAAAATGTAATTAAGATACTTCCATTAAAAAAAAAGTTAATCTTGAAATAATTTTGAAAAACGCTATTCAAGCTACGCAATTCAAGCTAAGATCATGCTATTATGTCTTGCTTGAAATTATATAACTTCCATCTGAAATATTTTTTTCTAAAATTTTGCTCTTGAGAGATATTTCGATAAAAAAATTAAAATGAGATACCCTGTATATATTTAAATTAAGAAGAGATATTTCGATAAAAATATTAAAATGAGATACCCTGTATATATTTAAATTGAGAATTAAAGAAAAAATTTAAATCAGGCTTATAGGATCTATCGGACAGATTGTTTATAAATTATATATAAAACGCATACATTGAGGTCACCTTAATATAAATATTTGAATTATTTTAAAATCAATATTTTCATTGTTTAAAACTTATTTAGTCACACAAATTTATTTATATTTACATTATCTAAAATTATTATATTATTTGTTAAAGATACAAGATCTCGATTTAGCTTTGTGAATCAGAATATTCTCAAAATGGCCAGAGAGGCGTCATCTATTAGTAATTGATAAAATTTATGCTAGCTACTAACTTTAAATGGCTAGAGCGACGAGAGTAAAATCTTATTAATTCAGTTGTTACTCTTATACAATATAAAATGTACATGCACGAATATAAAAAAATATACCAAATATATACCAAAAGGAATATACCAAAAGGAAAATTTCAATAATATTCCGATAACTTTATCTTTCTAACGATGATTAAAAATTGATCAAAAACTTTTTATAGTCAAACATGATTATTGTTAGAAAGATAAAGTTAAAGGTTAAGGATTTTAAAACGCTAAAATAACAGAGATTCTTTTTCTTTACACAAATTTTTGTAGTTGTCGACGTGATTCTTACTTATTCTTACTTATATAATGCAGTGCCAGATCCAAAGCCGCCTAGGCACTCTCGAGGAAATCATATGCGTATTCTCTATGCTTCGTTGGAGCAATCTCCGCGCCAAAACCTTTAATCCTAAAGTATAGGGGAATCATCTAGGATCAAGAATACGAGCTGTCGTATCGACAACTTTCTCATGAAATATACGTAATGCTCTAAAGTCACTCGCCAAATTATGACCGATCACGATTGTCTCAGCGCTGATCAAGCTTAACAATTTTCTTTGAACTTGTTCTAGAGTCAGAGTGCTTTTCTGCTTCATGTGCTCTTCCGTAATACCGCTGAATCTAGTGTTGTAATCTAATATTTGGCTATTTGGTTTAACGAAATTATTGCATATTATCTTGCCTTCCAGATTGATAATAGTGACTCTAATAAGCTCGAAATCATATTCTGTATAACACATCTCGCAATCTAAAGCACAGATTCTATACTTATTATTATAGCAATTAAGTGGCAATGTACGGACATAGCCCTTCAAAGGTCCGTTGAGTCCGGGTGTCAAACTGATCGACACATGTACTCCTGTCTCACAACCGATAGAAAATTCCAAGCCTCTATAACATGTCCAATATTTACGATCCATCTCGCCGTTGGTCCTTCCGTCGAATAATTTGCAATGATGAACGCAACGCTGTTTATACAAACATTTCCCTGTGCTATCGATAGAAAATAGCTTATGACATCTCGCACATTCTCTCTTCTGCTACTGCGACGATGAATCGCATTTCTCCGCGCTTTCTGAATCATTATCGTCAGATTTTTTCGTCTTATCCTTAATCTTCCTCTCAACTGCCGAAACATTTTCTTGCTCATGTTCGGAACTACTATCGGCTAACTACTATTGCAATTACCGCTGTCTAGATCTTTCTTCTTTTCTTCTTTACTATCATTTAATATATTAATATTTACAAAGCAGAATGTAGAATTTTTACTATTAGTCGGATATGGTGTATAGTATATCATTGCACAACCTGGATGATCAGGACTTTCCACAGGAAATTCGCGTTTCGTTAAGTCATCCGACGACAATATATCTTTTTGAGTGTACTATACCAATAATCGCCGGTATATAGAGGTATAATTTGCCGCACGCTCTCCTTATCTAGTTGCAAGCTCCAATCTTTATATCACAAGGAAAAACAAATGTAGTAAGTTTATTATATTAGATTTTTTATTGCTAAAGATGTTCACACACTACACGTGCATGCAAATATGGCCTTCTTTCTATCCTTCTTTCTTTCATTTCTTTTATTACTATATTATTTAACTAATGAAAAGGATTAGATTTTTATATTTGGCGTATATATAATTAAATAGGGGAAGGATTAAAACTTTCTTTATATACATTTTAATAGTCCAACATGAAAGAAATTAATTCTCGCGTAAAATTGGTTTTGAAAAATTAAAATCGATAAACCATCTTTATATCTTTAATTTTTTCGAGACAAGGTGAGAGACAAAAAAATCGCGAAGAAATTCATACGCCAATGACATTTTTATAAAAATTTGCGCGATGCACATTACTATCATAATTTTGTAATCGTTAAAATCGCGACAAAGAAGAAGAGGATAATTTCGTTACATTTCGTAAGAATTTCGGAGGCGGGTAAATACTATCACCAGACGGTCGCACTTTTGATCCAAAAACAGTCAAGTTGTTTTCTGGTTTGTAGTAACGTTTGTACACATCAATTTATACGATAAACGTTGACTCGATTTCATTTATCACTCACCAAGTGCAATAGAAGATTTCGATACACGATTATTTGAAAAACGATAAGAGCTTATCGAGATTCTTTTTCGAAAACCAATCACATCTCGCTTTAGTCAACAAGTGAACGGAAATGAAATACAAGGAAAAATAAAAAGATATAAATAAATATGAAAGAGAGAGAGAGAGAGAGAGAGAGAGAGAGAAAGGGAGAGAGAAAATAATAAAAAATTTTTAAAACAATGCAAATTCTAAAGAATTCTGAAAGAATGTTAAAAATGTATTCATAAAAGCATATTTCATCAAGATTTCCATTCAAGAAACATATTAAGGATATTTTTTTTTAAACATTTCTAAATGGTTTTCGGCTTAAAGAAAAAAGAAAACGAAAATAATAAGATAGAAATAAATGTGAGAAAATTTTAGAAAATTCTGCGAGATGTGTTCACACAAAAGACATTCAAGAAATCAGCATCTTTTTTCCCTAAGCTGGACTCTAAAAAAGCCTTACAAAGGTGAAAAAAATACGCCAAGTACATAAAAAATATTCTACCTTGTATGCAACAAAATGGTTAATCAAAAAAGTCCTTAAAAATAATTTACAATAAATTTCCCGCACAAAAACTAAAAAATTTGTCACGAACGACCTCCGCGCACGCTGGCGGATAATCGCACCCGGGATCAGGATTCGGTTTCTTAGGCAAGCTTAAGAATTTCTCTCGGTGTTTAGGTCAGAAATTAAAATTGATTTATTCACGTGTTGAGTGTGTACAAAGAGAAAAGATGAGTGTGTGTGTCTGAAAGTACAAACGGGTCTTGTGTACGGTATGAATGTACGCTGTGAGTGTGCAGTACTAATGCATAATGTACGGTGCGATTGCACGGTATAAATATGCGATGCGAATGTGCAGTATAAATGAACGGTGTACGGTGTGATTGTACGGTATGATTATACGGTGCGGATGTGTAGTATAATTGTATGGTGTACGGTGTGATTGTACGGTACGAGTGTGCAGTATAAATGTATAACTGTCTGATAGAACAGTGCGGTGTAAATGTATAATGTATAAATGTTCGATCTTAAGTATCGGCGTTATCGTTGTGCATAAAATGCTGAGCGTTAGCTTAATCGCCGCGGAAATCGGAATGTATTAAAGGGCTTCGCGCGATGCAGAAAAACCCTGTCAGCTGTTTCGTCGATCTATTATAAGTATGCGGTCGATGACCGCGTGACGTTACGCGACGCGTGCCGGTGTCAGAGCTGCCGAAGCGCCGAGCTCACACGTACGCTCACGCTCACATGCCCGTTACCCCCTCCACTCACGGTTGCCGGTTGCTTGCGTCTCGGATCTGGCAGCTCTGGCCGGTGTTTTTGTGCCGTGTTTTGACGCGCGGTCTTAGCGTCGTTTTCGATATCTCGAAGCTCTCCTGTTCTCTCCGGTTTGATTATTAATTACTTAATTCGCGCGGATGGAAGATCGCGGGGATATGTCGTGCCGACGAGAACAGCTCATCGGGGGTAGCTCTCCTCTACCTCGGTAACTGATTGCAACGGCGGTGCGGCGGCGGGATGTTTTGCCGAAATCGAGATCACTCGATAATATCGGAGATCGCTCCAATATTCTTTTTGGCGGAATTGAAATGTAATTCTGGATCTTAGCCTTAGGCCCGAAACCGAGAGTGCTCGGCCGAGGAGGAGTTCGCTCCACCTTCTGTTCGAGGCTTTAGGCGTTTTCTAGGATCGGTTCTAGGTTCGGATCGTACTTGCTATTGCAAGCGGAATCGGAATCTGGATGCCGAGATAACGCCGAAGGCCTTTTTATACCCCGGGTAATTAATCCCGCGCCGGCGTAAAAACGGGGTGCCTCCACCGAGCGGCGGAAAAACGGTGCGAAACGGATCCACTCGGTGGGGCGCGGCAGAGCCGGGCGCGAGGGTTCTCACCCAGGGCTTTTCGGGCGCCCTCGGCTGTCGTCGGCGCGGCTTGCCGACGGCTTCGGCCGTTGATCGGTTCGAAATTAACGACGCGGCGCGGCGCGCCCCTGCCCCTGCCCGGCGGATGTTTTCCGGGCGGCAGCTTCCGGCTGATGTTCGGAGAAATTATTTAATTATTATCTCTCTATTTCCCCCCTGTAGTGTTGTAGGCGAGAAAAATATCGGGCTGAAAGTCGCTGAATCGGGAATCGAACCCGAGTCTTTCGCTTGCCGGAAATAGAGAGATAATAATTAAATAATTTCTCGAATTGAGAATTATTTAAAATTTGGTTGGTATCGTACCAAGAAAATTTTGTGCCCTGTGCACACAAATAAATTTCAACGAAAACTTAATTCTCGTTGAACTTACGCACTACCATCCGCGTTTGGCTCTGATGGCCTGTTTAAATTTAAATTTATATTTTAATATACAGAGCCTAATTTCTTATAGTTATTTAATTCACGCCGGCGGAAGATGACGCTATACTTTAATTTAATATATATTTGTAGGCGACCGAGAAGAATCGAGTTGAGGGGTCTGAATAGCTCAGTGGTAAGAGCAGTTGCCCGGCAAGCGAAAGACTCGGGTTCGATTCCCGATTCAGCGACTTTCAGCCCGATATTTTTCTCGCCTACAACACTACAGGGGGGAAATAGAGAGATAATAATTAAATAATTTCTCGAATTGAGAATTATTTAAAATTTGCTTGGTATCGTACCAAGAAAATTTTGTGCCCTGTGCACACAAATAAATTTCAACGAAAACTTAATTCTCGTTGAACTTACGCACTACCATCCGCGTTTGGCTCTGATGGCCTGTTTAAATTTAAATTTATATTTTAAAAATCAAGTTAATTTCTTAGGGAGAATTTATGTATAATATTTCTACAATGTAAAATTGATTTCATGATAAATATTATATCAAATTTACAAATTGCTCTCAAATACTTGGTTAATAGTAATTATTGATTTTTTATTTAATTTTTGATATTTTATTTTTTAATATCTTTTTATGAAATTATTTGTTGAGATTGTTTTTTAGAAAAATGCTTTTGTGAGGGAAAATTATTGTAAATTATCTTTAAGGACTTTTTTCATTAACCATTTTGTTGCATACAAGGTAGAATATTTTTTATGTACTTGGCGTATTTTTTTTACCTTTGTAAGGTTTTTTAGAGTAATGTTATAGACAAATGATTATAAGTATAAAAAAATTTAATCAACAAAATAGAATTTAAAAATTTTATTAATCAAAAATGTTGAAAATGCAATCAAATCAAATAATATCAAATAATATTTAATGTTAAAACGTTTTAATTATTATATCTTTATATCTTTTAACATTGAATATCTTTGCTATCCCTGCGGCTTGGCAAGCAAGGATAACCTTAAATTCTTGTTCAGATAAGTTTTACGAAAAGTTGTAGAAAATATTAAAAAATATCACGTGTAATTTCGTTAACTTTATTCAATATTCTATGAAATATAAAAGTGTTAAATAAATGGATTACCTTTGATATATCAATCACGCCCGTATTATCTCTTGCCATGCCAAAGAGGGTCACCGGAAAGAGATCGCTATATAAATGATGTATGTAGATGTCGTTGGCATACGTACCGTTTCCGTATCTTGTGAATAAAACTGAAATTATACGCGCGCGGAAGAAATGAATACGTTGCACTATTTCAGTACTTTGAGTAAAACCTGAGATTTTACGTGCGCGATAGAAAGGCGTACGTATCGTTTCCGTATCTTGAGTTAACCCTGAGATTATCCGCGCGCGAAAAGAAATCGAATGATACTGTAAAAGATATTATAACATTGATCTCAGTATTTTATGGATAATCACAGTACAATGAATATAACAATGGGATGATATAATATCATGTGCTGTTAGGGTTGTTTAATTTTATACAAGAAACTTTCAAAGGAAAAGGTGCTAAATGAATCTAAATGTCCAAATTTTAAAACATCATCAGGTAAATGAATTAAATTATGAACGTTATAAATAACAAAACATTTGCCATATAGTTTTTTTGAAGTTTCCACAAAGTAAGTTAACAAATCCTATATACCCATTGTTAATACAATCAGTTTTATGACCAGTATCATAATAGCATAATGTAATGAATTAAAATGTAACAAATAATGTTGCGGTAAATAATTTCGGAGTATGACTGGTCCTACCTATAATAAAAATAATCTTAATTCGGTTGCTTTCCAACGATCTAATTCTTTTAAAGCATGTGTCTTTCGTGCAAACTCAGTAGGTATCCATGTAGATGTATTGTTTAAATTTTGTGAAATATTTGAAATATCAGCAACACTGAATTTGATTGCCTTAATGTTTCCATTCAAGAAAATTTGAAGCATTTTTTTAACAACTCCTAAGCAAACTGTGCATGTAATCTAAAGGGAATTGATTAACCATTCCTAAACTTGCTTTTTCAAAAATAGATCTTTCTAAATTGTTACGTCCAGGCCGTTAAAAGGATGGGCCATCTGGAAGGACGCAAACTACTTACCCCGTAACACACTTGTTAGGGCGCGTGTATATATCGGGTCGAACGGATTTTAAGGGCTTGACACAGGTCAGGGACCGAAACGGTCTCTTTAACTCTGTGAAGTGTTAAGCCTAAGTGTCCGCTCGGCGGTCCCTTTTTGGTAAGGGAATTTAATCCCTTTTACTCGGGACGGGACCTTGTGCGATCGTAGGATTCAAGGAAGAGAGCGGGTAAAGAAAAATAATTTAATCATAAAAATGATATTTATTCATAAATACTAAATTAATGGTTAATACATTGATACAAATTTACGAGAAAATCTAGTATTTATTATATCCCTAGAGCGTGGATATGTTTGAGACGTGTTTGTGTGTGTATTAAATTTCGCGGATGTTACAATAGTGCGGGGGTCATCAGTCAGAATGAATGGGAGAACCTAGCTCTAAATTTTTAGTCCTGATTGGGTTTACAATGACGTTGCGGTTCTAAAAAGAAATATTTAAATCTTCATGTATATAAACTGTACCTGTATATGAAGGAAGAGAAAATATAGGATCAGAGATTTTGAATTAAAGAATGGAAGAATGAGATGAGGATAACAAGAGGTTTACACATAGGAGTTAGCAGGATTTCGAGATTAATTCGTCAATTCTTCAGGGTCTATATAATATTCAAGGTAATGGGACTCCTCCTCAAGGTCGGGGAGGTCTCTCAAAAATTCTTCAAGGGCTTCGTTGATTTCGGATGATGTGGGAGAAGCAGAGGGAGAGTCGGAGTCGAGGGTAATTATCGGAATAGGAGAGGGAGAGGGAGAATCGGAATCAAGAATAATTATTCGAATAGGAGAAGGTGGGAGTTGGGGAGTAACTGGATGGGGAGGAGAGATAGATTTTTGAATTGGAGACTGTGGGAGAGTAGGTGAACAGGAGTAGGTGAACTGGGATTTCGGGGAGGAAACAGGTGAATAACTGGGAGTAAGAATAGGAGAATTAGTTATATAGCGAGTGCCTTGGGAGGGGTTCTCTAGATTATCATTATTAATATTTTTTACGGAGTTTAGGTTATGCTTAGTTAACTGGATATTGTTTATTCCGCTATTGTCTAGAGTGTTATCATTAAAACTATTAGTTTGTAAATTGTTAAGATCGAGGGTGGCAGTTCGTTGTGTTTCTAGTTCTCGAAGAGCCCGCCTCCGACGATTCCGATACCGTAGTGCGATACGCTGACTATTGAATCGCGGCACTGATAAATGATAAACGCGATTTATTGCTTCTACTATCGCTATTATTATTGTCAAGAAACGATCCTTATGTTATAGGAATAAGTTCTTTTATCCTTTAAATGTAAATTTCAATGTAATGGATGAATAGATTGTAAATTGTACGTTAACAATTTTCTGTTTCGATTGTTTAATTACAGATCAGGAAACCGTTTATTAAAGGTCTGATTTAAATTTCTAGTTGGTATTTTAAATTAATAATTAAGGATCGTCTCTCGAAAGACGAGAGAAAAGAAAAATAAAACCGGGACTGGTCTAACTTACTATTTATAGAGTGCGTTGCGAAAGATTGTAGAAGATCGGGTCCGTAGAACGGGGCTCTCTTCTTGCTTGTGGGTGCTCTAGGTATTGAGGTCGGCAGAAGAGTCAGTAGCTCACTGTCACTTGGATTGATTTTTAAAATTTACTAGTGACTGTTACCCGGAATCGAAAGTCGTCGGATAATTGAGAAAATTATAAGAACTGTTAAATGGTTAAATCGGGTAAATGAGAACTACTAAAGAACTGTCAAAGGACTGCGAAAAAACTGCCGAAAACTGTTGAAAAGAATGGTGAAAAACTGGTCCTCGCGCCTTGTGCTCGCATTTTTTTAAAGTCATTGCTCCTCCTCTTTGCTGGGTGGTGGGAATCTTCTTTAACGAATAATTTCAATTACTCCCTTCTCAAGGGCAAGGAGGTTGACCTTTTGAAGGAGGGGCGTTTTCTAGGATTCTTAATTGGTTAAACTCCTTTAGGTTGAGACTTAGTTTTATCCAGAGAGTGGGAGTAGAGTGACTAATTTACTGTTCATGAGAATTTGCTCGTGAATCAACATATGTGTCGTCTCAAAGGTTGTTTAGTTTCCTTTTTGATAATTTTTCCAAGATCCAGAATGCTTTTTGTCTAAATTGTCAAATAGAAAAGTTTCATATGGACCATTATAAACATGCGAAGCACTTGGATTTTTACGTGACAGCTGTAACTACAATTTTGTTTTAAAAAATCTTAAGTTATAGCTACTGACCATCCTTCGAATGACTTTTATTTATTACTTTTTATTTCGAGAGACAGAGTTACGTATGCTTATTGCTGATAAGGATTCCTTTGCTTCCTTGAGCGGAGGTGGTCTTATGTTTCACCGGACGCACCAACTATAAGCATATTCGATTATTTGATTTCATAGAGAAGATTGTGAGTTGACAATGACTGACCGTCTGCGTAATGTCAAATTTCATTTATTATTCTCTGTCTCCGATATCTACAGTAAAAATTGGTCCTACTAATATTTATTGTATAGTTTCGAGGAAAGAAAAGAATCGCGGAGTCCGCCGGACGTAACAAAATGATGATCTTCATTTTCTTGAATGATAAAATTTTTATCAGTTCTCAACTTTGCATTTGTTTGAAGGAAAAGCATTTGATGATTAATACAGGGTGATTCTAAATAACTTTATGCTTTTGCAAAAACATAATCTTGACCGAATTCTAAGACGATTTTTCCTTTGGCAAAATTTCGTCCGAAGCTTAGTTTTTGAATTATTAAAGGAAGTAGTTAACGTATGACGGGTCGAATACAAGAAGCAGGCAAGGGTGACGCGATTCACCGTCAGACGCGGGTGCTTACGCGGGGCGCCTGCTGCGATCAGTTGGTCGCTATACACATACATACACACATGCGAACACATACATTCTCTCTGTCTGTCTGTCTGTCTGTCTCTCTCTTTCTCTCTCTCTTTCCCCCCCTCTCTCGCTCATTCGCTCACTCACCTGTTTTTTTTTTTTTTTTTTTTTTTAACGAGAGAGGGGAAAATGCATTTTATGCATACCCAGCGGTCGATCCAATGAGTTATGTGGGACTCGAGTACCAAGTCGAATTACCAACTCGGTACTCCCTACCCACTAAAAACCCCTCTCTTTTCACGAATTTCCTTTGACACACTGTCCCTCTGACTTCCCGAGATCTGTTTTCACATAACGTCAAAAAGTAGTTATTATTACCTTGTTCGATGACTTTTGATGTATTGCTGTAATTGCTTGAAGGAGAAATGAATTTTCCGATAGATCGTACGTTCTCAAATTTAACGTAGATATCACGTTGCAAAAGACAAGACATCCACACTAAATTATTAACTGAAAGTTTTTCTCCTTTCATGAACTGTATTCTTGTATAAACTTTAACGTAATCACATTTATTTACTCACTCGATGAGACGAGAAATTTACTAATGACTCTCACTAATCACTATTAATCACTGTCGAATAATAACTGTTGGCGATTAAAAATCACTCGATGAAAGAAACACGCGCGGACACGTTACTACACGACGCGACGACGCGACAATGCGACGATAATTACTCGGCGACTGCAAGCAGTTTTTTGTCATGGTAGGTTGCGGTAGGTTAAGGTACTACTGGCGCAATCGAACGCAATCATGTGTTCGATTGAAGAATGCGGTAAACATAATAAACATTTAACATATTAATATTATTATTATCATGAATGTGTGTGATATCCATACATCGTATATCTATTTAAAAATTAATTAGATTAAATAAGTGTTTTTAAAATATTTATTACTTTTACTATTATCATATAAAATATTAATATTAAACATTTATTTAAGATAATAGTAAAAGTAATAAATATTTTAAAAACACTTATTTAATCTAATTAATTTTTAAATAGATATCATACGATGTATGGATATCACACACATTCATGATAATAATAATATTAATATGTTAAATGTTTATTATGTTTACCGCATTCTTCAATCGAACACATGATCGCGTTCGATAGCGCCAGTAGTACATTAACCTACCGCAACCTACCATGACAAAAAACTGCTTGCAGTCGCCGAATAATTACCGTCGCATTGTCGCGTCGTCGCGTCGTGTAGTAACTTGTCCGCGCGTGTTTCTTTCATCGAGTGATTTTTAATCGCCAACAGTTTTTATTCGACAGTGATTAATAGTGATTAGTGATAGAGTCATTAGTAAATTTCTCGTCTCATCGAGTGAGTAAATAAATGTGATTACGTTAAAGTTTATAAAAGAATACAGTTCATGAAAGAAGAAGAACTTTCAGTTAATAATTTAGTGTGGATTTCTTGTCTTTTGCAACGTGATATCTACGTTAAATTTGAGAACGTACGATCTATCGGAAAATTCATTTCTCCTTCAAGCAATTACAGCAATACATCAAAAGTCATCGAACAAGGTAATAATAACTATTTTTTGACGTTATGTGAAAACAGATCTCGGGAAGTCAGAGGGACAGTGTGTCAAAGGAAATTCGTGAAAAGAGAGGAGTTTTTAGTGGGTAGGGAGTACCGAGTTGGTAATTCGACTTGGTACTCGAGTCCCACATAACTCACCGGACCGACCGGTGAGTATGCATAAAATGCATTTTCCCCTCGTAAAAAAAAAAAAAAAAAAACCACGGGTAAGTGAGCGAATGAGAGAGAGAGAGAGAGAGAGAGTGAGAGAGAATGTATGTATTCGCATGTATGTCCGTGCATAGTATAGCGACCAGCTGATCGCCGAAGACGCCCCGCGTGAGCGCCCGCATCTGACGGTGAATCACGCCACTCTTGCCTGCCTCTTGTATTCGACCCGTCATACGTTAACTACTTCCTTTAATAATTCAAAAACTATGCTTTGCACGAAATTTTGCCAAAGGAAAAATCGTCTTAAAATTCGGTCAAGATTATGTTTTTGCAAAAACATAAAGTTATTCAGAATCACCCTGTATATTCTCCTTCTTGCATGCATTTAGAGCAGCCAAAATATGCATTACATGATTTGATGCATTTTACAAATGATCGAGCTGAAGAATCACAAATTACACGGCGAATATTAACTTTATATTCAATATTTTATATTCAATAATTAGAGATTTGGCTCAAATAATCAAAAAATTACAAAGAAAATGGCATAAGAACCAACGCGCGTTAGTTGGAGCGCAGAGAAGCAACAACACTTCTTTTTTCAATATTAGTTTATTAAAAAACTCATATTACAACAACAAAAAGCGAACGTTTCGGATCATCTTTTGATCCTTCCTCAGCGCGATGGTAACAATATATATTACAGATTATGACGCGTTACATTGTACGAATTTGTTTCTCGACGCATACTGTATTATTAATTGTAAAAAGCACGGAATCTAATGATCCATGCTTCTAATTAATTAATTTAAACAAAAAAAGCTCATTCATGTATAATATCTTTCGGTATTTATTTTATTATTTTTACTCGATTTATTAGATTTGCTGCGACTTCGCACAGCATAATTATAGTATATTTAATTGACTGTTGGAAGCAGGGCGTTCACTAGACCTCCGCGGGATGCAATTTAGCGTCACCTACGCGTCGGGAAATAAATTCGTACAATGTAACGCGTCATAATCTGTAATATATAGGGTGTCTGAAAACTTTTCGCGATCCCGAAGTGTGAAGGTATATTGGCTCAAATTAAGAAGGAAGGTCCTCTACTGTTTGGTGATATTTGTAATAATTAACGAAAAATTAATTAAAGAAGATTGGGTGATGAAGAAGCGGTGATTGGGGAGGGGATGAAGAAGCGGTGATTGGGGAGGGGATGAGCGATGAATGTGTAGTCGCGCGGCGAAGGCTCCTGCCCTCTCCAATCATCGCTTCACCGCGCGCCGCCATTATGTTACAGTGAGACCGCCTTCACCGCCGCGCACTTCTAGCCACGCGCATTGGCCGCTCTTCTTTAATTAATTTTTCGTTAATTATTGCAAATATCGCCAAACAGTAGAGGACCTTCCTTCTTAATTTGAGCCAATATACCTTCACACTTCGGGACAGCGAAAAGTTTTCAGACACTCTGTATGCGAATTTTGAGACTCGAAAAACAGGTAAACGATTCTCTTTAAGTCGCTATTACTCTGCTTCGAGCATTCGCTCGGTGGTCCCCTTTTCGGTAAGGAAATCTAATCCCTTTTACACGGGGCGGGACCAATGCGCGATCTTTGATGGTTAGGAATGAGAGCAGGGTAATGAATTAATTAAGAAATTTAGTTACAAATTTAACATTTATTTAAAAAAATACTTGGTAAATTTAAACATAAGAGAAGAGAAAAAAAATTATAATTAAGTGCGCTATATTTGTGTGTGGGTGTATGAGTGGGTATGTATGTGTGTGTGTTTTCTCGCGGGTGTTACACGAGTACGGAGGTCGTCAGTCGAGCAGATTAAGGGAGGATACTATTTTTTATCTCTATGCTCGACCGGAAATTACAATGATTTTGAGTTTTCTGTGCAAATGATAGTTAATTCTGTGTGAGTGTATATGTGTATTAACGAGACAAGGAAGGTTAATTAGGTATGGAAGGAATTAGATTGTGGAGGATATCTTCTCCATAAGAACTCTATGGGTATGGCTAAGGGATAATCGGTAACTGGGATAAAGCAGGGGATAATGATATTAGGGGGAGCGACGTTCAAGAAACTGCGCAATATGGGGAGATATATGGGACCAGATCCTACGGTAAAACAACCTGGAAGGATGGGATCTGTGTACTTAGGGAAAAGGAGGGTGAGGAGTGTCGCGATGCGGAGATCGCTAGGATCGATAAAGGAATAAATCGGAGGAGGAAGAGAAGGGAAAGAGGGGGAAGTGAATTTGGTAGTGGTACGTTAGAGGGAGGAGGAGGAGGTGAATTTGGTGATGGTTCGTCAAGGGGAGGAGGAGGAGGTGAGTTTAGCGACGGTTCGTTAAGGGGAGAAGGAGGGGGTGAATACAATTGAGGGTCAGATGGAGGATCTACTTCTGTTAAGTCGGGTTCTACCTCATATATAGGGGAGTAACTGGGAGGAAGGGTTCCCGGAGATAGATAGGGAGTGTTTCGTGGATCTTCTTGAATGCTATTCAAGAAGATTCGTGCAACGGGTAGATTGGTGTTGATTTGGCTTAACTCTAATCTGAATGAGGGATCGTTCACAGCTCGGGCCAGTAAATTCCGCGCTCGACGGTTCCGACGGTATCTGTTCCGTTTAGCGCGACGCCTCTCACAAGGAGACTTACGGAAGTGTAACTCACCGATTTTAATAAAACTTTGCACACTTGTAGAACATCGAAAAATAATCGACACGTATTTTTTTATTTCGGCAATGGTGCGGGTTTAAGGGTAGAAACCACCCTTTGAACGTTAGGGGTGGTCTTCAAGCATAGACAGAAAACATTCATTTAATTTAGAAGAAAAAATACTTCCAGGGGGGGTTTTAGTATAGCTGATTCCGAATCTGACGTCAAAAATCCAAAATTTAAAATGGCGGATCCAATATGGTGATTAAAATTACAAAAATTCTTCTGGTTTGAAATGCTCTGCAGTTAGCCAATAAAAATTATAGTTTTCAGGGTTTACTGCGAGAAAGTTGCAGACCGATTTTAACCCCTTTCTGTACTTATTTTAATGGGATGCTTGATTAAAGTGAGTCTCTTCACCTCTCACTATTCGGGGTGCTTATTTATCGTGAGTCCCCTCGCCTCTCACTATTCGGGATGCTTATTTATAGTGAGTCCCCTCGCCTCTCACTATTCGGGGTGCTTATTTATAGTGAGTCCCCTCGCCTCTCACTATTCGGGGTGCTTATTTATAGTGAGTCCCCTCGCCTCTCACTGTTCGGAGTGCTTATTTATAGTGAGTCCCCTTGCCTCTCACTATTCGGGGTGCTTACTTATCGTGAGTCCCCTCGCCTCTCTCTATTCGGGGTCCTTATTTATAGTGAGCCCCCTCGCCTCTCACTATTTCACAAATTTATGTATCCTCAATTTTTGAATTTATTAATTTATTGAGAATAATTTTTTCAGTAATGATATTCCGTAAAAAAGTGTGATGCATAAAAATTTATTACACCACGCACTCCTTATTACGGCAATAACTGTGCATAAATCGCAAAATGCTGCGCAATCTTTGAAACAAAATTTTACGGAATTTTCAAACTCAGGTGGTTTTTCTTCCAAATAACCGCTTTTGTATCACGCATAACTAATAAGATTTGAAAATCTGGGAGAAGAAAACTGATTATGAATCAGTGATTGGATCTTAATTATATTATTACGGAGATATAAATTTATATTAGTTGTAGAGAATGACAATGTCGGGAAAATGTCTCAAGAAGTTTTTCCACGGCCTAAAGAAGAACACATCAAGAGGCTGAATCCTACCAGTTGTTCCTGCAGGAATGGTTTCTATTTTGAGGTACTCTTTTGTTCTTAAAATAGGTTCAAAAGTTGATGAATTTTGACCACTCCACGAATCTAATAACAAAATGGACTTTTCATTAGACGCTGGGAGAAAAACTTCTTGAAACCATGATCTCACAAGACTTGATGTTAATTTTCCCGAATTTGATGCTTTCACAAGGACATTTTCAGATTTAAAGAGGTTGTTTTGGACTATAGGGCCAACAGTAAAGTCATTACTGTTCGAACTTGCGATCCATCGATACATGAGTTTCGACGCTTCTCGGGCTCTTGGATGGGCCTAATTTGGTTAACTCCTTTCTGCTTTCTTTCGGGCGTCTTGATTTACCACGGTAATTTTCAGGACCATAAACACATTAATGACTCGCTACTTCTGATTATTAAATTCTTGGATTTTGCCATGCTTTTATATTGAGGAACGATCCTTTTTAGAGACTTTTCAACGCCTAAGATGAGTGTCATGTTTGCACATGTACACTGATTGGTTATTGTCTCTCATGCGTAAACAGATTCGTCGCTGTCTTTTATGCGTTCCGATACCTTTATATACCGGCAACTCCATAATTGTTAATTTGTAAGTTATTATAAATAATTTTCGAGCGTCATGTCTGCACACGTTCACAGACATAAATTAATCTTTGATGCGCAATGACACTTTTATTTTATTTTTGCGATTTTTACATGCTAATAATGTTTTGTACCACTCGACTCTTTTGTTTGCGTTTGTCAATTAGTTAATTATTCTTTTCACTGAAGAGAACCCGAATGGGGTAGAAACGTTTGTCTATTGTCAATAAATCTTGCACTTGATCCATATGTTATTTTCACAGTTTTTTCCATCTTTGCCAAAATAATATATAGGTGCTGTTTCTTTTGTTTGTCGCCACAAGATACGCGATCTCGGTTCATTGACCCGGAATTTTAATTACTTTTTTATTATTTGTTATACACTGAACCTTAAACTATTTATTCGTTTTTTAACTTATTTTAACTGTTTCAAATTTTAATTTACGTTTTTTCCCCGATTTCCAATACTCAACAGCCTTTTGCTTATATTCTTCATCAATTTCTTTGTCTTCACATTCGTGTAATTGGAAATTTGAGTTTGTTTCTATTTCAAATGTATTGTCATCGCTGTCTTCAATCGCACATGGTTCTGATTGTATAATCAAATGATCTTCTTCAAATTGTAAAGTATCATGAGTTTCTATAAATAAGGAATTGTGAATTGAATCCTTAATCAAAATTTAAAGCTGTGAACTAAACGCTCTCTCATCATCATTTATAGAGGATTCTAAATTATATTCAGGTTGTTCAAAAGCTACTGTCAAAAGTTTTAAAATATTTTTAGGATTTATTAACATATTGTACAAACAAAAGAAAGAAATCAAAAAAACAAAAAATATAATGTGATGTTTGATATAATGATGAAAAAATGTGATGTTTTACGAGAAAAATATCTACCGAAATTAAATTTCACAGCGAGTAGTTTATAAAACTTTTAAATTTAAGTACTTGAAGAACGGGGATTGGACTGCCGAATGCAGCTCTCACAGTTATCACTACCAACTTCGATCAACGCTAGTAGGGAACAAGGATAAGAAGCGGGAAGATTTATATCTAATGACAACCGGTGTAAAAATATTTTGTGTAACAGTAGGTATACAAGGCGAGTTCTAACTCAGGTCCTCTCAGGGGGGGTGAGGCGCGAGGGGATCTCAGCGGCGCGGGGGAATGACGTCACGCAGGATGGAGGGGGTTTTCGGTGGCGTGGGGGAATGACGTCACGCGGGACGGAGGGGATTTCGTAGGCGCGGAGGCTGCGGGGCGGGTTGGGGGACGCTTGTGTTGGATGTTTTATGATAAGTATAAACAATCATAAACCGATGTCCGGTTGATAAACAGCGGTATTTGAAGAGGATTGGATATTAGGGCCAGAATTATTTTCCATATTTTTTCTAGGAAGAATTGCAACGTATCAGCACCGATGTTCGGCTGCTTTGTACCCTTGCCGCGCGTGTGAGAGAGAACGATAATATCGCGTGCGAAAAGAATGCGTACGAGAGAGAACGATAAGGAGACTTATAATTAGCGCAAAGAATGGGAAAAGGGTAGTGCAAGGGAGAGGTGCGTAAATAATTATACATTTTTCTTTTTGAAATATAAATTTATTTAAAAAATGTGTATGAGTATTACAAATTGTGTGTGTGTGTGTGTGTGTGTGTGTGTATGTGTGTACTTAATATTAAAATTATATAAAATTTAAAAATTAATAAAATATAGAAAAAAATGATGAATATAAAATAATGCGGACGGGGGCAGCTCCTGAAACAGGAAAAACGCTACATTAATTTTATCTTAATTAAAATAAAAGAAATAAAGAAAAACTAATTTAATCTTAATAATTAATAACAAAAATTTTAAAAAGAAATATGTACCTTAGCCCCCTGGAGCTGCAAAGCGCTGCCAGTATTCCTCCCGTCTTCTTCTTTCCTCTTCCATTCTTCTTTGCCATTGCCGTATTCTTTCCTCTTCCAGAATTCTTTCCTCTTCATATCTTATAATCGATAGTTCGCATATTTCATCAGATAGGAACTCCATCCCGAAGAGCAGCCGCAGGTTAAAGATGTCAAGATATTTCCATGATCCATTTACATCGTTATCTTGGCGACTCTCCGGGGTGTCGCCCCATTCCTCCGCGAGATCATGTCGCGCGTTCCACCGCTCTGCCCGCACGCTGCGTCGATGCTCTATGTTGATGAACCCGAGAATTTCGACATCATCGGGGTACTATAAAATAATATATTAAAAATACACATACACATACGCACAATTTTTTTTTCACAAAAACATTACCTACCTTCCAGACGAATGCCACTTTTAATATTACAAAAAATAAGAGGTCTACGAAACTCCTCTTCCAAAACGAAAAATTAAAAATACAATCCATTTTATGCAGCGTAAGAAATAATCGCACACACGGAAAAAGAAATACCACGGTTAAACTCGCTGACGCTCTCCTCTCGGACAATACACGACTGAGATTGAAATCGAATGTTACTCTCCGCTGTAGGAATTATAAAGGTCTTAAAACTGGAAGGGTTACACTAGTGTACGAATATTTTTTACACCCACTGTATATATTAACCATTAGTGATCCTTTCATGGTCTTTTTCTACGCTCGGTATAAACAATATGAACAGTATTCCTATGAAGAGAAATGGATCTTGGAACCTTCCTTCTTTTTATGTTTTCTGTTTATGATACCGATGTTCGACTGCTTTGCGCCCTTGCCGCGCGTGTGAGAGAGAACGATAAAGGCTCATCTACACGACAAGGCGTACAGGCGCGGCGCAAGTGCGCAGGCATAGGCGCGAACGTAGGCGCAAGATATATGCGCCATGCTCGTCTACACGGAATCGCGCAACGCAGGCGCGAAGCAAGCGCAAAACGCGGAATTTAAACGTGTAGTCGTGAATGTCGTGATCAGTGCTGTTGTGTAAACATAAATACAGTTAATATGGAATCTGATGAGGAAAGGTTTTTTATTCTCATCGCGTGCGGAGTATATATTGTGCTTTATCATCAACTTCTGCTACACAATACTCAGAGATATCGCGGACGTGGCAGGGGACGTAGGAGATGGTGGATTCGACCAGTAAATCGACGAAGAGAACAGCAAGGATTCTACCATAATCTTGTATCAGAAACCCAGCTGGCAGATCATGAAGAATTTTTTGCTAACCTTCGAATGTGGCCAGAGCAATTTGAATTTCTACATAACATCGTATGTCCATTGCTTGAAAGGCAGACAACTGTGATGAGAGAGCCTCTACCATCGAAACTGAGGCTAGGAATGACGTTGATGTGAGTATAGATTATCAAAAATTATCTTCATGGTCATTGTTTGTAACATCGTATATCCGAAATTATTTTATTGTTGTGCTTTCATATGTATGTTCAAATATTGCGTAAATCTCTTTTTAGGTTTCTTGCTCAAGGTGGAACAGTTCAAAGCTTGCATAATATGTTCCGTGTTGGTAAGAGCACAGTACATCAGATCATTAAAGAGACCTGCAAGGCAATATGGGAGAAGCTGCAGCCTATTTACCTGCCTCAGCTAACCAGGAACGATTTTGAAAGAATTACTGCAGAATTTTTTGATGTGTGGCAACTTCCTAATTGCGTGGGTGCTATTGATGGAAGGCATATGCGCATTAAAGCACCACCTATGTCAGGCAGTGAATTTTACAATTATAAGGGATTTTTTAGTGTTGTTCTTTTAGCAGCAGTAGATGCCCATTACAAATTCACTTGGGTGGATATTGGACAATATGGTAGGTGTGCTTGCTACTATTGGCACTATTTAAAATGTCAAATTTAAAGGATCTGATTGCAATTGTATCTGTGCATTATGTTTTAGGATCCATAAGTGATGGTGGAGTTTGGTCAAACTCTGACTTTGGACAAGCTTTGTATCATGACGAAGTTGACCTACCACTGGACAAACCTCTTCCTGGAACTGACATCCCCTTTCCACACTTCTTTGTGGGTGATGAAGCTTTCCCCTTAAAGAAGTATCTTATGCGTCCCTTTTCTGGAAGGATGCACCACGTACTGCCAGATGAGCAGCGAATTTTTAATTACCGTCTATCTCGAGCACGGCGTGTATCAGAAAATGCTTTTGGCATACTGACAATGCGGTGGCAGGTTTTGAATTCACCTTTAGTGTGTTCTGTGGAAAAAGCCGAAGACATTATCAAAGCCTTGGTGTGTCTGCACAATATGTTAATGGACAATGAAGATAATGGTTACGTAAACCCTGTAGAACTGGAATTGGAGCTACCAGATGGCAACATTCAGGCAGGAGCTTGGAGAACTGCTCGAGTGACTGAAAATTACTTTCAAAGACTTGGTAGAGTAGGAGCAAATAGGGCAGCTTCAATAGTGTATGGTATGAGAGAATACCTTGCTAAATACCTAGTTTCAGACATAGGCACTGCTCAGGCACCCTGGCAATTTGAGCGAGCATTTCGAGGTACCCGTTTAAATTTACCACAATAAATTCAAGTTCTTTAAATTTTATTTTTATTTTTCTGTTTTATTTTATTTTAATATAAAATATTTAAATTAATATTACATTAATATTAATAATAATATTAATATTAATATTATTTTTAATATTTATATTTCAATGTAGCTTTCAAGAGAAAATGTTTTATCATTTATTATTACGTTCAACTTGTCAGTCGTCGCAAATATTCTGAAAAAAAACTTAATGTATACTTATCAATTAATGTATACAAGTGTGCAATTATTCGACACAATATGTGATAATTAAAAAAATTTATAGTATAGTAATCTATGATGTAGAGAGAAGAGTCATAGATAGAACAATTTAAAGATTTTAAGTTTTAGTCTTTAGAATTTTAATGTTAAATGGAATATCCGATCAAAAGAATTAAGAGACCCTACCAAAGAATCAAGAAAAAATTGGAAAAATTAATTGCAAGAAATCAAAAATATCCAGAGATGTGAGGATTGAAAACTATAAGATTGAAAAGTTTAGGAATTTGAAAATTGGATAGATTAGGATTTTAAAGAGCGAAAAATCCAAGGGCTGAAGCTACGTAAATGAAGAATGCAGATACACAGATCAAAATAACACAAAGAAAAATCTAAGGATTCAAGGATCTAAAAATGTATTTTTTAGCTATATTATATGTATTAATTATTACGTTATTGCGTATGAAAAGTCTGTTTTAGTTACCTTTACATGTCTAAAAATTGATTGGCAAAATTACATACTAAGTCCCATTCTAGAGCAGTTAATAAATGCGCAAAAGTAATTAGTTATGTTTACACTTAAATAAATGTAAAATCAAAATCTATATGTATTATAAATAATTATTTATGAAACACACAAAGATTGCTTTTCATCGAAATTACTTTCATATATTTAATCTAAAATAAGATTATTTCGTAATTTAATATACATGTCATCTATTATGTATCTCATTACTGCAAATAAATTACAAAAATTTGGACAATGTAAAACGAGCAAATTGGTTGAGATAATTACACATTATTAATTTCACATAATTTATTCAATATAAAAGTCATACAAAACAAATTCAATTTAATAAGTGTTAATACTAATACTAAAGAAGTGTTGCTCTGCTTCGCAAAACGAGATATAAATATATATCTTTATATTCAACAAAATGTAAAAAGGGTTTACACTTCTTAACATTTTTAAACTTAAAATTGAGTCCTCAATTAACATAAGTAAAGGAACATATTATTTGGTATTTATCACAGCAGATAAAATTAGAGGAACCAGTCTTTTCTTTGTTAAACAAGTTAAAATAAAGAGAAATCCTCAATTAACATAAAAGTAAATATTTTAGTACTTGTACATACGAGGCGGCATACAACTCTGGAACGGCTACGAACGGGTCAGAAACGATTGCCAACGAGGCTGCGAACGGGTCAGAAACGATTGTGAACGAGGCTACGGACTACTTAGAAGCGACTACCAACAAGGCTAATTACGGCAACAAATGGCTGCGAACAGCTATCGAACGGCAACGAACGGGGCAGGAACGGCTATCGAACGGCAACTAACAGCTATCGAACGGCAACAAACGGGGCAGAAACGACTATCGAACGGGGCAAGAACGGCAACTAACAGCTATCGAACGGGGCAGGAACGGTTATCGAACGGCTATCGAACAGTAACGAATGATAAAACGCACGGTGATACTCGGGGCACACATCGTTTGATCGACGAATCGAAACAATGGATGGATCGGCAATCGGGAATAACCGAGGAAGCGAAGAAACAACATAGTTTAGAGAAACGGCAGTTGGTGAACGAATTGCACGCGCCGGCGAGAAAAAATTTTCCCCGAAGACACGTCATAGTGCGGGGATACGATGACCTGTGGCAAGCTGACATTGTCGAGATGCGTCCGTACTCTCGTTTCAACAGAGGTTACCACTACATACTCACAGTCATCGATGCGTTGAGCAAGCACGCGTGGGCCGCACCACTCAAGAGTAAAGGCGGAAGCGAGACAGCTGACGCTATCGCTGAGATAATTCGAAATAGCAAAAGATGTCCGAAAAACTTACAGACTGATATGGGGAAGGAATTTTATAACGCTGACGTGCAACGGCTCATGCGGAAACATGACATCAATCACTATTCTACATATTCAGTATTGAAGGCATCGATCGTTGAGCGATTCAATCGCACACTGAAAAACGACATGTGGAAAATGTTTACGCTGAACGGATCTTACAAGTGGAACAGCGCGTTGCCGCGACTCGTATCGGATTACAACGCGCGCAAGCATCGAACGATCGGTATGCGATCCGTCGACGTTACCCCCGCGATCGCTGAAAGACTCTTGGCTACTGTGTACAACCGTGTAAATATCGCGGGTCCGGCGAAATTCAAAGTAGGTGACTCGGTACGCGTCAGCAAGTACAAGAACAATTTTTGAGAAAGGTTACACGCCAAATTGGACAACCGAAGTGTTTAAAATTGTAAAAGTGCAGCATACTAATCCCGTAAGCTATCTACTTGAGGATTATCGTAAAAAACCTATCGCTGGAGCGTTCTACGAGCACGAGTTGCATCGCGCGAATTATCCGGACGTGTATCTCGTGGAGAAAGTACTGCGTAGGAGGAGTGACGAGGTTTACGTGAAATGGTTGGGATTTGACAATTCGCACAATTCTTGGATACATAAAGACAATGTGATTTAATTCATACAGTATTTATTTTTAATTTTCTGGAAAAATATATGTGTATAACATATATAATATTTGAAAAATGAAAATATACATAAAAATCCTTATCAATATTCCTTGCGATAGTACATGTATTTTTAATATAAGAGTATGAGATATAATGTATGAGATATGCATTACATAAAAATATATGAAATATAAAAATACAAAAATCTTTATTAATATTTCTTTCACACACACACATTTTACAATGGTATCTTATAATGCCCCGCACGGTAGCGTATCGGTGGTTTCGGGTACGATATACCGCTTGTCGTCGTACGGACTCAGAGCAATTTTTGTCTCGCGGATTGTGTATACTTGGTGCAATTTCGATCGTATACACGACTGCTGGCGCGTCATTTCAATTTCTTCTTTCAAACACCGTGTGTAATCGTCAAACGTTATCGTTCTCGCGACAACGTTGCTCTTGACGCCTTTAACTTTCTTCATATCCTTTTTCCCATCGACTCGTAATGCGTACATTTTTGCTCTGAGCCCGGCAAATTCGGTCATTATGGCACCATTATTTTCATCCTTCATTAGACCCGGTACCTTTTTATTTACAAGCGGCATACCGTACGCATTGTTCGCAGCATAATCGCTAGTGTCGAATCTGCTGTAGCGCTTCATATTTTTGTACATGTCTTCGCACTCAATGTGATATATGAGACTATCGGTATCGGTATACATGACCTTACATTTGTCGCGATACATTGGCGTCATATACTCGTGACGAAACTCGTACAAACATGTCTTGGATATGTCGAGTATACACATACCCACGTAGATTGGTTTGTAGAATTTCACCTCGAGTTTGCGCAATTCCACAGCTATTAAATTTTCCGAAAAGACGCTTCTGCTGTGGAAATTTGGTTTAGCGATCATTGCCTCTGCACCGTACCGCCCGTCCCAGTGCGTTAGTAATTTTACATCAACGCGATTGCGCACATTTTCCATCGTTTTGCCAAATATCGCATTGTTCATTAATTTGTATAAATTTTTTTCAAAATCGTTTTTAGCCAATGTTCTAAAATGTGTATTGAGTTCTATGTAATTTCGAAGCCAGGGAGATTGAGAAAACTGTAAAATTCTATGTATTTTTGTAACGCGAAGACTGTGACGCGTACACTGCTGCAGGTTGCGGTAGTGTATCACGTAACGTTTCTTATCGTATAGCGTTGCAAGCAGTTTGAATTCCCGCTTGCCAGGTGGTTTGTCGCGTGTCAGGCAAAACGGTAGGTCAGTGTGCGCATCGTGAAGATGTTGCGGATACTCGAGATCGACTTCGAGGATATAGCCTGTAGGCGAATCTAGCGCGATCGATGATACGTCAAAACTTGACACGTCGTTGACCCATCGAAAATCGGCGTAAGGCAACGGTTGACACATTGCCCATCCATATAAGTTATTTACATCGAAATACATCAAGTACGACGATGGTTTCGATAGATCGTATGACTCCATGTACTTGTTATTAGCACGCGCGTATCTGTTGGAACACTGACTCAGACCACCACGTATACCGCGTTCGATAAACATAACCATGTCGATGTCGGTAAGCAATTCAAACGTAATCTTGGTATGCTTCAACATGGCGTCCCACGTGTATCCGGGGAGAGTATAGTAATACGCGGGGTCGAGCCCGTAACTTTCGATACATTTGTCGCGAAAGTTTTCAAAAATATCGGCTAATAACAAGACATCGATTTTAAGATCGCTATATTCGTCTAGCGTTCGAATGGAGAATCGCGTCCAGATGTTCTTGGCGTGCGCGTAATCGCTCTCGGATATAGTTTCACCGGTTAAGGAACTGTAAAATGATTCGCGCGGTGGTAAACATGTATCTTGCAACTTGTCAACGGAATCGATGTATTCGTATGGAAACACACCTTTTCGTGTTAATAATTTGAAGTTTTCACTCGATAAATTTTGAAATTCTGATTTTAAAATATCCAGTTTATCTTTATCTAGATAAGATGCTAATTTGTCGAGACTTGCCGTAAGAAATTTGAATGAATCGATGAAGCGTAATTTTACTTGATTTTTTGGTTTTTCTTCCTTAAGATCAACATTTTTGGTAAACGATATATATTTCTCTTTCGTTATTGGAAGTAACTCGACTCTCCCTTCGAACGCTGT
Source organism: Camponotus vicinus (assembly GCF_025532165.1). NCBI lineage: Eukaryota > Metazoa > Arthropoda > Insecta > Hymenoptera > Formicidae > Camponotus > Camponotus vicinus. Next base: position 14,937,256 of record NW_028141946.1, read on the forward strand.
GGCTATTTCCTCGATAATGAAATGCGAATCATAACCGGATAAATTATGAAACACTATCGGAATACAGAAAGACTCTTTATAATTTAAATTACAATTTGAATGCGCGGGACCTCTGTACCGTCCAGTCAAATGGCAATGATCGCGTACGCGTGTATCGTCTTGCGCGAACGGTTTTTCGCATATATGACATTGAGTAGCGCTATTAAATTTTTCACACTCTTCGAATGTTAAATCTACCATAGGGACATTAGTAGTTAAAATATTTTTTACACGAAATGCTAACATTTTAAGTTGCTCGACGAACCATGCTATACAATCGGTACTGCGACGCGAATGATATGCGGATAATGAGTCGTCGTACGAGCAATGTATACAGGGTTTGTCAAAAGTGTGGAAACCCCTAAATAACTTTTGTAAAAATGAAAATATCAAAAAACGGTAAAACACGTATTTTGATATTTCAAGAAAGCTACCCTATGACATGGATACCGATCATCCCCCACCCTCTGGTACGCGGGGATAAGAGGGGGGTTGAAAATTTTAAATTGGACTAGGGGGCTCATTTGAAAGGTCTTTTCATAATAAACACACCCTTAAAATTTTAAGTCGCTACGACCCCCCCCCCATTAAAAATGGCGGCCGTTCAAATTTCGAAATTTCATGCACTTAGTGTTATCCAGGATCAACTGCGTGGAAATGGCATGAATTTGATCCCTTGTGTGTGTCACCCCATCCACGCATCATAAGGATAGTGATTCTTTCACGTTCCGACAATTCGGCAGCCATTTTTAAAACGTTTAATTTTTAATCTGCCTAAAATCTGTGAAAACAATTGATTTTGAGTAGCCGTGAGAACAACTGATTTTGAGTAGCCGTGAGAACAACTGATTTTGAGTAGCCGTGAGAACAACTGATTTTGAGTAGCCGTGAGAACAACTAATTTTGAGTAGCCGTGAGAACAACTGATTTTGAGTAGCCGCGAGAACAACTGATTTTAAGTAGCCGTGAGAACAACTGATTTTGAGTAGCCGTGAGAACAACTGATTTTGAGTAGCCGTGAGAACAACTGATTTTGAGTAGCCGTGAGAACAACTGATTTTGAGTAGCCGCGAGAACAACTGATTTTGAGTAGCCGTGAGAACATGTGAAAAACTTACCTCTATCTTGCCTTACATGGAGGATCTTCCTTATTTATTTAAAATCAGTTTTCGCGGCTACTTAAAATCAGTTGTTCTCGCGGCTACTCAAAATCAGTTGTTCTCACGGCTACTCAAAATCAGTTGTTCTCACGGCTACTCAAAATCAATTGTTCTCACGGCTACTTAAAATCAGTTGTTCTCGCGGCTACTCAAAATCAGTTGTTCTCACGGCTACTCAAAATCAGTTGTTCTCACGGCTACTCAAAATCAGTTGTTCTCACGGCTACTCAAAATCAATTGTTTTCACAGATTTTAGGCAGATTAAAAATTAAACGTTTTAAAAATGGCTGCCGAATTGTCGGAACGTGAAAGAATCACTATCCTTATGATGCGTGGATGGGGTGACAACGAGCGATCGTACACTGCTGTCGCTCGATTATTTAATGAGACATATCCGAATCGTCGAATTAATAAGTCCACTGTCTTCAAAACAATAGAACGTTTTAGAGAAACTGGTAGCGTAAAAAATCGCCCTAAATCAGGCAGATCATCGTCTGCCACTAACGAAGAAAAACAACTTCATGTTCTGCAGACATTTATTGAAGATCCCCATTCTACTATTAACAGATCCGCTCAAATTCACGATATTGCTCCCAAGTCCATTTGAAGAATTTTAAAGAAAAATAAGTTCTATCCATACAAATTACAATATGTTCAAGAATTGCAAGACGGAGATCTGGAGCGTCGTATAGGTTTTTGTAAAAGAATGATGGCACTAATAGATGTCCGGCCCATCTTCCCTTATCAAATTGTTTTTACAGACGAGGCAACTTTTACGTTAACGGGAGAAGTTAATAATCAAAATTTTCGTTTATGGTCAGATGAGAATCCAAATTGGGTGCGGGAAACTCACACACAATACCCACAAAAAATTAATGTATGGTGTGGAATAATAGATGGTTACTTAATAGGGCCGTTTTTCTTTGAAGAAATCTGAACGCTCAAAGATATGAGATATTACTTGTAGATCAAATAATTCCAGCCATACGAAATATTTTTTCAAACAATTTCGAAGAAATATGGTTTCAGCATGATGGAGCTCCTGCTCATTTTGGTTTAGGGCCACGTCAAATTTTAAATGAGACTTTTCCATTACGATGGATAGGAAGAAGGAATAGAAATGAGGGAAGAGAGGATTGGCCACCTCGGTCACCAGATCTAACTCCTCTTGATTATTATCTATGGGGATACCTGAAAAGTAAGGTGTACAAAACAAAACCTGAAAGCATCCAAGAATTGATACAGCGAATAAGGGATGAAATAGATTTGATACCTTTTGAAACGAATCGTAGAGCCATTTCTGCATTCTATCAAAGATTGGCATATTGTCAGGAAGTAAATGGCAACCACTTTCAGCATTTACTTTAACACACTGAGTAAAATTTATTTTAAAACACGGAGTAAAAGGTTTTGAATCATTAAAGAGAGATGACAGTTTTCAAGTCTGTTCTGCAATCTATCACCACAATGTACACATTCACACTTGTTTAGCCACACGCGCGCGCGCGCGCACACACACACACACACACACACAAGGGATCAAATTCATGCCACTTCCACGCAGTTGATCCTGGATAACACTAAGTGCATGAAATTTCGAAATTTGAACGGCCGCCATTTTTAATGGGGGGGTCGTAGCGACTTAAAATTTTAAGGGTATGTTTATTATGAAAAGACCTTTCAAATGAGCTCCCACTCGACCCCTAGTCCAATTTAAAATTTTCAACCCCCCTCTTACCCCCGCGTACCAGAGGGTGGGGGATGATCGGTATCCATGTCATAGGGTAGCTATTTTGAAATATCAAAATACGTGTTTTACCGTTTTTTGATATTTTCATTTTTACAAAAGTTATTTAGGGGTTTCCACACTTTTGACAAACCCTGTATAATATGCTATGCTAAATACTTGATGGTGCTGGCACATATTCTTCTCTTCCTCCATCTTGGCCAGAACGCATTCCAAGTCGGCGTACACGATGAATGGAAGCTGCTCTTTCCTGTTGTAATTGTTGAACGATAACCACTTGTCCTTATCGCTCGGTAACCGGATAGCGCAGTCGTTCATCTTTCTACAGTCGACAGTATGCGACTGCAACTTGTCGTCCGAACCAAAGTAATGCAAGCATCTATAAAAGAAAATAAAAATTTTTTAAAAATTAAAGATTTATATACAATTTGCTACATAACTTATAATTATTTAAATAATACACACCGATCGCAGATATATTTTTGATTCTTCTGTTTGCTCAGTTGCGAGCTCACGAGCCGGGATAAATTCTTAATCCACGCAAAATGCCCGACGTTGTTGCCGTCTTCCACGTACAAGTTGACATGCTTATCCCGCTTCTGCTCCGTCAGTCATAGCGGGACAATGCTGTTTTCTTTCTCGATGCTGTACACGTTGATCGAAATATCGTTGACAAGTTCAAATTTTTTAATCTGATTGACAGTCACTGGAAACTCAATGTCTCGGAAATTCAGCACTGTCGCGTAATGCGGGTACGATGATTCCCGTTCCGCATTCCTTTCGGCGGGATATAGAGCGGCGACCACTGCCCACGCGAAACACGCATTGTCTTTTGATTGTACGTTAATCACCGCTCTCTTCATCACAATCTCCCGCGGCAATTTTATATGACATCCCGCGCGCATAGGATTATACTTATTTATATTTACAATCAAATTCAATATTCGCGACAATGCCCACCCGCTATCGCGTTCCTGAAATTCTTCCAGCGATGCTAGAGTGGATTCGATAACGCGACGCTCGTACCACTCGTGTAAATCGGATGTGCGAAAGAGTTCATAGTTTCTCGTATTAATACTTTTGTTAGCGCGTTTATCTCCGGCCACGAATTCACCATTGAATATAGTGTTCACTTTTACACTGTTGTGTCTTCTTATAACGTCCTGCACATGTTCTATCACAATGTCTTTGGCGTCATCGAGAAATTGACGAGGTTCGATATGGTTTGCGTTAATCACAGCACCGGTCAGAATACGGTTATCGAACGCGGTATCAATCTCGCGCCACACAAGTTCATTTTGATGCGCGCTACATCCGGCACCCGCGTTATTGTCACCACTGTAATTACCACCACTGGGCATAAACTGTCTCTGCAATCGAGTCTTTGCACCTTCGAGTCGCGCGATCCGAGCAATCAGCGATTGTCGATTCCCGATCGATAATCGTAGTCGTTTGATCCGACTTTGCTCTTCCAGCGACTCGATGTACTCGTTGCATCGCTGTAGCCATGCAAAATATTCGCCCAAGGTGGCAATTTGGTTGGATCGCTCCACCAGGTCGCGTTCAGTCTGTTCGATGTTTTCCATTTTTTTTCTTTTTTTTCCTGTCTTTTTCACACTTTTAACACACTATGTCACAGTTTTCTATGGAGCACTTGCACACATACATTGCATAATCGCGCAAAAATCTTTCTAACAGAATATCGCTATACTCTGACAACCGATGTGTCGATGCGCGTTCAAATCACGTACTGTGACTTGATGCGCCTCAATCCTCCCTGTATTTCGTCTAAACCTTTTTATCTTTGTGTAAAATAAATAAGTATGGTGTATCATAATAATCATTTATTTACATCTCAGAAAGAATTCGTTCTCTCTCACACGCGCGGCAAGGGCACAAAGCAGCCGAATATCGGCGCTAATATGTTGCAATTCTTCCTAGAAAAAATATGGAAAATAATTCTGGGTCGGCCCTAATATCCAATCCTCTTCAAATACCGCTGTTTACCAGCCGGGCATCGGTTTATGATTGTTTATACTTGCGATAAAAAAAAAACATCCAACATGTCCCCAAGCGTCCCCCATCCCGCGCCTCCGTACTATGATTTGATATTTTTCAATCCTCCTCCTTATATATTTCGTCCAATCCTTTCTCATCTTTTGAATGTGAGAAGCGAAGGTACATCGGCAAAAAAAAAAGGAAGGGATTCTAAGATCCAATCCTCTTCAAAGGAATACTGGTGTTTATATTGTTTATGTTAAAAAAAAAAAAATATATATATATATATATATATATATATAATGAAGAGGAGTCTGCTGCACTAGAGTGTCATTTCTTTCGTTGCTCTTCTGTGTTTCGGTGGTCTTGTGCAATGGCTGAAGAAAATGTAATTATCATCGACGATGATACGGTGGCTGAAGAAAACGTAATTATCATCGACGATGATATGGTGGCTGAAGAAAACGTAATTATCATCGACGACGATACGAATGATGATTACGATTATTGGATGGATCCAGTTGTGGCGGAGAGGATGGAGATAGAGAGAGAGGAGAGAGAAAGGAGGGAGATGGAAGATGATGGGTCTAGAAATAGAACCCATAGCAGACAGTGATTATGAGAGTGATAGTAGTGATGAACTGTTACAAAAGAAACAGCGAAATTTAAGCATACCAGAAATAATAACATTAAACGAAGCAACAAAGATATGTTGCATTTCATATTACTATATGGAAAATGGATTGAAATATTGTACCGAATGCTTTCTTGAACTATCGTATATGTTTCTAGAAGCTAGATCTGTTCGGGAACATAGAACCATAGCTTGTGGCAATATGGATAATATGTCATGCAAAGAGTGCAAAAAATGCTTGAATCAAATATTGCCCTGCAACATGTGCCCTATTTGCACAAATTAAAATAGATGAGTCATGGATAACATTGTAAGTATCTTTTAATTTATTATATATCAAAAGTATCTTAAAATAAATTATTAAATAATTTAAACTAATGAAATGCATATGTTTTCTTCTGTTTTCAGAAACGGCTTCCCCAACATAGCCCGACAGCCTATTTTATATATTATTATTTTTCTTTTATATTGTATACTTTATTTTATTAAACTCACACATTTAAATAAATTATATATTTTTAATTGTAACAAAAAAAAAATTGCACGCCTTTCCCTTGCGCTCCAATCCTTTGCGTGCTCTCGCATTAATTATAAGTCTCGCTATCGTTCTCTCTCGTACGCGTTCTTTTCGCACTCTTAAGGCTCATCTACACGACAAGGCGTAAGATAGCGTAAGGGCGCAGGCGCAGGCGCAAGAGGATTGTTGCCGATCGTAGCGGCGCGGCGCAGCGGCGCAAGGGAAATAAATTAATTTTATTTCCAACGCCTGCGCCCACGTCACGCCGACTGTTTTCATGGTTAAGTCGGTTTAGGTCGCTCACGTATCGTCTTCGGCTTTTTGATTGTAAACTGTGAACATTGTGAAACATGAATGAAGAAGATTATTATAATAATAATGAGGACGAAGGTAATGCAATAGGGAATAATGTGTCAGAAGAACGTGCGATATATATCCGTACATTCATTCACTTTGTACGCCCCAATACACAACTGTACGTAAAAAGAAGCAAGGGCTATAGTAAGTGCCAAGATAAATCCCTCACTTAGGCAACTATTGGGGCAGCGATGATGCCAGCACTCACTAATAAGTACATTTGAGACATGTGTATAGGTTAAACGATTATATGATCTGACTTCATTCTGTTTTCAGGTTTGCAAGCAGAAAAACTTTTCCATCGTCTCCGTGAAAAGTTTGGAAAGGAAAGAAAAAAGGTCGCAATGTCAATGCCAAGATCAGGAGCAGGGGCTGGCACACCTACCTATCAGTCTACTTGGATTTTTTACAATGACCTTCTATTTCTTGTGGATCATATTATAGCCCGACAGTACGTATCATTCATGTTAACTGAACCTAATTAGAAGTTAAAGAATGATATGACTTTTCACAGAACAAGTTCAAATTTTCAACGGTTGGCTGTTCGACCTGAGTTCTCAACTGATCGATCTCAATCACCTGCTGTTCAAGGTGGGCAATAATCCCCTGTTTTCAACTTGTATAAAATATCGGTTGTATTAACTGCAAATCAACTAAATTCTCCTCTTTGAATTTTCGTTGTTCCTTAGGTAAACAATCTTCACTTTCGCCTATATGGAACTCAGACCTCAATTACTTGTGCTCATCTCCTTCATCCAGTAAGTCTTTCAAAATTTATTTTCAACTAAATATTACTTTTAATTCAACATAATGAAATTTCATTGAAGGTGGTTATTTTTGTTTTATAGGTTTGGAGTCAGAAATAACTAATACAACTGGAACCAACATATCCTATGAAACAGATGGAAAGGAATGTGCAATTCAGGAATCATCAGAAGATACCGCCTCAGTAGCAATTCTGAAAACTATGGCGGCCTCTATTCATCCAGCCAAGACAGTGCCTCCAAAGGATCCTATCAAGAAGAGGAAGCGGGATTCTGAGAAGACAAATGACGTACTTTCTCAGTCATCAAAAGATGTTTCATTTTTGGCTGCATCTCTGGGTGCAGCCCTTGAAAGGTTTACACCATTACAGCCAATGCAGCCAGCATCCCATCCTGATTGCCCTAATATGTCATCAGATATGAAAGCAATGTTAGGTTTTCTAGCCGTTGCACTTAACAGAGTACCTGAGGAAGAACGGGTGTCATGTGTCATGGATATGATGGCAGTTGTGAAAGAATACACTAAAAAACATTCAGGGGATTATGAATCTGAAACTCCTCGTGTTGATAATTAAATATATTAGCATTGATTTAATGCAGCTGTGATAGCCAAGTACAAAATTTAGTACTTTTAGTACTAAATATTTTTAGTACTTTTTTTTAAGAACTTGAATTTACTGTGGTAAATTTAAACGGGTACCTCGAAATGCTCGCTCAAATTGCCAGGGTGCCTAAAAAAAATTATTATTTTATTTTATTTTATTTTATTTTATTTGAATTTAATTTAATTTTTTTATTTAGTACATGTACAACGGCGTATGTAGCCGTTCCTGACGTGTTCATAGCCTTGTTCGCAGCCGTTCCTGAAGTGTTCATAGCCTCGTTCGCAGCTGTTCTTGAATTGTTCGTAGCCTCGTTCACAGCCGTTTCCTCTTCGATCACTACCACTCATTGTAGTTCGATAACCCTTCGTTCGATAAGCCTTTGTAGATGTTCAATAATTGTACAATAGCCGCTCCTTAGCCGTTCGTAGCTGTTTCTGAATTAGTGTTAATCGCACGCTGAAGCTCGTTTATCGCAGTCTGCAAAGCTCGCACGTCCTTTTCGAACGCAGTCAGCTTCTCGTCTGATTTTTTCTGCTGATTCTTCAACGTTTTAACGCATTGTTCCACGTACAGTTTGTTGACTGTATCGGTATCAGCCTCAGGTTGCGCTACACGGCGAATCTTGCGCGACCTCGCGTCATAGTACGTAGCGACGCGACACAGAGCGTTTTGACGCAAGTAACTTGTCACCGATTTACCTCAATGATCGCTTGTTCTAATTGCTTCATTTCTCTGTTCGAATAATCCAAATTTGTTGATGGGCATTTTTTTCTCGATGCGAGTGACGTCGATCGACTGATCAGTTTCGTCGAGACACCGTTTAATTTATAATAAGGCCGACTTCGCGAAGTTCCTCTATAATCGACAGGATCTCGTTGTTGTGAGCGTTGTGGCCAGCTCGGCGCGAAGCGTCGAGCAATCGTAGACGATCCGCTAGCTCGTTGGGATCGTCCCAGTGCACGTAATCGATCTTATTGTCGGTTAGCGTCATCGCGCGAGGCATGGATACTCCCGTACCGCATTTTTTCTTTTTCGATTCGATCGACATCAACGGTGCAATTATGTGTTTATACTTGTATCCCCTGTTGCTCTTTAATTGACCTTGCGCATCATATTGGCGTTTATGCGCACTCGTCGCCATTAATATGCTCTTATATTTTTGCATATCGTCCTCAGTGTCATCATTGGGAATTCTCTTGAAGATCAACTCGTATAATCCAGGTGTACCAATGTACCTCACTTTGTCTATGATTATAGAGTCATCTGCGTCGATGTCGAATCATTTGTTACCGAGCCACATTTCATTCTTGTCGAAATAGACACCGTACACGTGATCGATCTGGTTTTTTTCGTCGCCACTAAGGAAAGCGCTCATGTACTTTTGTGGCAGTGGCCCGAAATACTCTCGTAACATTTTTTAACCTTCCAACGTTTGTAACATGTTTCGAACAGATGGTGATTCGAGCGGGTTGCCCGTGGTTTCGAAAACATTTTCGATTGCGAGTGATTCGGGTATCGTAGTTGTACGATTCTCGTTGTCCCGGACGGTGTGGAGGTTATCAGCGGTTCATCCGATGTATGCGGTGTCGATAAACGATTCGCCTTCAATCGTTGTCTCTTTTTCGGTGTCGTATCCTCCTCCTCTTCCTTCTCCTCTTCCTCCTTGTATCGCTTGATGGGTAACGTTTTAATTATAGCGTCAGCGTTACTCTCCGGCTCGTTTTTCACCGCGATTAAGCTAGAGTTGTCGACGATTTTTTGTAGTGGCTCGATAATAGGCTTAAAATGGGTCTTGACCGCGATATCGTCGTCGATCTTACCGGTCTTCAAAGCGCGATGTTTCTTGCGGATCGATTCGCTCGTTTTCTCAATCTCCCTCGCAATCTTTTCACGCTCGCGAACATTATCGCTTTCAGCCATGTCATCGACAGAGTGTCGGTAGCGACTAATCGTTTTGCGGTATCGCGAACACGTTAAATCCTTTTCTGCATCGCCCGTTCGTAAATGAGCTGTCCTTATCTATCACTAGGAATTCATATTTTTGTTGCCAACAAGTACGACATAATTCACTGAAATCCCCGTACGACATGTCGGTATTCACGTGATCGTTGTACACGTGTTTCAAGTTAGTATCGTCCTGTTTAAACAAGATCAGCAGGTTCGCGTTGTCGCGTATAAGATGTTTTGGTATTCTCGCGTACGTCTGACAGAGATAGAAGCAGTCGACGTTTGAATGACGACCCATTGAGAAGTACTCTCTTATCGTATTTTGCTTGTCGCACGCCACGTCATCGAAGACGAAAATCGAGTTTGGACGTGCCTCGCTCGGTGGAATGATGTCACTGTTATTGGAGAACGTAAAGTAGCCGATTTCATCGATCGATGTCAACAAATTCTCCAGATATCGATATTTTGGCTGTTGCTGCGACTTTGAATACACGTACACGTTCTCGAAACGTACACCGTGCGGACTTTCCAGTAGACTTATCAGAACGTTGGTTTTACCACAATTCGAGGGACCGCAAACGATCGCGCGTATAGTAGTCGGTAGCATCGTACCGTGCCTGCGCATCTCCGCATTGTCCTCCATTGATCGTAATCTGTCGTCGCAATTTGTCACGCATATCGTCAAAGGTTGTCGCACGAATCTCATTTTTTCAACACTGCTGATTGGATCGAACGCCTGCCTATTTATAGGTGCGCGAAATCACGAGTCGCTCAGTAGAGAAAAAATGTTCATCCTGCTAACAAATCCTTCCGATATTCGCGATTTGAGCGTCGAACAGCTACAATTTGTGTCGAAAGCAGTTCTATTGAGAACGTGCGGTGATTGCGTCCACTACGTGTGGGACAAACTTCCGGAACACATAAAAGCGGATCCGGAGGTTCAGACGTATCGTCGCTGTTACGAACACTACAATCAGCAGTGGTAGGAAACGCACATTGACGGTCCGGCGCCGTTGATAAAGAATTGCGGCGAATGTCAACGAAAATAGGTAGAGGCCTATTAAATCATGCGATAAACGCACTTCCGATCGAATTCCATATTCCCGGCTATCAGTTTTGCGGGCCAGGTACACGGTTGGAGAAGCGATTAGTCAGAGGCGATCGAGGTATCAACCCATTGGATGCGGCGTATCGTGAACACGATATAGCATACTCTCGGAGCAACGATCTCACCGAGAGACACGCGGCGGATAGGATACTCGCCGAGAAAGCGCGGAATCGCATCGTTGCGAGAGATTCGACTCTCGGTGAGAGAGCCGCCGCCACAGCTGTCTGGACAGCGATGAAAGCCAAGACGAAGCTCGGTATGGGTCTGAAGACGACAAAGACGAAGAAAAGAACGGCGAAGAAACGGATACTTCCGGTACCGAAATGCGGCGGTGTATTGCCGATTCTACCAATGTTGGGTGCGCTCGGATCCCTGATCGGTGGAGCGGCTGGTGTAGCGAAGGCGGTGAACGACGGAAAAGCCGCGCAACGTCAGTTGCAAGAGATGCTACGTCACAATCGCGCCATGGAAGGTCGCAGATTATATCTCGCTCCTTACAAATACGGACGAGGAGCCTCACCGAGAAAAAAAAAAAAACGTCAAAGAGACGCTAAAAATGCCGCAGGGCACAACTACCAACGTACAATTGCTGCAACTGGCAAAACGTATGCGCATTCCATATTTTAGAGGTGTTTTCATGCGCAACTCGTTACCGATCGGTGGTATATATCAAAACGAGAGCAGTATTGTAAATTTGGATAGCGTCGAAGGACCAGGTACTCATTGGGTAGCGTATGCAAAGAGGGGGAATCGCGCTATATATTTCGACAGTTTCGGCAATCTTCGACCACCGAATGAATTGGTGCGATATCTCGAACGAAACGTAACGAAGATACAGTACAATTATACACCTGTTCAAACTTACGATCAGAGCATCTGCGGACAATTGTGCTTGCAGTTTCTTCGAACGGCCGATGCATGTGAATTTAAAGATAGATATTACGCTATTTAACTCAGTATTCGTTGAACAGTTTTGTCGACATGTCTATGACATTCACGTTGACTGGGAAGAGTAGCGTTCTCGCGGCAAACTTCTTTCCCACCGTAGATTTGAGCGACGATAAATACGAGCTTGGTCTAACGGATTTTGAGACTTATCACACGATACCGAATGTGAATTCCTCGAATAATAAATTTTACTTTGGCAAAGACGATGAGGAAATTACGATTCCCGAGGGATCGTATGAGTTGCAAAATATACATGAATTTTTGAAACGTGCAATTTCACGGAAACATCGCGATAAGAAACACATTGACTATGAAGATGGAGAATATCCGATAGCGCTGCGCGCTAATTACAATACGATGAGGAGCGAGATCAAATGCGCCTACAGAATAAACTTTAGCAAGCCCAACAACATTGGATCGCTGCTAGGATTCTCGAATCGCATTCTCGAGCCGCGAAAATGGTACGAATCGAACATGCCGATTAACATTATCAACGTGAATATTATCCGTATAGAGTGTAACGTGACCGCGAGTGCGTACAACAACGGTAAACTCGTTCATACAATACATGAATTTTCACCGAGGGTACCACCGGGATATAAGATATCGGAAACGCCTGCACAGATCATTTACCTACCGATCATCGCGCGGAGCATTACGGATTTAACGTTACGCGTTGTCGATCAGAACGGACGATTGCTTGATTTTCGAGGAGAAGAGATAAGATTGCACGTACGACGGCTACGACGATAACGTACGTATGCGACGTATGAGATGCTCGTATTGAACGGATCGAAGGACGTGAGAGATAACACAATCTTTACGAGACCAGCGACGACAACAACAACAACGACGTCGACGTTTGCTAATATCCAATCATCCAAGAAAAAGAAACTCAGCGCATCGAACGTTGCGTTTTTACAATCTTTGGGATTCGCGGTGCGAAACAGCTGAACGATGACCGACATTCTCAACATCGGTGACGAACCGATCTTTGACGATCGTATCGTCAAGATCGAGACTCACGCGTACAACCCGTTCGCCAATACAACGTTCGGACACAGTGACGAGATAAGAATACCCATACAACAACAGGATCTGTATACATTGCCGTATGAGAGTTTCCTATACATCGAGGGACAACTAATGAAAACCAAACCAGCTGAAGGAAGTGATGTGATACTGGGAAATAATTGCGTCGCATTCATGTTCGATGAGATTCGATACGAACTCGATGGCGTTGAGATTGATCGCAATAGAAACGTAGGAATAACTACTACGCTCAAACACTATGTAACAGTATCATCCGATAGAAACGTGATTATGAGGAACGCCGGCTAGGATTCGTCGACCCATGCGAATGGACACTTCAATTTTTGCGTACCGCTCTACATGTTATTGGGATTACAGACGCGTGGTGATTAACGCTCGTCACGAATTGATCTTAATACGATCACGCAACGACAACAATTGTCTGTTTGGAGATTCGACACTGGAACCTGTGATCAACATATTCAAGATACAATGGCGAATGCCACACGTGCTGTTGAGCGAGATCGAAAAACTGTCGATGCTGCGTGCTCTGGAAAGCGGACGATATCTCAGCATGGGTTTTCGCTCGTGGGATCTGTACGAGTTTCCGCTATTGCAGCGTACAACCAAGCATTCGTGGGCCATTAAGACCGCGACTCAGTTGGAGAAACCACGATACGTTTTCTTCGCTCTGCAGACAAGCCGGAAAAATATCATGTCTGAGGATACGAGTCGATTCGACGACTGCAAATTGATCAACGTGAAACTCTATCTGAACTCGGAATGTTATCCGTACGACGATATGAATCTGGATTTCGATAAAAACAGATGGTCCATTCTCTACGACACGTACACGCGCTTCTGCAAGAACTATTACGGATACGAGTATCTCGAACCAAGTCTCACCGTCTCGACGTTTCTACTTAACGGTCCGTTCGTGATTATCGATTGTTCTCGACAAAACGAATCGGTCAAGACCGCAACCGTGGATGTGAGATTGGAATTCGAAGGAGAACGTGCCGATGAATACCACTGCGTACTGTCTCATCATACATGATCGCGTGATCCAGTACAATCCGTTGACCAACGTTGTACGCAAAATCACCTAAGCGATAATATCGACATAAGAGAGGGGAGGAGGAGCAGGATATAAATCAAAGTGCTGCGAGATGATTTTAGAGTTTTGTCATTCCTCTCGACTAACGTATCGAAGAGAGAGAAAGAGAGAGAGAGAGAGAGAGAGATCTCGTCATGTCCGTACCAACGTTTGTGGATCTGCAAGGATTTACCATCGGCAAACTATTCTTCGTGAAGGAAGCGGCAATCCTGAGAAAGGGATATGTTCTCTCACATTATTTTTTCGCAAGTCCTGTACCGTGGAGCGTGCTTACAAAATCTGAGCGATGTCAAGTTTCATGGGTGATTAGAAATCATCATGGATTACAATGGGAAGACGGAAACGTTCCGTATGGCTTGGCTCAGCGTGTAATTACAACAACTGTCGTTGGTACGATACACGAAGAAGAAGAAGAAGAATCGTCTGTCGTGTACGTTAAAGGACTTGAAAAGCGAAAATGGCTGACCGATATACTAGACGATGCGGGAAACGGCTATATTATTGAAACCTTGGATGCAGACTATGAAGATATTGATTCTCTAAATAAATTAGATATTACCAATAGTATGCGATGTGGAAAACATGTTAAGAATTGCGCATTACAAAATGTATTCAAAATATTTAACTGGTGGTCGTAACGCCAGAAAGAATTGCAAGAAAATAAAATATGTAAACATTAATACGTTTTATCTCTTATTTCCCCTTCCTAGACCTTTCCTTGCGTTTCTAAGAATTTTTTGTCTGAGCGTTATCTCCCCTTCTCCTAAAATTCAAAGCGTTAGAAGCATTGATCCCCCCACCACATTATACTTTTGGAAGATAAGCGTCATGTATACTCGGTTATTTCTTATATGATCAGTGTCGCGTTAACACCGCTCTCGTGGTTCACTTTTCATAACTCCCAGAGAAATGTACTACGTCGAAAGAAATAGAAACAGCAGCAGCGGCATCGGAAAACGCGTGAATAATTACGTACCGAGTCGTGATAAAACTCCATCGTTTGAGAACAAATGTGACGAATAAGTTTTATTTAACTTCTTTCTATTTTTTTTATATATATTTTTTTACAAATTGTATTATTACTATTATTTTAATTTTAATTTTTCTGTAGCATTTCGTTGGAACGTCGTGCGGTTCGTATACTAGGTAGATTATACGCATTGACAGCTACGGAATTCAAATTCCTCGAAATTGATATCAACGTGGGTCCACCGAGTTACGTGAAGATTGTCATAGGAGATCATCGAGGAAAGGAACTGATATTATCTCTCGAAACATGGAAGGGACTCTACGAGCAACGTCGCAATATTCAAAATTTACTTCGGAACGACTCTAAAGATGACTACAATTTCATAAGCGTTGGACCGCTAACAGTGAGAGTTCGTATGATTAACGACGTCAAACTCATAAGTCTCGAATCTTCAAACATATGCTTGATGATGGTCGAATCGACGTTACATCGTATGTTCGATCTCGATCAATGCATAGATGTAACTTTTGATCGATTGGGTAAAATTATCGAAACAGTTGATGTCAAATTTACGCAATTCTCCAATATCGCAGCCACTGTAATAAATCCGAAAGAAGTATCATATGTAATACGCGCGAGTGATGCTTTCAACAAGCATCAGCTCGTCGATTGCGAGCTGGCAGCTATAGTTTTTAGTCCATAGTACGTAAGAAAAAAAAAAATATATATATATATAAAACATAAATAAAGAGTTTTAAGTCTAAATCATGACGTAATTTCTTCGCACGCATTTCCATCCACCCAATCCTCTTCAAAGGAATACCGCTTATATTGTTTAATTCGAAAAAAATCTAGAATTACTTATATTGTGGGAGAGGGGGTGTATCGCAAGAGCACAAAACTATTTTGTTTGCGAAAACATGTCCCGACGCGTTAGTCAGCCTTAAGACCCAATCCTCTTCAAAGGAATACCGCTTATATTGTTTAATTCGAAAAAAATCTAGAATTACTTATATTGTGGGAGAGAGGGTGTACCGCAAGAGCACAAAACTATTTTATTTGCGAAAACATGTCCCGACGCGTTAGTCAGCCTTAAGACCCAATCCTCTTCAAATACCGCTGTTTATCAACCGGACATCGGTTTATGATTGTTTATACTTGTTATAAAACATCCAACACAAGCGTCCCCCACCCCACCCCGCAGCCCCCGCGCCTACGAAATCCCCTCCGTCCCGCGAGACGTCATTCCCCCGCGCCTCCGAAAACCCCCTCCATCCTGCGTGACGTCATTCTCCCGCGCCGCTGAGATCCCCTCGCGCCTCACCCCCCCTGAGAGGACCTGAGTTAGAACCCGCCTTGTATACCTACTTGTAACAAAAAGTATTACACTTAATTTTGGATAGATTCATCTAATGATTCAAATAAAAATGCATCAGACAATGCTGCACTCTAAAATTAATTGAATAAAATGTGTAGAATTCGTGTTTCACATAAATATAGCTCAAGTAAACAACTGGCAAACTTAATAGGTTAAAATAAATAAAATTACTTCTATAATGTATGTATATAAACTTTTATAAAAAAACATCCCAAAAATATCTGGAAAAATATATCATTAACTAAAATAATTTTATCGCTGCCTTTGGCAATCAAGCTCAACGCACAAGTATCTAAAGACCTAATAACTATATATGTTGCCAAACTGTCAAACTTCAATTATGAAAACGACCGATTTAATTTACTTTCATATAAATGCATATAAAAAAAGAAAAATGATTAAATATTCAATTACCCACTAATAACTTTCATACGTTGTTATTTAGAAAAAATTTTACAGATGAGAAGCTTTCAAAGCATTTTTTCTACTAATTTATTTATGTAATATTTTCTGATTTCTATTTTAAAAACCACCCTTTTGTCATGAGATGCTGAGAGAATCGTCATATTGGATCCGCCATTTTAAATTTTGGATTTTGACGTCAGATTCGGAATCAGCTGTACTAAAACCCTCCTGGAAGTATTTTTTCTTCTAAATTAAATGAATGTTTTCTGTCTATGCTTGGAGACCACCCCTAACGTTCAAAGGGTGGTTTCTACCCTTAAACCCGCACCATTGCCGAAATAAAAAAATACGTGTCGATTATTTTTCGATGTTCTACAAGTGTGCAAAGTTTCATTAAAATCGGTGAGTTACACTTCCGTAAGTCTCCTTGTCAGAGTTAGTGCGAGTGGAACGGGATTCCACTGAGAGCAAGATAATAACAAATAAATAAAAATAAAAAAAATGAGGAAAATCGAGAGACCGCGATGAAGAATCGGATGGACTTACTATTTTATGGATGCTGATCGAGCTGATTGTCAAGAGCTGTTCGTCGAAGAGCTGATGGTCAGAGAACTGGTCGGTTGCTGATGCGCAAAGTCCTCTAGAATATCGTGATGTCCCCGTCGATGAAGGAGTCGTTTCGATAAAGTTGGATGATAGTTATTCGGAACTTGTACCACCGGGTATAGATTGGTCACGACTGGAAGGACTTGCACCGGGTATAGACTGGTCACAACTGAATGAATGCTTCCTCGAGAGCTTCCTTTTTATACTCTGTCTTCAGTTACCTTTTGCATATCTTGTCCTTCGACAAGGTTTGCTCAGGTGGTTCGTTAGATTTCCCGGTTCCTTCGTAGATACATATCTTCTCCTTCGATTAGATTTACAAAATTTGTTCAGGTGTCTAAAGTTTCGATTTTTGTAACCCAGTTAGCCAAGTCTGCTCGAACAGATTTCGCCAAGTGCTTGCTAAAAATTGTTGTCAGCAAAAAGGCTACAATTTTGCTACAAGAGTTGTTATTACCTAATTAAGCTGGCAGATTGGCGGCAAAAACCGGGCAAAGCTTGCTGACAAAATCCGACAACAAATTGGCGGCAAAAAGCAAGCGAAGCTTGCTGCATTACTTGACGTCAAATTGGCGGCAAAAACCAAGCAAGATCTGTGCGTACAAAATTTGACGTCAAGTTGGCGGCAAAACCCGAGCAAAATCTGTGCAGGAAAGTCTGATGACAAATTGTCAGCAAAAAGTAAGCAAAGCTTGCTGCATGACTTGACGTAAAATTGGCAGCAAAAACCGAGCAAGATCTGCGCGCATAATTTGACGGCAGATTGGTGGCAGAAACCGAGCAGAACCTGCATAATCGGTATTTAGATGCCTTGATTCAATAGTTCCTTCGCTTTCCGCTACGCGATGCACGCTTTCTCGCAATCAAATTTCTGTTAGAAGTAGATATAAAGCCTGCTAGTGGCTATTAATAAAAGATCAAAAGTATATTTCTATTGGTTTAATTTTTGATATCTCATACAAGCCTAATATGAGAATATTAAACTGATTAGAATCAACAGGATAAATGGAAAATTATCCTATTTGAAGCATAAAGCAAGAGTTTAATTATCATATAAATTATGTCTCAAATTTTATAAATTAAATTTAATTATTTTCACAATTTACTTTATTATTAATTTAATTAAGTAATTTAATTAAGTTGAAAGAGAATTTGCTACGTGAGATATAACTACGATATAACATTACATTTCATAGTTATTTATGAAAAGAAAATTATAATTTACCAATAAAACTTATTCTGTAATATTAAATTTTATTGCACTTTGGTCAAAAACAGATCATGCTCGGTTTCTACCGTCAATATGCTGTCAGATCTGCGCGCGCGCAGATTTTGCTCAGTTTTTGCCGACAATTTGACGTCAACATGTCAGCAAGCTATGCTCGGGTTTTGTCACTAATTTGCTGTCAGGTTATGTTAGCAAGATTTGCTAGCAAAACACGAGCTTAATGCGGACACAGATGGCTATGGATTTGGTGTGGAATTTTGATTAAATTTGCTGCCAATTTGCACGCAATTTGTTAACATTTTGCTTACTGGGAAGTTTAGTATATTGTCGATCCTTGATAATTTAGGTTTCATTCTTGATATTTATTCAGGTGTTTATGATAAAATTTTATATCCTCGATTCCCTATCCCTCGAGATAGATTATAGAGTTTGGTCAGAGATATTTTCTAAATTTTCTCACGTCGGATATTTACGGATTATTAGGCCCGAGATAAAAATATATCAGTATGGACAAACCCTCGCGGAAAGAAGGAAACGTGGAGTCGGCTGGACGTAACATTACTATTATCAGTATCCGATTCTGATTCTATGATATCATTGTTATCAAGAACATTAGAAGATAAATTATATTCACAATGTGAATGAATCTGAGCAGTTTCATTATAATTGCTTGTATCCCGCAAAACACTGTTATATAAATGTTACATTAATGTTATAAAACCGATTGTTACAATTAATGTTGCATGAGTGTTACTGATATGTTACCGTAACATAATTATTTCCCACTCATAAATGTAACATATTATATAACATTTATTATGTAACGATTACATATCAAAGTTATATTTTTTTTATATTATTATAATATGTTATATGTATATAATATTTATAAATTTATTTATTATTAAATATATGAAGGGTTTTTTCAGTATAAATATTCATTCTATGCATATTAAGATGTACATGTTTTATTTAATTTTTTTTGTACATTTTTGTACATTTTTGTATATTTTTTGTAGGGATACATTTTCATAAAAAGTGAGACATGTTATTAGAAACAATTATAATCTTAATTGAACATATTATAAAGGTATGTAAACATATTTTAAATGTATATTATATAATCATAAGGTCTGTTCTTTATAGCTGAACTGGCTGCACTGGGCTGCACTACTTCAGAGGTTATCCTTTTTCTCTATATTGAGAAGAAAAAGATAACCTCTGAACTAGTGCAGTCCAGTGCAGCCAGTTCAGCTATAAAGAACAGAGCTATAATTAAACATATTATATATTTATATTTAGAAATAACACATAATATTTATAATTAATACGTAATCTATTATGTATTATATATATATATATATATATATATATATATTAAACAGATATATTACTAAATATTAAACCAATGTATTAAGGCTCCGGAGTAGTCACCGCGGCCATCTTGAAATCGTGACGTCATAAGCGAGAAAGGACACCCAGATTTATATTGCGACTGACATCTAAATAAAAACATATTTGAATGAAATAAGACTACCAATCTCTTCAGCACACCTGTAAAAATGGACGGATACTAATCCTTTCCTTTCACAATTTATAAATAGCCGTAAATTGAGTCCGAAATGAAGCCTTGAAAATGCGAAAAAACACGCGATTTGACAGCTGTCGAAAGGAGAGGAAAATGTTACTTTCTAAAGTTTATTCCTTATACAGCTTAATATCCGTCCATTTTTATAAGTTTCCTTAATACATTGCACACCACAACACTAGCACAAAGCAAATAATTATGAAATGGGACGCAACGTAAATTGGGCTGTCATTTCTCGCTTACAAGGCCATTTTTCACGCCTTATAGTTCACCGATTTATAGCAGTGAGGCGCTGCATGAGAATTTTGACATGTGGGTAACGTGTGGGTAATATGTCGATACCATGTAGGTAACGTAGAAATATTTATACATAATGAGGCCCTTGCACAATGCCAAGCAAGAGAAATAGGAATAGGGAAGAATATAGGAAAGAGAGAGAGGAAAGATATTATTTATTATAATGAAAATAATTAATATTAAAATCTATGACTTCATAAATCTGAGAAATAAGATATTTTATTAATATTATTATTGTATATATTATTATAATAAAACTTTTTTTTATATGTATATATATTTTTTAATATTTTTTAATATTTTAATAATTTTAATGTGTGTAATTAAAAATAAAGACAGACCTAGATCCAGGACGAGAGTCTGAGTGACCCATCCTCCCAACGCGTCCTCGTCCTCTCCATCCTCCTCTTCCTCCTCTCCATCTTCCACCTCTCCATCCTTCTCTCCAGTCTCCTGTACTGTCTCCTCTCCAGTTTCCTCTCCATCCTCCTCTCCAGTCTCCTCTACTGTCTCCTCTACTGTCTCCTCTCCAGTTTCCTCTCCATTCTCCTCTCCATCCTCCTCTTTTCACTCTTGTTGAGTAATAACTATATGTACACAGAAAACGTAGCAATTAAAAAATTTAATTAAATTTACAAAATAGAAATAATTTTAAAACTTTTTGTATATATTTAAAATTTAACATACTTTTTATTTCTTTCCTTTAATTTTGTTCCTCCTCTTTTCTTCTTCTTTTCCTTCTCTTTTCTTTCATTTTCTTTATCTTCGTCTTCATTAGTCGTCTCTTCTTCTACACTCATCTCATTTTCTTCCTCGTCCTTTCTTCTTTCATCTTTTCTTCCCTGCTCTTTTTCCAATCTCCTAATTCAATCATGTCGTTTATTAAATGTTTTATTTACAGGACTTTAATTTAAAGAATACTCTAACAAAAAAAAGAAAATAATCTAAAAAGAAAACAATACATGTTATATATATATATATATATATATATATATATACACATATATATATATACACATATATATATATATATAATAACATACAAACCTTTTTTTTCTTATTTCTTGTTCCTTCTCTTCCTTCTTCTTTTTCTCTCTTCTCTCTTCCTCTTTCTTTCTCTCAAGTTCATTCCTTCTTCTATCTTCCTCATCTTTCTTCATCCTTCTCTCATCTTTCATCCTCTCGCTTTCTTTTCTCATCATTTCTCTTTTCTGTCGGCTGGATCTATTTATATAATAAATAAAATTAGTGTATAAATATTACGTCACTGCTTCACGTTATTTTTTATTACAGTATACTCTGAAAGATTTTCTATTATAATATTGAAAGAATTATAATTATTGTCCCAGCAAACACAGAATATTACAGCAATATTGCGGCAATATTATAACATTGCAACAATGTCGTGGCAATATTACAACATTGCAGCAATGTTGCTGCAATATTCTGTGTTTGCTGGGATATAATTATTTATTATATTTATTATTCTACTATTTACGTATATATTGCATACTCACATGTTGTTTGCACCGCAGTAAAGCATCGACTGGTTTACACTAAATTCTATACATTGTATAATATACACACACACATACTCGCCGCTTCTCGCCGCCTTCTTCGTTAGTTGTTTGTTTTCGTCGCGCGCGATATCTTATTACATCTTTGTGCGCTAAGTACTTCAACAATCGAGCGATCTAATAGACAGCTCAAGTTTTCGTTACTTTCATAATATTATTGATATTATGGAAACGCGTGAAATTAGTG
The DNA here is from genome assembly GCF_025532165.1 of Camponotus vicinus. Classification (NCBI taxonomy): domain Eukaryota; kingdom Metazoa; phylum Arthropoda; class Insecta; order Hymenoptera; family Formicidae; genus Camponotus; species Camponotus vicinus. The sequence continues at coordinate 14,959,465 of NW_028141946.1, forward strand.
AGAAAATGTGCGACGAAGATAATGAACGAATTTATGGAAGGAGGCGCAATACAAAAAAGTACCGATTATCATGCAAGCGGCTAAGCAGACGAAAATCGTCAATAAATAAAAGGTAACATTATTTTATTAATAGAAAAGAAAATAGAAAAATTACCGTGCACACTGTTCGTCATATAGCCAAAGTAATGAAAGCCAGTGTACATCAATCACGGTAATTAATCTTGGTATCACGGATTTTGATGAACTTTTTTTATAATGCAGTACTGTCAGTACCGTAACTAGGGCGGTACCATCAGTACCCCGCACCGGGCGCAAACTTTAGGTAGAAATGAGCAGTCATTATAATAAAATAAAAAAATAAATAAATGTATTTATTTACAACAAATAAATGTTCCTTTTTAGTTGAAAAGTTTGTTTTTTATTATAAATATTTGGCAACAGAGACGTAAACTGTTAAACTCGCACCGGGCGCAATGCAGTTACGGCACTGAGTACTTTATTAGAAGCGTACCCGAGTGAAGCGATAGAGCGCAAAGCTCATTGTCAGACATTTTGTAGAAAATTTATTTAATAAATATAGCACTCCTTATCTGCCGTTGACTCTGTACTATTCAGTATGAAGACGGTATTGCACGTGCACTTAAGTCCGAAAGTATCACGCTGCGAACTTTTTTTTTTTTTTTTTAAGACAGGAAATGCTTTGCGCACTTAGCAATCAGACCCGAGGGAGGTTTGATTGCTGTCGTGGGGGACTCCCGGTTTGTCCCAACCCACGTGGGTTGGGCCGGTTTACCACCCAGTACTGACCCGAAATGTCAGCACCGGACCCTAAAACCTGTCTATAGCCCCTGGCCGTTAATAGGGGTTTACGTCCACCGGGAACCGCTCGCGCATAACATCCAGTGGACAACCCTATAGCCTGGTCTGTGAGGACCCTTCCCGAAGGGAGTCGCCCCCCTTACACACACATAACCCTGACTCAAGAGTCTGTAGGGAGAACGGCCGAGCTATTAGCCATTCTCCCCTCGTCCCCAGGGAGACGTGCAATGCGAGTGGGAGCCCTCACTCCCACCCGCTGCTCCCCGGAACGGAAGGCAACCAGCACCTTCCCCACACATAAAAACGCCGAAGCGCAGAAACCACGAGGAAACAATAAGGAAACGAGCAACGACAACCCACCCGAGGGTGGGGAACACATTTACACGTACTAAACGTAACACCTAACACCTAACATAGGGCACAGATAATCGCGCCAACATACGGTAAAGGTACCAACACCAGACTATGGACAGAGGGCGTATCCGAACCAAACAATTCCGGATCTCTCCGGAGAGCATGGCCGCAGCCCCCATAGCTACATTAGACGTCACCAGACAAACTCCATTCAAGGGGACGACGACATGGGCTCCGTAGAGCCCTGCGAGTCAGGAAGGGGCCCGACAGCGTCCTCAGACGCAGCTCGAACCCCCTCCCGACTACTCTCACCTGTTACCGCCGAACTTCCGGGGATCAACTCTCCATCCGGTCTACCCGGCACCTGCCGCCTCTTCGCAGGATTGTCTTCCCGATCTCCCGTGAGCTTCTTCGGGGGAACAAACGGACGAGCACAAGCCTTAGATCCTGCTCTATGATCTGCCGGCTTGCCCTTAACCGCGCACGGCGTACAGTGAGGGGACGCCGTGCAAGCAGCGGCCCTGTGACCAAAGCTGCCAGATCTCCGCCGCAAGCAACATGCAACACGGCGTGGAGGGGGTAATGAGGATGTGAGCGTAAGCGTACGTGTGAGCTCGGCGCTTCGGCTAGCTTCGGATAGTAGAAGAGGACAGAATACAGTCTTCTGTCTTTTTCCTACCAAGCTGGCAACGAAAGACGGGCGACGCGCAACACTGCTCGCTTCTCGATATCTCAATGCGTGCGACAGCGTTAAATGTTTTTCCCTTATAGCTTTTTATATTATACACATATTTTTTAACTGATAAATATTAGGCCCTGCGCACAATAGGAAAAATATTAAATATTAAATATTAAATTTATAGAAAGAGAAAAAGAGAAGAGAAGAGTTCCTTTCTCTTTCTCTCGTTCTATAAATTTAATATTTAATATTTAATATTTAATACTTTTCCTATTGTGCGTAGGGCCTTAATCTATTTAATATATTTTTTAACTGATAAATATATTATACATTTATCAGTTGTAAGAAAATATCGATATATTTTTTCATGTGAAAAATTAAATGACATTCTTATAAACAAAGGTGCATATATATATATATATATATATATATATATATATATATATTCATTTTTAAGAATTATACGATTTGATTTTTTAATATGAAAAGATATAATATTTTCTTACGATTAGCAAATATATATAATATATTTACCAGTTATAAAAATATCTAATATAACAAGCTAAAAGAGAAAAACGTTTAACGCTGTCGTACGTATCGAGATATTGAGACGCAAGCAGCGTCGAAAATTTATATGCTCGTTATGTATCGAGCGGAAAGAATGAATTGCCAACTAACAGCGTAGCGCAGTGGGTAAGGCGCCTGATCAGTACGCTGCCTGTCGCTGGTTCAAATCTTACTATTGAGTTTTTTTTATCTTATTATTGTGCTATATATTTTTATTATTTTAACAGACAAATTAATATTTTAATTATAAAATATATTCAAAAATCATTGAATTAATTTATTTGCTATGCAATGAGAACTATAAATAAATGTTTATTTCATAAAAAAATATTAATTCAATGATTTTTAAATATATTTTATAATTAAAATACTAATTTGTCTGTTAAAATAATAAAAATATATAGCACAATAATAAGATAAAAAAAAATCAAAGGTAAGATTTGAACCAGCGACAGGCAGCGTACTAATCAGGCGCCTTACCCACTGCGCTACGCTGTTAGTTGAGAATTCATTCTTTCCGCTCGATATATAACGAGCATATAAATTTTCGACGCTGCTTGCGTCTCGATATCTCGATACGTATGACAGCGTTAAACGTTTTTCTCTTTTAGCTTGTTATATTAGATATTTTTATAACTGGTAAATATATTATATATATTTGCTAACCGTAAGAAAATATTATGATATATCTTTTCATATTAAAAAATCAAATCGTATAATTCTTAAAAATGAATATATATACATACATACATATATATATATATATATATATATATATATATATATACATTTGTTTATAAGAATTATGTCATTTAATTTTTCACATGAAAAAATATATCGATATTTTCTTACAACTGATAAATGTATAATATATTTATTAGTTAAAAAATATATTAAATAGATTAATATTTATCAGTTAAAAAATATGTGTGTAATATAAAAAGCTGTAAGGGAAAAACATTTAACGCTGTCGCACGCATTGAGATATCGAGAAGCGAGCAGCGTCGCGCGTCGCCCGTCTTTCGTTGCCAACTTGGTAGGAAGGAGACAGAAGATTGTATTCTGTCCTCTTTTACTATCCGAAGCTAGCCGAAGCGCCGAGCTCACACGTACGCTTACGCTCACATCCTCATTACCCCCTCCACGCCGTGTTGCATGTTGCTTGCGGCGGAGATCTGGCAGCTTTGCCTGTGACCCTCCTTGCCACAACGATAGCAGCAACTGCTGCGGTCCGTTTCCGAGTCACATCTCGCAGACGCATGGCCGAAGGCCAAACAACGGTAGCATTGGAGGGGGCGGCGATCTAACGGCGTCACCGAAAGAGTAGTCCAACCTACCCTTACTCCACCAGCTCGAACGAGGCTCTGCGCCACCCGCTCGGGACAACGGAGCCACATTGTGCCCACGCTTGATCCCAAGGAAGAAAATCTAATGGGACCTGCACGAAGGTCTTCCAACTCACATCCACCAGTGGCCGCTACCTCCATGAGAATTTCATCCCGCGAGACAAAACTCATAAGTCCTCGTATACGAAGTTCACCTCTACGCATGGGACAGTTTATCTTTACGTCCTCTACCGCCGAGAAGGCCTGTGTGAGAGAGTCAGCCAATGCTTTGGCCTTCTCAACCGACTGCTTGCCAGTTACCGACATCAGAAGGCTGCCAGTAACACCCCGGCGCATGCTAAACTGTTGAATACCGAGAGTCGACAGATTAACCTTCGACTTAGCCTCGGCCAGAACCGAGGCATAAGTCCTATCATTCCCCCCCCTCCTCTTGTCGATGGTTAACGATACCACCGACGTCGAGGGGGGGGGGGGGCGGGAGCCACCGAATTATTCCCATTTTTGGGTGGAAATACCCCTCTTCTTAGACGCCTTTTGGGCCTGCGCCTTCTCCTAGACCCACTAGAGGCAGCCCTAGATACCGTCCCCGATCCGGGGACACCCACCGAGACCCCCGCAGATGCGGGGGCGGCGGTACCCCCAGAAACAAGGGACGTCTCGCGCCGAACATCGCGAACATCCGGACCCGATGGAAGGGACCCTGGCTGAAAGGCCCCTCTCAAAAGAGAAGCCCCAGCACCCTCCTCAGGGGGCGACCGCAAGGTGGCCAAAACTATAGAGGCGATATCTCCCCTCAAATCTACCAACCGCCGATCCAAGAGGGACGTCACTTCCGACAGAGAGACGGGTCGATCCCCCGTCCCAACGACGGCAGAATCGCCCGCGACAACAAGCGACGGAGACCCCCCGGGCGAAACCGCACGAGGTCTCTTCTTCCCAGGCTTCTGAAACATTTGAGCCTCAATGGAAGGGAGCGCCGCACGAAGGGCGGCTAGCTCCCCAGAAACGCGCTCTAAATCCTGTTCGAGGGAGGATATGCGGCCCCTTAGCCCCTGGTTTTCGCTCCGAAGAGCGTCCACCCGAGGATCCGCGGCCACACCCACCCTCGCAGCTAACTCCTCAACGATGCCCTCAAGCTTCATCGAGGATACGAGAAGCTCCCTGGAGAGGACTTCATCCATCCCAGAGACTCCCGCAACCCTTTCAACTTGAGAGCCGAAAGTCCCGGCCAGCTTCCTAAGCTCCAAGGTGGTGATCCCCTGCAGACTGGCCGCAAAAACTCCACGAGGTGGGAGGTTCTTCCTCCCGACCGCTGTAAGAATTGGGCCCGATGTGGGGTCCAAAAGCCTCTCCATATCTCTCAGAAGGAGCTCCTCCCGCTTGGCCGCGTTGAGGCGTTCTTTGGCCTCAGCGAGACCAACATAGTCGCCAGTCGTGGCCGGACGTCCGCGCGTCCCCTTCCCAGAGAAAGAAGGATTTCGAGACTTACCTCCCTTAGGGTACTGTTTCCTTCCTGTCAACAGGCGCTTGTCCTTCGGGGTCCACTCCTCCGAAGTGCGCTCCACGACCTCAGGAGAGCTCGGCGAAGAAATGGTTATGAAGGAGGGATCCCTCTCCTCCTCCCCCCCATTTCCACTGTCTCCACGAACCACCTCGGGGGAGCGAGGACGCTCAATAGAGTCCTTCCTCGCCACACCAAAACTACTCACAAGTTTACTTAATTTCCGGTGTTCATTGTTCACCACAACACAATATCGCGGGCACCTACGTTCACCGAGAGTCGCTCCATCCCTGATGCGAGACACAATCTCAAAGAGTTTTGTGATCCCGCACTCATCCACACACGGTGCACTCAATTGCGCGTAGACCCTGCAAACCCGGCAGTCCTTCACGCATTCCCAAGCGGTAGCCAGTTCCTCTGGATTCCCCGCCGGCAGAAATCCAGATGGCCCGTCGTACGATGACGACGAGAGGGTGGCCGGGACAGTACCACCCTCCCGCCGGCCCCTGGTATCCGAACCCAGGGAGTTCATCTCCTTTGTGACGTCATCCATATCTGTAAGAATTGGTTTTCTGTCAGGGTTTTCCTTCCCTTAGGAGGAGACCTTACCTGGTTAACGAAGCCTCCACTCCGAGTGTTACATGGTGTTTTCCTTCACCAAGCTCGGGTACCTCGGGATCGCAAATGCCCGTACACCAAAGAGACAAGCTCTATGATGCCCCTGAGGGGATCACGCTGCGAACTAGGATTCTATTCCAATCTGTTCAATTTTTTTTCAAATTTTTTTAATGTTTGTTTTTATGTCTTATGTTGCATGTAATTGGGTCACAAATTATGGTTATTTATTAAAAACAAAATTAATGTTTATTTATTAAAAAAAAATAAATTTAAGTAACAAATATGCTGTTTTCAAAAGAGTAAAACAACTTTTCTTATTTATAATGTATTTTATTTATTTTAAACAAAATTACATATATATTTTATTGGTTCAAAATAAAATTATTTCATATTATTTTATTTTTGTTATTTGTTTATATTATTTTTTGTTGATTTTTTGGTATTATTTATTTTTTTTCATTGCTTTATTCTTAAAAGAATTATGTTAGTCAAAATAATTTTATATAATTAAACATTAATTCGTTTTTAAATCAATAAACACAATTTGTGGCCCAATTATATTTAAAAAAAATTGGAAAAAAGATCGAAAATAGAGATCAAACTCTAGTTCGCAGCGTGATACTTTCGGATTCAAGTGCTCGCGCTACGCTGCCTTCATGGTGAATGGTGCAAAGTTACTGATACATAAAGAATGCTGTATTTATTAAATAAATGTTCTCAAAAACGGTTGAGCGTTCCATTTTTTTGCTACACTGCAGTACTCCTATACTAAAGTACTATACTATAAAAAAAGCTCATTAAATTTATATATATATATATATATATACATATATATATATATGTATATATATATATACAGGGTTTAGCAAAAGTGTGGAAACCCCTTAATATTTCGAAAAATACGCATTTTAAAAAACAATGTTTCATATAAAAGTTATAGGGTTTTATGTGGCGCATTACACAGCAACATTATTATGACCTCGAATAGCGTTGTCAAGGTTATGTGAAGGTCACCTCCAACTTTTTAAATGGGACACCCTATATGCTTTTGCATATTCTTGTAGCTTATCTCGAGAGCTTTCCAAAACACTTAATTAAGTTAGTTTTCATTAAGTACTTTCCGAGTTATGAGGCTTGAAATCATTTCTTAATTTTACATAAACCATAAAATATCTTGTAAAATATTCATTTTTCGATTATCTTACCTTAATACTTTTATGTACAAAATAATGAGAGGAATCAATTGGTGTAGAGAAAACACATAGGTTTTTAAGAAAAAATATGTAATTTGCAATTAACAATTACACATTTTTTTCTTAGAAACAATTATGTATTTTCTTTACACCAATGCAAAAGCATATAGGGTGTCCCATTTAAAAAGTTGGAGGTGACCTTCACATAACCTTGACAACGCTATTCGAGGTCATAATAATGTTGCTGTGTAATGCGCCACATAAAACCCTATAACTTTTGTATGAAACATTTTTTTTTTTAAATGCGTATTTTTCGAAATATTAAGGGGTTTCCACACTTTTGCTAAACCTTGTATAACATAACGAAAAAAAGTTTCTTGCGGTAAACACCTAATAATTATATCGCAACATTATATTATGATATAAATTATTATATTCAATTATATTGCAATTTAATTATTATAAAAAACCATATGCAAACGTTTTATTGATTTGAGACATTCGCGCATTATTCTCATTAACTCATCTCATTAATTTATAGGAGAAAAGAAAAATTGAAAAAAATAGATATATTGAATAAAGGAATTAATTTATTAAATAAAGAAATAATGCAAGTAGATCAAAATAAGCATACTTTTCAGGATGATGTAATTATGCATGATAATTTAGCTGCAATGGATATCGAAATAAATATAGATGAGGAAAAATTGACACAAGAGCACAATGACACATTAGATAGTGATGAGCTAACTTTTCACGATGATAGAATTATGCATGGCAAATTAGCTGCAATGGGTCTCGAAATAGATACAGACAAGGAAATAACGACACATACATTAAGTGATAATGAATTGAGAAAAATATTAGAGGACAGCGAGACTGAAGAAAGTGACACTTTAATAACAGATAACAATATAGATGCATACCGCCTAGAAAGTAAGAGTATGCCAGGAAAATGTATCGTAGATTTTGTCTATCTTTTTGAACAGTTACATGAAAAATTTGATAACCATAGTCACGGAATAGAATGTAGTTTTCGTGACTTAATATTTATTGGTGCCCGAGCGTATGGACTAAAAAATAAATTCTTTTTCAAATGCCGAATGTGCAATTTTGAAAGCTTCGTCTGGAGTGAGTCGCCCCCTGACAAAAGTCTACATGTAAATATAGGGGCAGTGGCTGGCGCAATACTAACTGGTACAGGATATACACAGTTACAAGAAAGTTGCGCTGCTATGAATATTAAGTGCATGACAAAAAAAACTTATGAAAAGGCCCATGAAACTGCTGCTGAAGCATTTGCAAAAATTGCAGAAGAAAGCATGAATGCTGCTGCGAATGAAGAACGTGATTTGGCATTACAACGCAATGAAATAATAAATGGAATACCACATATAGCAGTAAAAGGTGACGGAAGCTGGATGAAAAGATCATACAGAACAGGACGGTATGATTCTTTATCAGGTGTAGGCACAATAATTGGTGCACGAACAGGCAAAGTACTGCACATGTCTGTAAAAAATAAATATTGTGCAGTTTGTGTTACAGCAGAGAAGCTTAAAAAAGAACCTGTAAATCATAAATGTTATAAAAATTGGGGTAGAGATTGTAGTTCAACAAGCATGGAAGCAGAAGCGATTGTAGAAGGATTTAAGAGAAGCATAGAAAAGCGCGGACTAATTTATTCCACATTTATAGCAGACGGAGATAGCAGTGTATATAAAAAAATAATACAAGCAAATCCATATCCTAATGTTTTTATAGAAAAAATAGAATGTCGAAATCATTTATTGCGCAACTTGGCATCAAAAATAAAGGAAATAGCAAAGACAAAAGGACGTTTTGGCAAATTAAGAAATGTAATTGGTAATCGGATACTTCGAATTAGAACAGCTGTAACGAAAGCTGTAGAATATCGTTTGGAGGAGGAGAGTACAATGCAAGAAAAAATTAAAGCTCTCAAAATAGACGTGGATAATATAATAAATCACGTTTTAGGCGAACATAATGGATGTGCAAGGATATTTCTGCGATGGATCGCAAAAAGAAAACGAAGAAAATTATATTCCAGAATTAAAAAGATGTGGACTATATGAAAAGCTTCAAAATGCATTAAAATATATAAGTTGGAATGCCAAAAGTTTATTACAAAATAAAGACAGTAATAGAGTAGAAACTTTTAACTCTGTAATAGCAAAATGTACTGGTGGAAAAAGAGTTAATTATGGTCTAAGAGGATCGTATGAAACGCGTTGTAATGCTGCAGCAGTCACATTTAACACTGGCAAGCCTATAAGTCATTTAAGTAATGTTCTGGGAACAAAACCAGGGGAAATAGCAGTGCATTTAGAAGATAAGAAAAAAACAAGTGCACATGACATGAGAAAACGATCAACACCGCAACGTTACGTAAAACGTGCAATAGGTGACAAAGATTATGGGCCGCAGGCTGATAAACCTGATGCAACATCAGCCGAAATTGAATTAAGAAAAGCGCAACACATGCATATGCTACGAGATTGGCAATTAAAGCGAGTAGCAATAGAAGAAGAAACTAAAAAACAAGCAGCAAGCGGCATTTGGCGATATTATAGCACAAAAATAATAACCGCTTCTCACTTTGGACATATATGTAAAATGAGAAAAAGTACTTCTTGCGTGTCAAGAGTTAAATCAATAATATATCCACAACAATTAAATGTGGAATCAGTGGAACACGGGACAAAATACGAGGATATTCCACGCAAAAGTATCGAAAGTGCACTGAATATTAACATTAAACGTTGCGGATTATTTATAGATAAAGAAATACCATTTTTAGGCGCTTCGCCAGATGGATTAATAGGAGATAATGGAATTGTAGAAATAAAATGTCCTTTTGCAGCACGATTTTTAACACCAGAAGATGCGATTGTAGCAAATATGTCGAATCTGCAATCGTTATATAAGAATGGAACAGATAAAGAAATGAAACGCAGTCACGTTTACTATTATCAAATACAAGGACAATTACATATTACACAACGAGAATACTGCATCTTCGCATTATGGACACCATTTGGATTAAAAATGGAACAAATTAAACGTGATGATATTTTCTGGTCAGAAAATATGGTTAATAAACTGGTGCAATTTTATGAAGACTGTGTTTTACCAGAATTACTTGATCCAAGACTGGAAAGAAATATGGCAATTCGTGACCCAGATTATATAATTGAAGCAAAAAGACAAAAAATGATGGAAAAAGAAAAGATGAAGAAATAGATTTACGTGGAAATATTGAAAAAAAGACAGATACACACATAAGCATTGCATTAGAAAAAGGAATAAATATATGACAATGCATTCTGCGCTGGGCGCAGTGATTACTGTCAAAATAATGCATTTTGCGCTGGGCGCAGTGATTACTGTCAAAATAATGCATTCTGCGCTGGGCGCAGTGATTACTGTCAAAATAATGCATTCTGCGCTAGGCGCAGTGATTACCGTCAAAATAATGCATTCTGCGCTGGGCGCAGTGAGTATTAATATCAAAATGCATTCTGCGCTGGGCGCAGTTAACCATAGACAAATGAAATATATGTGCAATTCCGCTTATCTACTTGCATTCTGCGTTGAGCGCAGTGAAAATCTAAAATGAAAAAATATAGAATCGTGCTAATTACCCATATATACATATGGATGCATTTATATCTTGCCGTTAGAGTTGAAATTATCAATTCTCTAATGGGTAGATATGATTGCAATCCGTATGTACAGTAGGATGTCTACTATCCAGTAGGATTCGGTTTCCGTCTCTCCAATTTTTTTCGTTTTTTTCAATTATATTTTTTATGTAATTTTATCACGAAATATTTATTTCTCTAAAAACAAATTAATATGTTTTTAGATAAATAAACATTTGTGGTAAGATGTTGTAAGATTGTCGAAAATACTACAATTTTCGTATTATATGTCATCTTACTATAAAAAATACAATTTTTTTATTGCGCATTTTTTGAAAGTAATTTTTATGAGATTTTTATGATTAAAATGACACCAAACACAATATGAATCGGATAATTTTAATTACATAAATAATTAATATTTTGATTATTGATTAATTAAAAATCATCCGATTTATGTCGTGTTTGATGTCATTGTAATCAGAAAATTCTCATTAATCCATTAAAATTATTTTCAAACCGATAAAATGCGAAATAAAAGTTTCAATTTTTATTTTCTAAAATGTTTATATTATAGATAAGATAAGATCTTCGCGAGACTGGTGAGTCGTCGAAAGAGAGGGAGAGACCAAGTAAGGAGTAAGCGAGATGAACGACATGAAAGAGTTACGAAGTCTCGTTCGCGAGCCTTCCTTTATCTCCAGTCTTTCGTATCATATTTCATCTTTCCGCAGAAAATACAATTTTTACATTTCGCATTTTATTGATCCGAAAATAATTGTAATGGAGTAATGAGATTTTTACGATTAAAATGACACCAAACACGACATAAATCGGATTATTTTTAATTACATAAATAATAAAAATATTCATGTAATTAAAAATTATCCGATTCATATTGTGTTTGGTATCATTTTAATCACAAAAGTCTCATTAAAATTATTTTCCAACTTGCGATAAAATGCGCAATAAAAAAATTTATTTTTTATAACAAGATGACATATAATACGAAAATTGTAGTATTATATAAGATATATAATTATTATTAATTACATATATATTATTATTATATATATAATATAAGATATATAATATTATATTTATTATAAGCTTCGATGCTCGAAAATATAAGAAAGTTTTTTTTGGTTTAAAATTTTTAATGTTAATTTATTTACTAACTATATATTATCATCATTATCTCTGTCATTAGGTGCTTTCCCTTTACATCAAAACTCAGATAAATATCACTTCTGTTTTTCTTCAACATTCATGTTAAAGAAAGACAGAAGTGAGATTTATCTGAGTTTTGATATAAATGGAAAGCACCTATTATTATAAAAGAACTGTATGTAACGACTTACCATATGATCACTGGTAAGTCGTTGCATATAGTTCTTATTCCTACCGCATTCTCTTATGTCGCCACCGTCAACTCAGAGTTTCACGGTGAGTACTCCGGAGCCTTAAATCAGTATTCTAATCATAGAATTTTAAAAAATTTGTAAAAAGAAAACAGAATTTGTATATAATCTTTATAATAAAAAATAAAATTCTTATATATTTTCAAAAGACATTATCTTTGGTAATTTACTTTTGCATATAATACTATTTAACTCGTAAGGCTCGTCTACAATGGGTGGCAAGTCGCAAGTCGTAAGCAAATTGACCAATCACAGTCTATTATTTATCAGAATAATCAACTGTAGTTGGTCAATTTGCTTACGTCTTGCGACTTGCGATTCATTGTAGACGAGGCTTTAAGCTTTGTCTATATCTACTCATTTGTTTTTCTTTGCCTTGTTTCTCTTGTGAATCTCTGCTTAGCAAAACGCAACCAATCACTTGCGGCTTCATCAAATTCTTTTTGAGTGTAATTTGTGTACATACCTAATACTACTTCTCTCATGTGTTTTATGATACATAAAGAGGCAACTCCAAAATTTTCTTTACGACCCTTCCATGAACATTGCAAAGCACATTCATTTGTAAAAACTTGTGACATTGTATTTCTAATAATTTCACGCGCAGTATGACCACCAATTCTTCGGACAAAAGTTTTATATTCGTTGATGAATATTTCTCCTTCATTTTTTAATTTTTCTTCCATTTCAAGAATTTCATTAATAGTTTTCAAGGGTAAGTACTTTGTTACTCGATCTGTAGAAACAATTGGTAATCCTCCTGGCGTAATATTGTCAATACTTTGTTGAATATTTATCAAGCGAATGTCGGATGCTGCAACCATTCTGTTTAATGTTTGAATATTTTCTGTAATCAAATAATAATATAATAAATAAAGTTTTTATAAAAAAAATATAAATAAAATATTATTGTATTGCTAATGTCTTATAATATTAATTTTTATAGAAATTATTATAGAAAAATTATTATTATTATAGAAATAATGTAAATAGTATTACTAGTATAGTATTATTAATATAATATAGTGTAAATAGTAAGAAAATAATATTAAGGTATTTTACATGCAGAGAGTTAATACATTTTGTTGATAAAATTGGATATTGCACTTATATATGTTTGTTAATTATTCTTTAAGTTCAATACAATTAATATTTGAAAGATCAAAATATTAATTTTGCGAGTTTCAAAGATATTTATCTCTTAAGAAATATATAAATGCTTAAATTGACTAAATAAGTATTTTTAAACATCTTCTTACCTTCTGTTTTTAATACTGTTGTCATTATGTCATATCTCATTTTGCACATTTCCTCTTTTATTTTGCGCATTTCTTGTTTCATTTTGTACATCTCCTCTTTAATTTGTTGCATTTTATGTACATTTTCTAATTGATTAATCTTAATTTTGGATGAAGAAATTGGTGACTGTTCAAATGCATTCTTTCTATAATAATTTATTCCGGATTCTACATAAAAACATTATATATGTATAATTGTATAAATATAATGAATAACTACGATCAACATAAAGAAATTAATTTTTAATTTTCTTAACTACACTTACCATCATCATTAGTTTCATTGAACGTCAATAGAATTGATGACTGTGAAAACGATTCTGTCTCATCGACTTGATTGTCAGTATCTGGCCATTGTAGTAATTCAGGTTTTCTATTTTTTTCAATTTCTTGCGTTTTGTTATTATTATTATCTGAGCCGCTGCTATCTTTATGTATAGATCGATTAGAGTTTTTTCTTATGACCTTTTTTATTTTTGCCTTTTTATCTTTGTCTTCTTTATCTTCTTCGGAATCACAATCAGAATAAATTTGTTTATTAGGAATTTTAGTTCTAAAACCTTTTCCTAATTGGGATTCTTCGCAAGAAGTATAATTCTTATCTTCTGCAATTTTTCGTGCTTTTTCAACAGAAGCTAAACAGTTGAAAATAAGAAGAATTATAAATAGAAATAAATAAAATAATATTGATTTGCAAAAATTAAAACTAAACAGTATTATATTATCAAATTACTGTAAGATATATTTTAATTATAAATGTGTTGTTATATTTATGATTCTACAATACAGAAAACAATAGAGAAAATATTAAAAATAGTAACAATATTAGGAAGAGCAATTTGGAATTATTTTATTTTAGAACAAAGAATGAATTAATGGATAATGAATTAAGAATTAAAAATAATTAATATATTCCATTCCCTTGTTTTAAGTAAAATAATTCCAAAGGTGCACTCCCTAATATTTAATATTTATTCTTAATGTTTTCTTATTTTTTTTATATTGTATGCAAAGGCTAATTTAAAATTTTTTACACTTGTTTAGAATTTTTTTAATCTAAAAAAAGTATTAAATTACAATATATAGAAAGTACAAAAAACTTTGTTATTGATATTGTGATTTAATAACAAATTTATTAACAAATCTTTTAATAATAAAAAAACTTACGACAATATTTTTCTACAGTTACTGGAAGTAATTGCCACGTCTGAATATCAGGATTGATACGTTTAGATATTAGAGATGGTACGTTTTTCATAATCGCTGGTGGCCACCAACATAAATAATTATTGCCATCTTCTTGAAGCCAATTTGTACCCAGTGAGAAATGATAAATCGAATAGACGTTTAAGACGTTTAATAGATGTTTATTAGACGTTTATTAGACATCTTAGACGTCTAACAAACGTCTATCCGACTTGCGATTGTCATTTCTCACTGGGTAGGCACTTCAGATACAAGTTCATCATCACAAAATGAAACGACCGCATACGCCATTATCCTAAATGTATAAAAATTATTGTATTAATAAAATTTATAGATTACATATATAGACGCACACACACATTAAAAAACTATTCAAATATTATTATTGTTTGTTTTAATATTTTAATATAAAATGTAATAATTATATAAATAAATAATATTTTTAATTAATAAAATCTATATAAACATTCTTTTATCGAAGTAAATAATAATATATAAAAAATAGGTTATAAAATACTAAAAAATAGGTTATAAATTATTTTCAAATTTTTCAAGACTTATTGAATAAACTAATTGATAGTTTCACATGTAATATAAAAAGAAAATGGTTAGATAAGTATATATTGTTTATTTAAAAAATAGTTTTAAATATATAAATAAATATACTTGTCGTATTCATTTCTCGTAAACGATCGTAACCTCGTGAAGCAAAAGATAACAATACACGATACACACAGTAGCGGCACCACTGAAAATACAGGGTGTTTCATTTTAATCCGACCAGTCGAATATCTCGAAAACCAAGCCCGGGAGAGAAAAATATTTCAGACAAAAGTTGTTTGGTTTCGAGGGGGCCATAAGATGGTATCATTGGTTTGACCTTGAAGAGTCATTTGAAGGTCACATGAAGGTCACTTCAATTTTTTTAAATGGAACACCCTATATATTTTTGCACACTCTTATAGCTTATCTCGAGAGCTTTCCAAAACACTATCATTAAGTACCTTTTCGTTAAGTACTTTTTCAGTTATGAGGGTTGAAATAATTTCTTAATTTTACATAAACCGTAAAATATCTAGCAAGATATTAATTTTTCGATTATCTTACCTTAATACTTTTATGTACAAAATAATGAGAGGAATCAATTGGTGTAAAAAAAACACATAGTTGTTTTTAAGAAAAAATATGGAATTGTTAATTGCAAATTACATATTTTTTCTTCAAAACAACTATGTGTTTTTTTTACACCAATTGATTCCTCTCATTATTTTGTACGTAAAAGTATTAAGGTAAGATAATCGAAAAATGAATATTTTACTAGATATTTTACGGTTTATGTAGAATTAAGAAATTATTTCAAGCCTCATAACTCAAAAAGTACTTAACAAAAAGGTACTTAATTATAGTGTTTTGGAAAGCTCTCGATGTCAGCTACAAGAATGTGCAAAAATATATAGGGTATTCCATTTAAGAAATTTAAGGTAACCTTTATGTGACCTTCAAATGACTGTTCAAGATCAAATCATTGTCACCATCTTATGGCCCCCTCGAAACCAAACAACTTTTGTCTGAAATATTTTTCTCTCCCGGGCTTGGTTTTCGAGATATTCGACTGGTCGTATTAAAATGAAACACCCTGTATATTAAAAAAGCGGCAAATCAAAACTAATAAAATACATTTTATATTTATGTTAAACATATATGTTGTTGAATTGTTGTTGTTGTTGTAGATATAAGCAAAAATAATTAATTTTTATTATTTTAAATACATAAAAAATAGTCATAAACAATAATACGAAAAATATATGAAAAATAATATCTGCATAAATGATATATGTATAATATGAATAAATTTTTGATTATATTTATTGATTTAGAATATTAATGTTATTATAAATGAAATGGCTATAATATGAAAGAATTAAATTTAATGATGTATTAGAGGAATTATGATTTCTTTGTTAAAATGTATTAATTTAAAACATTTTCCTTGTACTTGAGAAGAAGGAATTATTATATTATTAACAATGGCAGAATCATTAATTACAGAAATATTTAAATTTTTTGAGTTGCATGGTTTTATAAACAACGGTTTTGTTGTAATTAATTTATCACCACAAAATTTCAAAATTTTGTTTGACATAAACATTTTTTTTACTATTAAAATTGAATTATCTTTCAAAAAACATACATTATTTGGTTTTTTAAGAGAAATTATAAATTCTTGAAACTCTACTAAAATAATTCTAGATTTAAGTTTTGAATAGTGAATAATGGGATATGATTTCTCAAATTCTTTTACATTTGGACATCGATTTTCTTCATTAATTCTATTAACTAATTGCTCAAGAGGTTTAGGTGAATTTTGAACTTTAAGCTTTAAAATTCTTAAATAATTCTCAAATTGAAAGCAGCTAAATCTATCTAAACAACCAAAAGTCTTCACTTCATTAGCTAAATGTAATAAGTTATGAATATTATATGACATGTATTGTCGACCATACAAGTCCTCATAATGAGAAATGAAATAAATTAATAAATTATGAGCGTATTCATTTAATGTAAAACATAATTCCAGATGGCATAAAATTCTTATGGCTACACTTAAAGTAAGAAAATGTTCGTAATATTCTGCAGACATTACTGACTTTAGAATTACAGGGCCAATATATAATAAAAATAATCTTAATTCTGTAGCTTTCCATTTGTCCACTTCGTGTAAACTACGGGGCAGTCGCGAAAATTCATATGGAATGGATGTTCTCAAAGCTAATAATATTTTAGAACGATAATTTTGATGATCTATAGAAAACCGTATATCTTTAAAACCTTTAGTCCAAAACTGAAGGAGTCTCTTCATTACTCCTAAGCATACTAAGTGCATATAATCTATTCCAATTTGCGAAATCATATTAATTTTCAGTGATTCCAAAATAGATAATCCAATATGATGTTCTTCTTGTTGTTTTTTCCGAAATGATTCATCTGTTCTCAATGGACAATTAATTTCAGGGAAAATAATAGGTTTAATATATTCTCCTTCCTGCACACATTTACTGCAGCCAAAATAACCTGAATGACTTTTTGTACAAGTTATAAATGCCCTTGCTGGAGCATCACAAACAATTCCTTTAACTGAAACTTTGCAAGTTTTTCCATTGTAATTAATACCATTTTCTTCAAGTAAAATAAGTTCATTAATTAATGGACTTAAATACTGATTTGCATCATTTGGTTTTGACATACCATGGTACACGCCAGCGGCAAATGGTTTTGTACGGATATTAGTAAAAATAGAAATTAAAATAGGCCAAAATTGACTCGATGAACTATTTGATATTGATAAACCATCAACATTAATTAATATATCAATAGTATTTGGACATACCTTAAAGTACTTTGCTATTGATCGTAGAAGACCATCCACTACTCCAAAGTGTATATAAGAGCCACCTGCTATTTTCTTAATTTCTCGTGTAGCTTATTTTGGAGTATGCATTAGAGTCCGAGCATCTCGAGGTAATGTGTCATGACCACAATCACGTAGTATTTGTAGCAATGAAGTAACAGACTTTTGTGTAATATTTTCTTGTATTACCCATAAAAAAAGTCTATCACGTAAATTAGAAGTACTTTCATCAGATGTTCGTGATTCATTATTAACTTCAATTAAATCTAAATTAGTGTCACTAAAATTCATATTTTTCTCTATACTCTCATTATCTGTAGTTTTTACTGGATCAATTTTTATATACGAATAATGCTCGTCTCATGCAAATCTTGAAACATACATAACCCCGATAGTCACATGCACTAATATAATTGCAATCATATTAAATATTATATTAATACATATATACACAGGGTGTCCCATTTTAAAAGTTCCACCCTCATAACTTTTCAGGATCAACGTTTGAAAGAAAACGACTCTGATAAAAGTTGTAGGGAACAAAGGGGGCTATCTAATAGTGACCTTGGATTCGACATTAAAGGTCATTTTCAAGGTCATTTGAAGGTCAACTTCTGTTTTTTAAATGGGTACCCCTATTTTTTATTACTTATTCTTGTAGCTTATCTCGAGAGCTTTCCAAAACACTATAAAAAAGTATTTCTTCATTCAGTACTTTTCGAGTTATGAGGCTTGAAATAATTTCTTAATTTTATATAAACCATAAAATATCTAGTAAAATATTCATTTTTCGATTATCTTACCTTAATACTTTCATGTACAAAATAATGAGAGGAATCAATTGGTGTAAAGAAAACATACAGTTGTTCTTAAGAAAAAATATGGAATTGTTAATTGCAAATTACATATTTTTTCTTAAAAACAACTATGTTTTTTCTTTACACCAATTGATTCCTCTCATTATTTTGCACCTAAAAGTATTAAGGTAAGATAATCGAAAAATGAATATTTTACTAGATATTTTATGGTTTATATAAAATTAAGAAATTATTTCAAGCCTCATAACTCGAAAAGTACTAAATGAAGAAATACTTTATTATAGTGTTTTGGAAAGCTCTCGAGATAAGCTACAAGAATGAGTAATAGAAAATAGGGGTTCCCATTTAAAAAACGGAAGTTGACCTTCAAATGACCTTGAAAATGACCTTCAAATGACCTTCAAATGACCTTTAATGTCAAATCCAAGGTCACTATTAGATAGCCCCCTTTGTTCTCTACAACTTTTATCCGAGTCGTTTTCCTTCAAACGTTGATCCTGAAAAGTTATGAGGGTGGAACTTTTAAAATGGGACACCCTGTATATATATATATATATATATATATATATATATATATATATATATACAGGGTGTCCCATTTTAATGTCCCACCCCAAATAACTTTCTTATTTTTAATTTTAGAAAAAGATGTTTCAGACAAAAGTTGTATGGTTTCAAGGGGGACATAAGATGGTGTCATTAGTTTGACCTTGAATAGTTACTTGAAGGTCACGTGAAGGCCACTTTCAATTTTTTAAATGGAATTGCCTACTTTTTATTACACATTCTTGCAGCTCATCTCGAGAGCTTTCCAAAACACTATAATTAAGTTAGTTTTCACTAAGTACTTTCCAAGTTATGAGGCTTGAAATCATTTCTTAATTTTACGTAAACCGTAAAATATCTTGTAAAATATTCTTTTTTCGATTATCTTACCATAATACTTTTATGTACAAAATAATGAGAGAAATCAATTGGTGTAAAGAAAACACATAATTGTTTCGAAAAAAAAAAATGTAATTGTTAATTGCAAATTACATTTTTTCTTTCAAAACAATTATGTGTTTTCTTTACTCCAATTGATTCCTCTCATTATTTTGTACATAAAAGTATTAAGGTAAGATAATCGAAAAATGAATATTTTACTAGATATTTTATGGTTTATGTAAAATTAAGAAATGATTTCAAGCCTCATAACTCGGAAAGTACTTAATGAAAACTAACTTAATTATAGTGTTTTGGAAAGCTCTCGACATAAGCTATAAGAATATGCAATAAAAAATAGGTGGTTCCATTTAAGAAATTAACGGTGTCCTTGACCTCACCTTAACGATGCCATCCAAGGTCAAACCAATGACACCATCTTATGTTCCCCTCAAAATTACATACAATTTTTGTCGAAAACGTTTTTCTCTAAAATGCTTAGTTTTTGAAAGAAAAGGGGTGTACGAGTGGTCTAGGATATAATGGATATATATATATATATATATATATATATATATATCCATTATATAGCAAATATGATAATATAGATTATATTAATATAATTTATAAGATATTTACCTGAAATTCTGTGCCCGACTTCAATTTCTTTTAAGTTAATAGGAAGATATCTCTATATTTCTCAGCAGCATATATACTTGCGCGCATGCGCATTTATATCAACATTAGTGAGACAACATAAAGATCTTTTTTAATAGACGTCTTTAGAAAGATAACTTAAAGAACTCTTCCTCTTAACAATGCTCACTGGGTGGTCCGATGTGGCGCAGTGTGTGCGTTGGAAGACGGAAATGTGGAAATGTTCACATTTAAAAATGTGTATTGTCGCCTCGTCTTCGGATAATCTCTTGCAGACGCTCATGTATATTGTTGCAGGCTTTAATTATTGTCTGGGGAATTTCATTCCATATTTGATTTAGCGCTGTGATCATTTCCACATTCCCGTCCTCCAACACACACACACACACACACACTCGCATCCTCCATATTCGACTAGCAATCTCCTCGTGATGCGCATCAGGTAATACTAATGTTGGCGGTAAATGAACAAAAATGTGTAGGTAACTGTGATGTGTCGTAACTCCGCGAAAAAAATCAACAAACTTTATTTTTTTTAATTCACACATAAAAATCCATATTTTATGATAATTATCATGAAATTTGCGAAAAAAATTTATTCCACCCCGTGGAATGCGTCAAATTATGTAATTTTTTGAAGACGAAACACGTCCTTACTTTTAAGGAGATGACGAGAAGGGAAGAGGATAAATTCTAAATCTGACAAATGATTTTTAAAATAGAGGCTTTAAGCTTGAGAATGAAAAAAAAATTTTCAAATACGACTATTTTTGACCGGAGTTATACTTATTTGAAGTTATGCGAAAATTTGACATGAAATTATCTATGCGATAATTTTGTTGACGAGTGTATATATCTTTAAATTCATGAATTTCATTATCAAGTGCCATTATTTCTAGTTTAAAGCGTCCTAATAAGCAGAGTTGTGCTCTAATCATATCATGTTGATGAGTTAATGTGTATTTATTACACACGGAAAAAAAAATTTTCTTGTAATTATTTATTTTAGGGGAGCAACCTCTGATGACCTTGACCTTGACATATGTTATAGTGGTCACCCTTCTGAGTAACCTTCAAAAGGTTTTAGCCGTCGCTCGTAATTCGTTGAAAAGTTATCAAAATTAGAAGTTAAAATGGAATGTAAATTTTATTGACACCGTGTAGATAAAATTATAGTACACATATATAACTTATATAAACATGAATTGTAGTCTCTTTAAAATTCTTGATTCTTATTTATATACAAGTGTTCAGTTGTTCCTTAGACATTAAAACTAAAATTTGGTTTAAATAAAAAATAGATTTGGGCTAGGTTATATCTTTCGAAAGTGGAGCCTCCCGCATGGGGGTGGAATCGGTATCCACGCGTATACATTTTACTTTGACTCTCGCAGAGAGTGAACTTTGCTTCACCTTGCAAAGTACATGCGAAGTCCACCCCACACCACCCCTGAGTCAGCACGAAACGAGGTCTATCCCATACCACCCCTGAGTCAGTGCGAAACGAGATCTATATTGTATGGTTCCATATGGATTTGCAACTTTCCATGCGAAGTGAGGTCCACCCTACACCACTCCTGAGTCAGTGTGAAACGAGGTTTATTATTGTATGGTTTCACATGGGTTTGCAACTTTCCATGCGAAGCTAGGTCCACCCCACACCACCCCTGAGTCAGCGCGAAACAAGGTCTATTAGGGTGTGGTTCCACATGAGTGTAATTTTCCATGCGAAACGAGGACCCATAGACCTCTCACAAGAATAAGTAATAGAAATTGTTCACAATGATGTCTAAGGAACAACTGAACACTTGTATATGAATAAGAATCGAGAATACTACAATTCATGTTTATATAGGTTATATATACTATAGTTCTATCTACACGGTGTCAATAAAATTTACATTCCATTATAACTTCTTATGTTGATAACTTTTCAACGAATCACAAGCGACGGCTAAAACCTTCTGAAGGTTACTCAGAAGGATGACCACTATAACATATGTCAAGGTCAAGGTCATCGGAGGTTGCTCCCCTAAAGTAAATAATTACCCCGAAAGATATAACCTAACCCAAACCTATTTCTAATCCAACTTTAACTTTAAATATCTCAGAAATTATAAGAGATCGCCGATTAAGTTGTAAGGAAAAGTTACTCAGAGTCATGTCTTTGATAACATATGTCAAAGTCAAAGTTATACATGAGGTTGCCCTCTTTCTTTATAATTACCTTTAAAATAATTATAACAGTAATTTTTTAAAATTTTCAAATTAATTTTTTAAAATGCAATGAACAAGGAATTTTTTAATTAGTTGTTTATTCTTTCTTAAATTAGTTTAATATCATTTAATATTATTTGAGCTATAACGTATGCAATAAATTTATATGTTTATTAGTAAAAGTATTCAATTATTTTAAATATTTCTTTTGTTACATATAATAAAATTATTATCTTTTCTATTTATTTTATTGAGAATATTTGATTTTTTTTACTTTTTTACTATTATAATTTTAATATTTATCGAAAATCTTAAAAAATTTTAGATACTCAAGGTAATTTAATTGAGCTTAAAATCAAACTAAAACAAAACGAGAACCTGATTCATAAGGAAAATTCTTTTGTACCACAGTCAAATAAAAAAAATAGTCGATTATCTGATTCTTTCCAAAGTCATTAAATAAAAGAAAAGGGATTCTCTACGCCAATAAATAATAACTAACCAGCTCTGGATTCAGAAATATCAAATATTTTTTCACATAATTCGTCTGTTTTGAGTAACTTTTTTTTTAATAAAAAGAAAAAGGCTTTGGCATCGCCATTTAGCCTGCACAGTGTATGCTTACATAAGTAAATATGGTTCCATAGGTTAGGGAGTTTGTTTTGGAGTTATATATTGTAATATTGCAAGATAAAAGGCGCTAAAATGGAACCCATTTTTTGAATAACAATATAACATCAGAAAGTAGTGCCCCCCCCTAGTGGATTCACAGATAAATTGGAATTACTCGGATCGAATTGGCCCGATATATCTACTAAAGAAAAATTTCAAGGTGTCAATTTTAACAAAGAAAATTGTAGTTCTAAAATCATTACACAAGACAATTCAAATAAGGACAATGAAAACATTATGAGTCAAAATAATAATAAAAAAATTAAAAAGAAACTGGCATAAGAGCCAACGCGCGGTAGTTGGAGCGCAGAGAAGCAACAACACTTCTTTCTTTTTTCAATATTAGTTTATTAAAAAACACATTATAATAACAAAAAACGAACGTTTCGGATCATCTTTTGATCCTTCTTTAGCGCGATGTTAACAATTTATATTACAGATAGTGACGCGTTACATTAAACGAATTTGTTCTCGACGCGTAGGTGACACTAAATTGCATCCCGCGGAGGTCTAGTAAGCGCTCTGCTTCCAACAGTCAATTATACAGGGCGATCCCGAAAAACGATCCGTCTATAAAATGACGTATTCCTGACACCATTCTAAGACAATTTTTCCTTTACCAAAATTTGATTTGAAGCGTAGTTTTTGAATTATTAAAGGAAGTAGTTAACGTATGACGGGTCGAATACAAGAGGCAGGCAAGGGTGGCGCGATTCACCGTCAGACGCGAGTGCTTACGCGGGGCGCTTGCTGCGATCAGCTGGTCGCATACATATGCGAATACATAATTCTCATTCTCTCTCTCTCTCTCCCTCCCTCACTCTCTCTCTCTCTCTCTCTCATTTGCTTACTCACTTGAAGTTATTATTACTCTTACTTAAATTATTATCTACTTTTTATTATTATACATTTTCACTTTAATTATTATTATTTTTTTATATTGTACTGTTTTTTTTTTTTTACGAGAGAGGGGAAAATGCATTTTATGCATACTCACAGGCCGGTCCGGTGAGTTATGTGTGGTTACGGTAGGTTAAGGTACTAACAGCGCTGTCAAACGTGAACATGTGTTTGATTGAAGAACCTACCGTAACTTACCATAACCAAAAACTGTTTGCTGTCGCCGGGTAAATATCGTCGCGTTGTCGCGTCGTCGCGTCGTGTAATAGCATATGTGCGCGTGTGTTTCTTTAATCGAGTGATTTTTAATTGCCAACAGTGATTATTCGACAGTGATTGATACCCAAACAGCACAAGATATCCTCAGGATGATCCTGAATATATCCTAAATATCCTCGGGATATACGCGGGATTTATTCAGGATATGGTATAAAGCCAAACAGCTCAGGATATTTTTTGGATCTCTTAAGGAAGTCTTGCGAAACTGTAAGGGATATTTTAAGGATATCCTTTTGTGTTCCTCATTGCATCCCAAATTAGTTCAGAAAATATGTGATTGATACTATATATATGTTATTTGAAGGATTAATTTAGATTATATCCAGTATATGTTTCAAGGATTATTTAAGAAGAAATTTAAAAAATTATATATGCGTTGCATATATCCACACAGTACGAATGGCTATTTGCCGACTGAATGACTATTAGTCGACATTTTTTAGTCAACTTGAAGTCGTCTTTTTAAGTCGACGTTTATTATTGTGGCCTGTTTTTTTGTGTGTGAGTGTATATTCACCAAGTAGCTACCAAAGATATCCAATGGATAAATAGAAATATTCATATACTTCCACGAGTTTTACGCCTCGCCGCTAGGTGGCGAAAAGGAAAACGCTTAACCCGAAAGTGGAATTCACCTAACAAGGGGTGGTCGCAGTGTGCTACTAATCGATTTCGCCGAAACTCGGTGTATCGTTTGGGTAGCATATAAAATGAATACCTGTAAACGGATAAGACGCGCTTCTCAACCGTTTGCAAAATAATAAATATTAAAAAATTTCAGTTCGGTATGAGCAAAGTAAGTAAGACTTTAGATCGAAGAGCGCGTAGCGCAGCAGCAGAGTGCTAGATTCATAGTCCCAACGTTGCGGGTTCGAGTCTCGGAAAAAAATTTTTTTTAAACTTTTTTTTTTCATTATAACTTTTACAATATAAAAATGTATATTATATATATTTATGCGTTTTGTATATTTTTTTTTACATTTATTAATCAAG